>NW_003852445.1:4189824-4238856 GCF_000181295.1 Otolemur garnettii
GACAACAAAGTGAGATTCTGTCTAAAAAAAAAAAAAAATACAAAAACAAAAGACAGAGTATCTATAAATTCCAAAGCAATGGGCTAGGTGGTAATTTTAAGGTCTTTACATGAAGTCTATAATTACAAGTTATCAGTATTGATTCAGGTTACATTTAGTGTTATATTGGTAAACCATATCTTATTATTTTTGTTCTATAGTTAAGCATTTCTTAACTCTCAACAGTGATTAACTTACGTGACATTAATAAGCAAGTATTTCTATTATTCCTTCTAGGAAATGCTTTATCATGATATACTATAAGTTATTTAAATTATCCAAACTTCTTTTAAATAGTTTAACCACAATATTTGAATTAATGATTGCCAATACCAGGATTCTATATAGGCAAACAATGTTTTATCCCTCTAAATTCATTTCCATTAAGTCACAGTTACTAAACTTTCTTGATAAGAAGGGTAATTTACAACACCTATATATGTAAAGATTTTGGTTAAGTCTTTTATACGTGTGTGTATGTATCTATCTATATATAGCTTTAAAAATAACATGTAAGTTAAAACATAGCATGTTAGACTAGCCAAGGAACGTAAATATTATCATTCTCTTTCCTTACAATGTATAAGATGAGAGAAAAGTTGTTTTAGTTTTCTATGTCTTTTTAAACTGGAGGGCATATTATATTGAACTTTGATTTCTATGGCAGGAAAGCGCCTGACTGGCCACTGCTATCATTGAGACAAATGTTTTTTAACCATCCCCCTTGTCTAGCATCAACAAGTTAGAGAATCTGAGAGCTGTCATTTCTGGTAATTCAATATCAAGATGAAAGTAAGATAGAATAAAATAAAAGACTTAGCATTGATTCTGAATTACTTAACAATGAATTGTTGAATTCCAAAGAAGTCTTGTCTTATCATGAAATAGAAACAGTCTCTCTCTATCCTGAATGTCACTTTGGGAGACCCTTGGACCTCATACTCATTTTGCTAAGTAAATAGAATTAATTTTATTTTGAAAGAACAGTGGAATGGCAGTAAAGGAACTTCTATTTCCTATTCTGCACTGATTGCGGCTATGAACTTGAACAAAGTACTTCCAGTCCTTTGGATCTCTGGCTCCTCAATTATAAAAGAGGAGGTGGGTCTAGAAGCAGCAATTTTCAAACTGTGCCTCTGAATCCCCAGGGCTGCGAGGAACCAGCAAGAGTCTTGATGAGGGATGGAAGATGGAACTCAGAACAAAGATCGTCTACTTTTTCTCTGGTTTGTACATTGATCTTAGAAAAATTCATTTTGTGGAAAGAGAAATGACTTAAAAAGTTCAAAAACTATTACATTAAAAAAGATTTCTTTTGGTTTGATCGTTCTAATCTGCAACCTATCTGATTCATAACAATTCTAGTGAATATTGGAGTGACAAGAATTGTCATGTTCTTGGCTTCTCCTTTTAAGTCAAGGTAGTAAAAAGAATTTCTAAACCACATAGAAGGCAGGCCTAGAAATGACAAACCAGATGGTGAAATATCAGTGAAATTTTAACTGAGCTTATATGTGATATCAAGACCTCTAGATGACATGATATCCACACCCCTTGGCCAGGCCCGATCTTGCCCTGGACCACAATGCTACACAATTGCAGAGGGCACCAATGTGTTATCGTTTAACTGAATGACACCCTTTAATGATGTTGAGCAGAGACTCACTCACTCCCAGGTTTGGCTTCTTTTCCATTTTTCCAATAGCTACTTTTCTTTCAAAGTCTACTTCAGAGATCCTAGAGTGGTCCACACCGTGTTACTAATTCCTTTCTTCAAGAGTTAATTGCTCATCCTCTGTGATTCAGGGAGTTTTGCCTTAACCTTATCTCGAATTCTTACGTCCTTGTATTATAGTTGATTGGGCCTGTCTCCCTTGTCAGGTCTTGAGCTTTGAAAAGGCAAGAGGTGAATCCAATATACGTACTCAAGTCTAATATGAAGCCAGTAGACGATCTAATTAATACACACTCACATAAGAGAAAATCTCAAATCAATTAAAGGTGGGGGGTGGAGGAACAAGGGAGCAGGGTGAGGGGAGGAGGGGGGAGATTTGGGTGTTCCCACTTAATGGGCACAATGGATGGCACACCTCTTGGGGGGTGGGACCTAATTATAACAAGGACTTTACCTAACAAATGCAAACATTGTAATGTAATTCTTTGCACTCTCAATAAAAAATAAACACATTCCCCACACCTGCCATGGCTGATGGAACTGGCCTTCAAAGTAAATTCCATGCCTCACACTGACCCACAGGTGACTAAGCCAAAGTCCCCATACTATTGTCCCTGTCATGGCTTAGAGCAGCCAACTCAGCCTGATGCGCCACCATGGGACTGCCCATCAATCTGCAGCTCCCTGTTCAGAAAGGCTTGCTCTCCTGTCCACCTATAATATCAGGTAACAACAATGTTTTGTCCCACAAACGCTGTGGGTATGTGCTGCATTCGGATAAGTAAGATTTGATAAATGGTCTCATTTAAATAATGGCTGCCTACTCATTTTCAAGGACAATGAATAAATTCAAGAATCCTGAAAAAGAAAAAAAGGGCAGGAAGTGTATCTTAATTTTATTTGAATTCTCTATCCAGCACCGTTCTTAGGACTTTGAAATACTCAAATTGAACATTCTTTGCAAAAAAGGAATAGCAAGTTTATAATAAGTTATCCACCCAAACCATACTACTCAAGGAATTTTTTTCAAGATCTTGATAAAAGATGACAGTGGGCTCCTCTTTTTGCCATATGTATACAATCATTTGATTGAGTGCAACAAATATTGCTACATGCTAAGGGGGAACCATGCATGAACCTCGTCCAGGGAGCAGTGGAGTTAATAAGACCTATATTCTTTATATTTAAAAAATGAGTTAGCATATAATTAGTGTTGTATTATAGCGTGACAAAAAGTGCTTAGGAAGCTCTAAGGTTTGGGATTAATTAAAAGATTGAACATACAGCACGAGAGAAAAACACAACTCAATTCAAGTGGGGGAAGGGAAAAAGAGAGAGGGGAGAGAGGGAAGGAGGGAGAGGGTGTGGTGAGCTCTCACCTAATGGGCACAGTGACAGGGTAAAGGGCACATCTCCTGGGGGAAGGGCTCAACTACAACTTGGACTTTCCCTAACCAAGGCAAACAGTGTAACCTAACCATTTACACACTCATATTAATCTGAAATTTTTTTTTTTAAAAAAAAGATTGCATATAGAATCAGTCCTTTGATTTGAGGAGCAATGAAATGGGATTTCAGCAGGCACAAATATAGAATGGGGCAGAATGGGGCAAGGGTAAGGTAGGTGACTGGGATTTCATGGGGCATGAAAATGATTATATATTAGATACAGAAATAGTATAGACTTCACAGTATTTGGTGAGCAGTCTGGAAAGTTAGATGGAATGTTACTTAAATACCATGCTACAAAGTTTAGAATTATTTCCATGAAAAATCAGAATTCATCAAAAGAAGCAAACCTCTGGTTTTCAAAGGTTAGTCTGATAATACCCTGTAAAATGAATTGAAGGGCAAACTTTAAAGATGAGGAACCAGTTCAAACAAAAGGTAATTGAGGATTTGATCTGGAGTGTAGTTTTAGGAGAAGAAAAGAGAGAATGAATGGAACAGTAAGATACAGAAGAAGTTGATAATATTTCTGAAATACACTAAATAGAAGTTATATACAGTGGGATTATGATAGAGGTTATTACATGGATCTTCAATCTGCTAATATTTTCAACACCTTTCATGCCTTCATGTTATTTAAAATATTAGAGGAATTAATTATTAATAATATTCATGTTTATTTTTTACTGAAGTAGTAATGTTATTTCTAAATTTGTTGTCACACTTGCCAGTAGGTAATCAATCGATCAAAGATCTTACTCATAATTCTAACCACTGATTCCTGAAAATTTTTTTATTTTAGGGTTTAGGCCTAGAATATTATAAGTAACTTTAAACAGAACTCAAAAACACTCATGCTGATAACATATGTAAATTTAGAACACTTTAACTTTAGTACAAAATTGAGTTATCATCTAATGGTTTTTGTTTGTTTTTTGAGACAGAGTCTAACTCAGTCACCCTGGGGTAGAGTGCCATGGTGTCATAGCTCACAGCAACCTCAAACTCTTGGGCTCAAGTGATCCCTTTGTCTCAGCCTCCAGAGTAGCTGGGACTATAGGCACCTGCCACAACACTGGCTAGTTTTTTAGTAAAGACGGATCACAGGGTCTTGCTCAGGCTGGTCTCAAACTCCTGAGCTTAGACAATCTGCCTGTCTCCACCTTGCAGAATGCTAGGATTATAGGCCTGAGCCTGTGTTCCCTGCCTATCATCTACTGTTTTATTTAAAATAATCATAAGCTATACCAAAATGTACATTTTGACTTGGACGCTTTTTAATGAATGCCCCCAAGTTGTAAAATGTTGACTCCAGGGTTGATGGTGCTGGCACAAGACAGGAAGATTGGATGTGCCTGTGCTAAGGGAGATGGTCTGGGGAAGGAAATAGAAGCAGGTTCATATGACACTTGCAGTGACGTTGCTGCTGAGGAACTACAAATTCGGCGTTTTACTGGTGAGGACTGGGGCTGAAGTCCACTTCGGAATGCAGGAGAAGGGAAGATAAAGAAAAGGATTCATCCTCTGGTCTCATTCTGTCTTACTCTCCCGTCCCTCCTCACCACGGACTCCAGGACACCAGCCTTCTCCTCCCCTCACTCCCCAGTAGGACTTCCTCATCTTCAGATCTCGGAGACAGGGCTAGTGGAGTGGCTCAGTAATTTGAGGGATCTTTCCCTTAATCATAGACTCAAACATTTAATAAACAGTTATCCAGATCCTGTGTTTGAATAAGGGCTCATACAAATCGTAAAAATTAAAAAAAATCTTTTTTTCTTTAAAAAAAACTGATCTCCAGAAACAAACAAACAAACAAACAAACAAACAAACAAAAAAACCACTTCCTTAGAAGCCCTTTCTGTAATCTGGAATCTTTTACTACACAATTTGAAAATATGATTTATTAAAAGCGCAATTTATCTACAGGGTACTGACTAGGACTTTACTGATATATGCCGGTAAAAGCATTTGCATTCTTTATAAAAATTGGGGGTTCTAATTATAGCCTTAGAATATGGGGAGGAGGGAGGGAGAGGGGAGGGGAAGGGGGTGGATGGGTGGACGGAGGGAGATTGGTGGGATCACCTCTATGGTTTATCTTACAAGGGTACAAGTGAATCTTTCTAAAAGCAGAGTATGAATGTCTTAACTCAATAACTAAGAAAATGACATGGAGGCTACGTTAACCAGTTTGATGAGAGTATTTCAAATTGTATATGAAAACACCACACTACCCCGTGATTGCATTAACATACCCAGCTATGATTTAATAAAAAAAAAAAAAAAAAGACACAGAAAAAATAATTGGGGGTTTTGATTGTAATTGAATGCTAATAATACAGGCAGTCTTGATTGAATAAACATTAAAAAACCAAAACATTTTAACTGATGAAAATTGCTTATATGTGTCAACTTTCTCAACTGGTTTATTGTATATTGTATTTGTCTTAACAAATAGTATTCAAAATTCCAATGAAACATTTTACTAAAAAAAGTTAGAGGATAGCAAGGGGCTGACTAATCCAAAATTCAGGATGGTCTTTTCTGTGAAGAAATGGAGGAAGGATGGGTGGCCGAGGGAATCAAAGTCCCCAAGATACTGGTATCATTTCATTTTTTAAGTTGGAATACACAGACATCCACCTTCTTTATTTATGTGCTTGCATTTTTGCATGTATGCTACAAATATTATTTCGTATCTGTTTAATATTTAAAACGATTATTTAAAGAGGAAAATTATAAGATATAGTATAAGTAATGATGATGAAATTATTATTATTTTTAAATACCAGGGCTGTGGAATCAAAGTGTCCTGAGTTTCAGATTCTAATCTATTAAATAAATAGGGCAATAAATACTATGAGGACACGGGAAATATAAAAACAGAAAAAAAGACCTAAGTACAGTGGTAAGGAATTCCAATTCTTCCAGAGACTTCTTACCTCACTGAGGCTGGCTCTATGAGCAAGGACGCTGTGTTGTGTAGGAAACGACTCTTCACAACCAGCACTGGGGTGTGTACTTTGCAGAGTTCAAATCAGAGCATAGGAATTCAGAGATGTGATATCTACCAGTTGCTCTTAATATCGAGACAATCATCACGGAATCATTCTCTTTCGGAATCACAGATTAACATTATTTACGGATCGAGGCTAGTGTGCACCTGGAATAGTGGATGGCTGACTTTGTTCTTGAAAATGTTCCCGAGAGGCCCCCACGGTGTCTGTTTCCTCAGGAATTCAGCTTGGAGGGCATCACTGCCTGTTTGTTTCTGTCCTCTGTGTTCAATTGTTGTTTTTCTTTGGGCAATTCCATTTGCTCTGAATAGTTGAAAAAAAAATGCCTTAGGGCTTATTATGAAGTGGGACTCTAATTCAGGCTGAATTTAAAGTAAACTACATTCCCTGGGTACATTCACGACTTCAGTTCTCTTAAAACTGAAATGGAGCTGAATCAGTAGCCTAAAGGTGAAACCTCTAAATCCCTTTATTACCCAAACCCCTATAATCTCTTTGTTTTAAGAGTATACACAGGAATGGTAGCAGAACTTCCTAGTTAACTGTCAAGAAGTCTCTACCCCAGATAAGAATCAAGGTTTGGGGTTTACTTTCTTCACAAAATATTTAAAACCGAAAGAGATCATTTAGATGTTGTTTATTTTGATGACCAGATAGATTCTTTTGTTTTGTAAAAGACACAGGCCCATTTTGCCTTCTTAGGGATTTTTTTTTTTCTATCATTATTTGCTACCAAACTTCGTATCTTTTGTTTGAAACATCTAAAAATAAAAGTAGTTGTTTTTACTCATTTTCTCTTGAGCTTAATTTGGCAATTATCAAATCACGTTTGTCAATACAACGACTGAATCAGATGTGACCTACATGTCAACGTTTTAAAAAGCCTCCGTAGCCTTTCCTATTATTTCAAGTTATAGTAGCTACAAGCAAAATCTTGATTGGATCAATAAGAAACAAAAATGTACTCTCCTCTGTCATTTCAAAGTCATCTATTAAAACAACTCAAATATAAAATTCAACTGCATTGGAATACAAATAGAACAGCATAATGAGGCTTATGTTTAAAAATGCAAAGAGCATTTTGGAAAGTATTTTAGGAAGAATTAATCTAATTCTATCTATTAATATTCTTCCATCATTTGATTTTCATTCTTGGACATGTGGATGCCATAAAAAGTGCTATTTAAGTCCTTCCTTTCCTTTTTTCCTTTCTTTCTTTTTCTTTCTTGCTTTCCTTCCCTTCCTCTTCCCTTCTTCCTCCCTCCCTCTCTCCCTCCCTCCCTCCCTTCCTTCCCTCCCTCCTTTCTTTCTCTTTCTCATTCTAGAGCTGACATCTCTTGCTGTATAGTGAAACACTTCAGATATCAGATTTTTCCCTCAGACACACAAAGCTGATGAGAATATTGAAACGGTATAGAGGATCCAGAAAGAATAATCCTTGAAATCATGATATGTTATGTGAACTCATGTGTAATGAGGTTCTTGGTAAGTATGTGGCATATTATTAATGACTACTTATTTACTCCAAACCTGTGTTTGTTTTGGAAAATTGATTTTATGCTATGATTTAGAATAACACTTAGTTTTCTCTAACTGTTTAAAAGGCACTAGCAATATTGTATTACAGGCTACGCTTAATGGCCATTGCTAAGGCTACCCAGAAAAATATGTAAGATGGGTAATTAGCAACGTTCATTTTGCTTTACTATTCCTTATGGTTCCAAACACTAGAAAATACCATTGAAAGCCTAAAAATTGTTACATATGGCTGGAACCCAAAGTTATTTTTTGCTGTCCTTGTAAGGAATAGTGTGCATCTTATATATCTTGGTATCCTATGTACAGAAAGTGACATCTACTGGAGAAAGCAGAACTGAATATTTACTTTCCAAACTATTTTTCTGCTAAACTTCTAGGCAGGTTGCACTATCCTTAAGACAAAACTTATAAAGAAAAGAAAGATTTTATTTAGTTCCGGTATAAAGCCTGGTTTGTTTTTGGTTATCATTTTCTTAAAGATGTTCTTTGGGAAAGAGGGGTTATGGGGCCCAGGGAAATTATCACACAAGAAATGCTACTGAAAACTTCTGGAAAACACAACTATAACACATTTCCTTACAGGTGAAATTGAGATTCTAAAGAACCATAAGCTATTGAGTGGTGGATTTGAATGGGACCTCATATAGCCTGAAAGCTTGTTTGGAAAATGTGTAACTTCTTTACATGATCTGGAAACAGGAGTTGTAAAGTATGGGGTTAGAATATACAAGTTCTTTACTGGTGGAAACACATCCCCATACTACTTCGTAGCCTAATCATTATTATTTATTCATGTTCATAAGATGTGTATCCAACTCCATGGTCTAATCAAGCTGCTTTTCCTAGGGTGTGGGGGACTACTATTCAGGTGATTTTTACTTGTGCTCAAAACTAAGAAATGACTTAGAGCCCCAAAGACAGAAAAGACCTCAGCTTCATTCTTGCGACAATAGTCCCCATTCTTTAATCACTTTCACTTACAGAGGACAAAAGCCTTTCCTAAGGGAAGCTACTGTAGTAGCCATTTTCAAGACATTACAAGGGAGGCACAGCTATATTAGGTTGGTTCTTGAACATGTTAAGACTGTGGCAGTGATCAGAAGTCCCGTTTCTTCAGTTCTGATCTGTTTCCTATATGGCATCTCCACGGCTGCTTCCATATTTAGATTATGCTATGTAAACCTCTGGAGTCTCATGTCAGATTTCCTCCTCCAAAATTTTATCATTACATGTAAAAATTTTGATTTCCTTTTTTTTTTTTGTTAACAATGCTCTCTCGCTCCCTCTGCTGGCTCTGCTAATTAGCAAAACCAGTGCCTAAATAGTCCTGAGGGGAATCAGAGACACAGGGCGGGGGACTGGGAGAGCAGGCTGGTTTGTGTCCGAAGCCACTAAGAAGGTCTTATTGACTGGCCTCCATGTGAGACCCAGAGGCCAAAAGGAAACTACGTTTGCAGCATGATGATTTTTATACTTCTAAGAAAGAATCGAATGAAATGGACAATTCGCAAATCTTAAAAAGGTGTACCTTTTTTCCCCAAACAATAAAACCAGCTATTTAAATGCTATGAAAATGTATATGTATTTAGTAAAAGGCATCGGTTTGTATCGCTAGTTCACACGCTGGAGGATTAAATGAAAGGCTGTCGGGCTTTGCGGGTGGACTCTGAACCCGGAGTAGATACGCGGCTGTCCAATGGATCAGCTTCCCACATCCTGGGGTTCCATTATGGAGTCACAAGGAGAATGACAGCACTTGGCAAAGCCCAGGCCTAATCATAGCACAGAGAAGTGACTTTTGGAAGGTACATTACCAAGCAATTAGGACCCATTTAATAAATTACCCCTTATGGAACACTTTGAACCCTAGTGGTCTGAAGAGGTTAATGCACCTCTCACAACTGAGTGCTACTCACTTTCCAGGGGTAACTTCAAGGCCACGGTTAATCCAGACCTTCTTCTTATCACTGACCTCTCGTTCTGGAGCCACTTCTCCAGGCTGGCGTCAGTGAGGCCACACGCTGGCACTTCCGACGCTGCAGACCCAGGCTTCATTTTCCTACAGCTGAAGCCAATGGGCGCAGCAGGCCTGAGGCCGGAAGACTGCACGTGAACTTCCTTCTCCTCGGCTCTCGTGCTTCTTATTTGGAAGTCTTTCTGTTCTTCTTATTTATAGAGAGTTTTAACTTCTGGATTTAGTTTAAATGTTACATCTGATGTAATATACTTTCCTCCAAAATTGTTGAGTAGCAACCACATTCTAAATGAATCCAATACACAAAATTAGATTTTAGGATATTATTAAATTTGGGAAAAAAAACCACAGTAGATATATATTTGTAAACTGGAATCTTAACTATGGTTAGACACTAAAAAATATTTAAAATATAGCTGTAAGGAAGAAAAAGCTTTGTTCGACGCTAGACCATAATTAGATGTTTTAGGTTTTTATTTTAATTTAAATTCAACTTGAGTTTTTGGAATGAAAATGCTGATGAAACACTAAGCACTTTTATTTAAAAAGAGAGCCAAGGAATGGAATTGGAGAAGATAGAAATATCAAGATGTTACTGTGCATTTATAATGGCTGGCATTGCTGTTACGTCATCGGGCTGCGAAGTGGTCTTCCTGTAAATCATGATCAAAATCATGATTTCTAGCACCTTGATTCTGTCCAAAGCTCTGCTGAAGGCCACAGGAGATGAATAAGACATAGTCTATGGCTTCAAGAAGCATATAATTGTATTGTGGAGCTAGGATTTAGGTATGTAGAAAAATAAGTACAATGAGTGGAAGGTCACAATCAACATCATGTTTGTGTAAACACAAGTCACTAAAGGAACTTAGAGAAGGAAGAAGAGTCTCTATTTAAGAAAGTTCGATGCAAACAATGAATTTGCTAAAGCTCTTTGTTAGAATTTTGATAAGAAAAAAAATTTTGATAAGAAAGCTAAAAATTAAAAAAATAAAACATTCCCACACTGAAAATTAAAGTTGCCTTGAGTGATGTTTATGAACATATTTTGTGGGATATGTTTGGGGAGATATGTTTTCAACATAAGAACAGATATCAATGAGTTATATTCCTTCCTTCCTTCCTTCCTTCCTTCCTTTCTTTCTTCCTCTCTTTCTCTCTCTCTTTCTTCCTTCTCTCTCTCTCTCTCTTTATGACAGTCTCACTCTGTTGCCCCAGGCTACAGTGCCATGGTGTCATAGTTCACAGCAACCTCAAACTTCTGCATTCAAGCAACATCTTGCCTCAGACTCCAAGTAACTGAGACTACAGGTACCCACCACCATGCTCAGTTAATTTTTCTAATTTTTTTAAAGTAAATATGGGATCTCACTCTTGCTCAGGATGGCCAGGTTTTTAAGAATGCTTTCTTTCTCACAGATTACCCTCTCATGTGCTGTGTATATTGCAAGGGTAAATGTCAAATATTTTATTAGTAGAGTATAAATGTCTAAACACAACAATTAAATAGGGGAGGTGAATGCTATGTCAACCAGTTTGATGTAAACATTCCAAATTGCATATAAAATCAGCACGTTGTATCCCATGAACGCAGTAATGTACACAGTTCTGATCTAAGAATAATAAAAAAAAGAATGCTTTACCTTTAGTACATACAGGAAAATAAATGAATGGCCAACAAACACATGAAAAATGCTCATTGTCTTTAATGATCAGAGAAATGCAAATCAAAACTACTCTGAGATATCACCTAACTCCAGTAAGATGAACCCACATCACAAAGTCCCAAAGCTGCAGATACTGGTGCAGATGTGGAGAGAAAGGAACTCTTCACTGCTGGTGGGATTGCAAACTAATACAACCTTTATGGAAAGATGTATGGTGAACTCTCAAAGAACTAAAAGTTGACCTTCCATTTGATCTCACAATCCCATTATTAGGTATCTACCCAGAAGAACAAAAATCGTTTTACCACGAAGACATTTGCACAAGAATTGCAGCTGAGTTCATAATTGCCAAATTGTGGAAGCAACCCAAATGCCATCAACTCATGAATAGATCAACAAATTGTGGTATATGTATGCCATAGAATACTATTCAGCCATAAAAATGGAGACTTTACATCTTTTATGTTTACCTAGATGGAGTTGAAACACATTCTTCTTAGTAAAGTATTTCAAGAATGTAAAAAGAGATCCAACATACTCAATACTAATATGAAACCAATATATAAGCAATTGCATGCTCATATGTACAGTGAGACACAAATATAGTCTAGAAAGGGGGTTGGAGGTGGGAGAGGGGATAGGGTAGGAGAGAAGGATTGGTGGAAGGACAAAGGGCAATTGGCGGGATTTCATCTATTGTACATATTGTGAAGGTGTACATCACACCCCCTAGGTGAAAGGTTCTTTTAGAACTGGAACTTGGCCTTGGAAGTGAGAACAATGTAATCTAAAAATTTGTACCTTCATATTAATTTAAAATAAAAAAATTTAAAAAAGAAAATAAGAGAAAACACATTTTTTGTGAACTAATGTAATAGAATGAGGAAGGTATTGCCTGTTATGAACCTCATAATCAGGATATATCTTACATTTTTTTAAATAAAGCTAACATAACTATAAAATGCCAAAATAACTTTCCCTGGCATATTTATTGAGTCATTGAGTCATTATTGAATCATGCCTTTTTAAAATTTCTGTGTCTTTCATTGTAGCTTGGAGATTTTCCATATTATCAACTATGTTTTCTTATATGCCTATAATGAACAAAGATCCCATCTGGAAATTCACCTGAATCTAAAGTACTAATGCAATGTGGGTTTATATGGTCTGAAAGCCTTTATATTTGTGCTGTGTGAGTTGATTTTTTTCTGAACATAAAAAAATTTGGGCCAGAAATATAACAGATTCTTCATCATGTTATAGTTTCAAATGTTTGTGGAAAGACCTGAGTATTTTGTGGCATGTCGTTGGGGATGACTTCCCTACTCGTAGTCTTGAAAGCAAACTCTACTTTTGCAAGAGAGCTGGAAATCAAAAGTGTTCCACCATCCACTATTTTTTTATTTTTATCTTTATACAGAGTCTTGCTCTTTTGCCCCGGCTAGAGTGCAATGGTTGTCATCATAGCTCACTACAGCCTCAAAGACCTGGGCTCAAGGGAACTCCTGCTCTAGCCTCCCAAATAGCTTGGACTATAGGCATGCACAACACACCTGGCTAATTTTTTTATTTTTTGTGCAGTTGGGAGTCTTGCTTTTGCTCAGGCTGGTCTCAAACTCCTGGCCTCAAGAAATCCTCCTGCCTCAGACTCCCAAAATGCTAGGATTATAGGTGTGAGCTACTGTGCCTGGCTATGTCCCACTATTCTTTGATCACTGGTAAATAAGCATTTAAAAAATTAGATTCCCACTTTTAGGTGTGCCGGTAAGAGTATACTGTTCTCCTTTCATGCCTAAAAGCACCTTCATCTGATTGTTTATAAGCAAGGCGTTAGCACATGCAACTCTCCTTCTTGTTTTTGGCCTCCTATATTATTCACACTAATACCAGAGCAGCTTTATTAAAACTGGTCTGCAACTGACTTTATTCCACATAATCAGAGTTTACATTATGGAACAAACCATATTTATGGAGGAATAAAAGTAGCACAAGTGAAAGAAAATCACACTGTCCACTGTTGCCTTTTTCCTTCTTAGATTGCTGAATATTTAGAATGGATCCAAACTATTAGTCAATAAACCCTTACTAAGGCTCCGTGCCTGTGGCTCAAGTGGCAGAGGCACCAGCCACATACACCTAAGGTAGTGGGTTCAAATCCATCCAGGGCCTGCAAAACAACAATGACAGCTGCAACCAAAAAATAGCCAGGCACTGTGGCGGGCACCTGTGGTCCCAGCTACTTGGGAGGCTGAGATAGGATACTCGCTTGAGCCCAGGAGTTAGAGGTTGCTGTGAGCTGTGATGTCATAGCACTCTACCCAGGGGGATAGCTTGAGGCTCTGTCTCAAAAAAGAAAAAAAATTAAATAAACCCTTACTGAATGCCCACTGTGTTTGGGCTTTGCACCCCAGAGATACAGACCTCTAAGAGGTTTCTTTCTTTAAAAACTAAGAATCTATCTGGGAAAGGACTAGCCTACAAGAAAACCCTGCAAACACACTGAACTCTATAGTTGCCTATTAAATCTTATGGTGTGAACTATTCATGCTAGAGAGACGTGTGCTGTGCAATATGACTGCTGGTAGACACGTGGCTGTGGAGCACTTGGAATACGGTTATTGAGAAATGAACATGCTGTCAGTATCAAAATATGAACTGGATTTCAAACTATGACAAAAGGAAGGTAAAATATCTCATTAATAGTTTTAAAATATTGATTACATGTTGAAATAATATTTTAGATGTATTGGGTTAAAGAAAAAATGTTTAGTAAAATTAATTTTACTTGGTTTTTAATATTTTTTAGTATTTTTTAACCTGGCTACATCATGAAATCTAAAATTACAATTGCAGCCCATGTTGTATTTCTATTGGACAGTGGTGCTATGGACCTTTAGGAAATGGACTCAGCAACAAGTGCTCAAAAAATTGAAAGACTAAGAAGAACAGACGAGGTCTCAGCCAAGTCTGGAAGGACAAATAAACATTGAATTAGAAAATGGGAGAAGGGCAACAAACTAAAAGTTGACCTGCCATCCCATTGTGAGGTATCTACCCAGGAGAAAAAAAATTATTTTACTACAAGGACATTTACACTAGAATGTTTATTGCAGCTCAATTTACAATTGTCAAGACGTGGAATCAGTTCAAGTGCTCATAAACCCATGAATGGATTATCAAGCCATTGTATATGTACAATGTGGAGTACTATTTAGCCATAGGAACAGATAGAGACTGCACATCTTTTGTGTTTGCCTGGATGGATTTGAAACACACTCTTCTTAGTAAAGTATCATAAGAATGGAAATGCAAGTATCCTATGTACTCAATACTAATATGAAACCAATATATAAACAACTATAAGCCTACACAAAAGAAAAACATTATGAGAGGGGAAGGTGATTGGCGAGATCTCACCTAATGTGCACAATGTGAGGGTGTTCAGCCCCCTGGGGGAGGGCTCAGGCGAGATCTCACCTAATGTGCACAATGTGAGGGTGTTCAGCCCCCTGGGGGAGGGCTCAACTACAACTTGAACTCTACCTCAGAAATGGAAACAATGCATCCTAAACATTTTGTACCTTCATATCAATCTGAAATAAAAATTAAAAATGAGAGCAGGGTAAATGTGTTCTTGGATAGGAGATTAAGATAATAAGCAAGTGTGGAATGATAGGTGTTGGAAACCAAAGATTTATTATCAGTGATAGTGCTAAGTATTTGGTTATATTACAAAGGGTAACAAATTCCGAGTAACAAATTCAGTCTCCTAACAAACATAGCTACCAATTAATGAATGCTTAGAATATGAATTTTGCATACATAAATTTTCATTTAAACTCCATAGTAACTGCACAAGACGAGTTTTATCATATTCCTTTTATAGATGAGGATGCCGAGGCTTAGAATGGCTTAGTGTATTAATGAATAATATCACACAGTTAGGAGGAGATCAAGAACTTGGTGTGTCTGACCCCAAAGCTCGTGCTGTTCACTGCAGCAGTGGAGGCAGATTCTCCATGAAGTTAATGGAGCCTTACACTCCCAGGTGCCACACTTCTGTGCACCCCTTCTAGAGGAGGCTCCAGTGGTGTATTCCCATGACCACGTGCTTTTGTAAAATTTGCCAAATTCAACCACTGTAACCGTAATGAGTTGTAACTGCTCAGTTTCCACTCTGACTTCCTCCCAGTCATACCTCTGTTCATTCCAGGAAGCACTGGGTTATCATTTTGGGGATCGGGCTGAAGGGAAAGTTCTATTGTCTATAAACTTGGTTTGAGTTGAGCGAGTCATTTGTTTCTCACTTGCTTTTTGGCAAGTTAAGTTTTTTGGAATCCCTGCAGGGTAAGAATGGCTACCAGAAGTCTTCTTATACATCATTCCACCAGGTCACTGGGGTCTTAACCAAAGGTACAGAGCCAGTGGTCAAATATAATATTAACTTGTCCTCTGGTACCAGAAGGATGTAATCACAGAATATATATAAAAAATTTTAAATGTGAAGAGCTGGAGCTAGTGTATAGAAATGTCTTCCAATCCCCAAGTATGTAAAATTATAAGTAGAGAATCTGATTTTCATTGAAATCTAGTCATAAGGATATATATTTGATTAATGAGGCTGAGGTAGATGGATTGCTTGAGGTCAGGAGTTAGAGACCAGCCTGAGCCAGACTGAGACCCCTTCTCTAAAAATAGTCAGGTGTTGTGGTGGGTACCTGTAGTCCCAGCTACTTGGGAGGCTGAGGTAAGAGGATTGCTTGAGCCCAAGAGGTTTGAAGTCGCTGTGAGCTATGATGCAACAGCACTTTACCAAGGGTGGCAAAGTGAGACTCTAGCTAAAAACAAACAAATAAACAAAACAAAAGAACACGTATTTGATTAAGCAACTTATTCAATTATATATCAAAGTATATTAATTTTTTTGTATGTGAATCATGCAAAATAGAGGTTAGGAATTCTTGTGTTTGTAGACACAAGCCCGAAGCCTGTACCATGACTGTAAACAGTAAGCATGACCATGTGAGATCACCTGTTTTTTGCATCCTAACGTAGGAGATTTTGTGTTAGCTTTTCCAACGCACCTTGTTCTGGTGGAGTCTGGTGATTCCAGATGATGAGACACATCAAACTTGCCATCACCAGAGCAAAATGAATGGAAGCTTTCCTAAACTATTCATAAAAGATTTCCATTAACCACATTCTACAGAAGAATAAATTATCTTTCTCTTATATTATAAAATTATTTTCATCTGAAGAGGTATGCAGACAAAATATAGTTTTAGAAGAAATATCAGAAGTTAAAGAATAGGACATTATTTTTCTGGATATGGTGATATTTGTAGTACTTGTCAGTCTTTAATCTTTTTAATTTGTCATGAATTCTTTTTTCTCCCGAAAAATATTTTGGACCCTACATTGACACTGAAAGTTTTTCTTTTTTTTTACAGCCTCCCAAATATATGCTTCCAGAATTACAAGACCTGGACTCATCCTCCAACTGTACTGTCTAGCACTGCAGAGGCTCCAGGGGGTTCTGTGGAAGCATATGTGAAGTACCTGGAGGTCACAGTGCTCTAAGGAACACATCCGTGTCTTTGATGTTGCAACTTCCCTTTGCCAAACAGCAGATCCGACAGTGAGCTCTTCATTTTGCAACTTGACCATCCGCGGAGCCTAGACAGATACAACATTGTATATACTAGATGCCACAACAGAGGCTGGCAGCACTGAAATTACACTGCTTCCTCTAAGGTAACAATGGGAAGCAAGGTGATGGCTGGTGAAAGGGAGGAAGAAAGACTGAGTGAAAGCAGGCGCTAAGAGGGGAAGGAAATATGTGAATGTGAATCAAGGGCCTGACTCCGCATCGAGTCCACTATTACCCACTCTCATGTGATCATCTTAGTTAATGAATCTTCGAATGTCTGTGATATAAAGAAATATCCATGCTGCAGTACAATCTTTACTGCCTGGTTTTATGGCTTCATTAGACCTACGGGCTTCTCATAATCCCACAGGGAATCAGGGTAAAGAGGAAGGGCCCTACACTTATACTCAGAAAGTTCAGATAGATGGAATCATTAAATAAAAATTCACTCATCACATTCAATGACACTGTAGAGATGTTTTCCTTGAGAATACAAATACTTTCCTCTCTGAGGAAACATCTAGTCAGTCACTATAGCAGGCGTCCTCAAACTATGGCCTGCAGGCCACATGCAGCCCATCTAGGACATTTATCCAGCCTGCTGGGTGTTTTTGCCGCCACTGCCTGTCCTGCTTAGTAGCCGACTCGTCCCGGGGCCCATAGTCCAGCCCTCCAGCGGTCTGAGGGACAGTGAACTGGCCCCCTGTTTGAAAAGTTTGAGGACGCCTGCACTATAGGGTAAGATACACGACCCAGGTTTGCAAAGAATAATTCTTCTGTCACTTACTTAAGAAAGCAGCTTGACTTCCATTTAGAAATATGCATGTTCTTAATCATCATTGGGTGAAGCAATAGTTTTGTGTTTCTTTTTTTTTTATACATATTCCTGAATTTAACTTTGAACACTGGGAGCTATAATACAAGTGATTTTTTAAAAATGCCAAACACATTTTTTAGGATTCAGGAATCCATGCCTTCCAGGGAGTGTCTGTAATCATATTTATATGCTGGATCAGTGTGTTTTTTGGTTCAGAGACTGATTATATTCTACAGGGCTATGTATGTGCTTGGCATCAACTTGAGTGAGAAGGAGCTGCCAACAAATGCTTTGAGGAGCTTTGTCCAGTCCTATGGAGAGCTCACCATCTGATTCACTGTTTTGCTACTTTGCAAAAGTAGCAAATCAGATGGTGATTCTTATTTGTGTTCTTATTTTGCATTATACAAAGTAGCCATGAATTATATCACCCCCTCCACACACTCCCGGTCACTACTTCCTAATGTGGCTTTCTTTGAAACAGATTTTGAAATTGCAATTTTCAAATTGTGAGCAAGTTGCTTTCAAGTACTTTTTGATGACCACTATAGCATTCTCCTTTTGGGAAACCAGTTTTAAGTAAAGTCAAAGCTCTCATGTCACACTTTTCTTTACAAGAAGAAGGGTACTTTATGTAAATAATACATAGGATGACAGGTGAGCACCTCAAGGCAGGAATTCTGAAAGATTAACTTATGAACAGGTGAGAAGAGATTAAATATGAAGATTCTGAAATTCGTGCTGCTTGGATCTGGGCATTTTTGTCTCTTTGGAAACTGCTGTTGTCTTCAATGTAGGGAGAGTACCTGGGGTAAAAATAGGATGCAGGCAGGACAATGATGAGCCTGTTTCAACTTGGGTGCCATCCTCAAAGCATCTTTCCACACAGAGCCCGAGAAAGAATTAGTACCTGATAGCTAGTACCATAAAGGTGTACTAAGCGTCCTCAAAGCACTTAAGAAGCAAATAGCCATGTCAAATATTTGCCTTGAAATGTTAATCTATGTCCATAGCGGAGTATGTTTCTGTCACAGCAATAGAATTTCAAGAAGAAAGTAATTTTTAAAAACCTAAAAGTCCATTTTCTGTAAGATGTTCCTTTTGTTAATTTAGGGCCACCTACACAAAACTGTAGTGGAATTCATCACTTTCTAACACCCTGGATAGAAAAGTTTAAACCAAACATTTAAACAATTTGATATCCTAGAGCAGCAGTTCTCAACCTGTGGGTCTTGATCCCTTTGGGGGTCAAATGACCCTTTCACAGGGGTCATCTAAGACCATTGGAAAACACATATTTTTGCACACATGAAGTAGCAATGAAAATAATTTTATGGTTGGGGGTCACCACAACATGAGGAACTGTATTAAAGGGTCATGGCATTAGGAAGGTTGAGAACCCGTGTCCTAGAGAATTATCCAGGAATAATTATCAATGAAACTTAATGTACAAAGAATTTGGTCTGAACTTAATCAATGAAAATTGTCTGAGAGTTCAGTTTTTGCACAGAAAATTGAAGTCATCCGAAATAATGTCATTAATGTGCCAC
Source organism: Otolemur garnettii (assembly GCF_000181295.1). Lineage (NCBI taxonomy): Eukaryota > Metazoa > Chordata > Mammalia > Primates > Galagidae > Otolemur > Otolemur garnettii. The sequence continues at coordinate 4,209,203 of NW_003852445.1, forward strand.
ATTCAACCTCTTAAAATTAAAGTCATTTGTTGCCAAGGAAAAGAGGGAGAAATTACATTAAATATTAGCATCTCGTTTTTAATAAAAATTTCAAGCAATTTAACCCAACACTTTTTTTTTTTAAAGTAAATTTATTTCAGGTTAATGTGAGGGTATAAACTACCAGGTCAAAATATTTGATTTTGTTAGGTAAAGTCCCTCTTCTGGTTACATGTTCCACACATAATGGGTGTGCCAAACACCCCACCCCGTGCCCGTTCAGTGAGTGCACCCCAACTCTCTCCCCTTGCCTCATTATCCCTCTGCCCAACTTGATATGAAATGAGTTTTCCCCTATGTGGGCATGCATCGGATTGCCTACTGGCTGCACATTAGTAATGAGTACATTGGATGCTTGCTTTTCCATTCTTGTAATACTTTCCTGAGAAGAATGTGTTGCAACTCCATCCAGGATATTATAAAAGATGTAAAGCCTCCATCTTTGTAATGGCTGAATAGCATTCCATGGTGTGCATGACCACAATATGTTAATCCATTCCTGAGTTGATGGGAATTTGTGTTGTTTCCATGTCTTGGCGATTGTAAACTGAGCTGCGATAAACAATCTAGTGCAAATGTCCTTTTGATAAAATGATTTTTTTTCTTCTAGGTAGATGCCTAATAGTGGCATTGGGGTCAATACTTTTTAGAGTTTTGGACACCAAAGAAAAATACTTAATTATTATCAATTTAAATATAACTACCTAGAAAGAAAAATATCTTGAATTTTTCATTGTCTTAATTGTTTATACTAAGCACGAAAACTTTAAACAAGGGTGATTAGAAATGGTTACGCCTGGTTCCATGGTAGCTATGGTACTATGGTTGATTCACAGAAAACAAAGCTTTCTGCCTGGTCATGCCTGAGTCCCTTTCTGCATGTTTCAGAATTACTCACCACAGCCCTGGTTTAGTTATATGGCTTTTCCTTGTTCTTGGGCGTTTTATACTTAGTCACACAATTGCAGTCCCTAATAAAATTTTATTTAATGGGTAAAAAGAAGAGAAAGTCTAAGAAGCAAAAACCAAACCAAACACTCGTGGGTTTTGAAGATGTGTTCTAGACCAACATAGTATAATATAACATAAACTAAAATAGGGTAAGTGGATCATTCTTAAGAACATACTAATTTAATTTATAAGTTTACTGCCAGTTTGAACTGCTGTTCAATGTTAACACTTGTGTCTTCACCCTGGGTGGAAACTGAGGCCATGCTGGCATAAAAACCAGTCAAATGGACACATGTAGAAGGAAAAAGAAATGGGTTTCTAGGCATATGTCTGCAAAAGTTTTGATTTCACTTTTTATCAAAACTGCTCCATAATCAGATGAAATTTTCTTAACTCTGAGTCAACTGAGAGTTATTAATTACCTTTTATGAGCTGTATTGCAGCACTAAGAGAAAAAAAAAACACAAAAAATGAAGTAATACCAAATGTAAGCTTCTACATTCACAGTCTCATGTCTGTTGCTTATTTATAATAGGCATCACCAAAGCTAAACCAGATTCCTCTGCCTTGAAACCATTTTTCTTCTCTTTGTTTTCTTGTTTGAAGTAGAAGGATTTAAGTGCAATGGGTTTGTTTGGACTTTTAAAAGAGCTGATCTTATCAACTGTGGGATTCTTTGTGTCTCAACTGCCAGGGATCAAATAAAAGTAGAATTATCGATCAAATAATTTGAAGTCATAGCTGGACATACCCAGGCAGCAATTGGTTTTATCAAACTGGTGAACATAAAATAATAGTTTGGAACTAAAATTCACAGCTCATTAAAAAATGGCATCATGCTAAAGACTTGGGTTTAACTTAAAAACATTTCCTCCATGATTTATTCCTTGTTAAAGCTCAGAAAATATTAATTACTAGGCTCAACTCTTTTTCTACTTCACTGTTCTTTTAGAAGAATTTTGTTTGTTATTACGCAGATAGGAATTACTTTCCCATGAGCAAGTTATTATAGATTTATCTAAATTAAATCTCATTCCATTTAAATTTTTCCACCTAAGATCTTCCATTGTGCCAGTAGTTCTTTCTATTTTTATATGCTCACAGCTGTTTACTTTTTCCATCAGAGCATTAACTTGGACATTTCATTTAGCCCTAGTTCCAATCCTACCCCTATAGAGCCTCACTGTCCTGGTTTAAGGATGCATTACAAATAAAATTGCTTATTATTTATAGTCCATCAGTCAATTTGAGAATAATCCTAATGTGACAGGATCTTACCAAGGTCTCTATTCATTTTTATGTGTTCCCAATAGAATGTTGGGGAGTTGAGGAAGCTAGTTATAGCCGTCTTTATTAAATAGCCTTCGTGATATGTTTTGGAAAGAAGATGGCATATTTGTGTCATTTTAATATGCTTATTATGAAACTGGGCCACGTGGAATGAAGTCCTCAACATAAGGCCTCACCTGGTACAAAGAAGAGGAGTGATTTGGCATTCCTATTTTGGAAGACTCGCTGCCATGTTTATCACCTTAGGTGTGTCACTTAAACTTTTTCTTGCCTTAGTCCTCTCCAGACCACCTTCTCCTCCTGCCCAGCCTTTTAGGAACTGGAGTAAAATAGTAACCCAACGCTATGGCACAGTGAGAATAACATGACGTAACAGATAGAAAAATAAGTTTGGGAAATCAAAACCACCTGCATGCAATCCTTTCCCAGGATGATGACTTTCCTGATCCACTCTGAAGAGTATGCATGGTAGGGGCTCTGAGATCCTTGTGCTGTTCTGCCTGCTTCTTGCAATATTCATAGCAAATATGCGTGTGGAACATGTGGCAGATGCCTCTTTGTTTCATTTGTAAAGTAAGAGTATCAGTTGTCCTAAGGGAGTACTTGAATGGGAAGCTCCTCGTTACCAATGTTAAGCTTCAGAGCGTGGATTTTCAAGAATCCTTATGGAAGAGTTTCTTCAGGCACTGGAGGAAGGCGGTCTCAGACGTCCACTCACGCTCTGGAGGAACCTGCTTTCCCAGCCGTCCTTGGGTTCTTTAGGACATCAGTCTTTCCTCCTCTTCTGTCTTGTTTCCACGATGTTGTGATATATGAAAGCGTTCTCGTTCTTTCACAAAAAGTGTTGGCTTGTCCTTCCTATCTGTAATATTTGAAAATTTTGAATATCTGAACTGGGGTCATTGCTACTCATTCTTTTCCACAACTTTCATCTAGTTTATAGTCTATTATTGCTTATGAAGAGCTCTTGTACAAATCCCTTAGTTTAGGGATGAGGTGTGGGGAGGTTGGTTCAATGGAGCTGGGCTTTTGGAAAGGCACCTGGAATTGTGTGATTTTCAGGATCGGGTTGATGGTACTGAGGGGTGCTGCTCTGGTGCTCCTTGCAGGATCAGAGGTAGTCTTTTAGCAAGACAGTCAGACAGGGGCAGCTTCTCTAAAAGAGCCCTATATGCTACAAAATCTTCACAGCCTGGAATTCCTCAAAGCAAGCACAGTTTGTAGATTCATACATTCACATGCAGAAAACTGGGAAAGCCCTGAGTTGAGGTTTTGTTCTTGATTAGAGCAGCAATAAACCAACTGTTTTCCTGCTAAGTTCTAAGATCCAGGTCACGAGTGGGAGTTTCGTGACTCAAGACAAATCTGGAGGAACTTTCAATGACCTGTAGGCTGTGCGAGTTGACACTGCCGAGATCTTTTTCTGTTCTTAGTATAATCAAGGTCATTTCCTATCCCCCACTTTGTGTGAATAAAAAAAATATAGCAAGTATGTGCTTTAAAATACTCAACAGGGCTCGGCTCCCATAGCTCAATGAGTAGGGCTCCGGCCATATACACCAAAGCTGGTGGGTTCGAGCCCACCCTGGCCTGCTAAACAATAAAGACAACTGCAACCAAAAAATAGCCAGGCATTGTGGTGGGTGACTGTAGTCTCAGCTACTTGGGAGGCAGAGGCAAGGAAATCCACTTAAGCCCAAGACTGTGAGGTTGCTGTGAGCTGTGATGCCACAGCACTCTACTGAGGGCAACATAGTGAGACTGACTCAAAAAGAATGAAAAAAATACTCAATAAGATGAAAACTACTCATTATGCAACCTCCACAACAAACAAGCAGTTTCTGTTGGAATTTTGAGAAAATGAAAAGGGGGTTGTAGAATGCAAATCTTTATTAAATTAAAAGAAGGACATCAATTTCTAAGCACTATGAATACACGTGTAATATGAATCTCAGAAAAAGATAATAAGGATTAATAAGAGACAGGAGATTTTACATATTATAAAAAACAAGACGGAGGAATAGAAAGTAGCTTGATGGGAATCTTTAGCTTGTGACGGTGATAGTGAAATCTGCCAACTAATAGGAGAATAGGGGGTCACACTGTGAAATTAATAGCCAGTAAATTTAGAACAAATAAAACAGAAATGCTTTTGCACAGCCTCTAAGCAGCCTGTGGCACTGACAGCGGCAGGAGGTCAGGGAGTTACGTGCTGCCGAGCCAGAACTGAAGAGGAGCGGGGTAACGCTGTCATTCCTACCATCCCCGTTTGCACTTGGTCGGATGATGATTCGGGTGACTTCATCCTTTGCTTTAGGATTTAATTATGATTGCGCTTTGTGGAAAGCTAATCAGGATGTAAGACAAACCAGCAAGCGCCGAGGAAGCGAGCCTCCCCTTCATGTTGACTGCAAGAAAAGCATTAAGATGACACCGACAACTGCTGAGCCGCCAAATCTCGCAGATAAGCGGGCGGTACGAACCTGGAGAGGTTTGTGCACTCAGATGGCCTATCATCAGGCAGGGCGAAACATGGTGCCTTTGTTAGATCGGCATTTGGTTCAATTTACAAACTCTATTTAAAGAGGGAGGTTTTTAAATTATGCCCCCTCCAACGCAACATCTAGCATATCGTTGTTTTCTTCTGATCTGTTCCTCTTAGCTGGGCCCCCACACATGGTACTTTTGGCAGATAGAGGGTTTGATGATGATGCCGTTGGTCTATGGTACATTGTCATTTCTCTTATTAATTAATTAATTTATTTTGAGGGAGCATCTCATTCTATTGGCCAGACTAGAGTGCTGCAGCATCAACCCAGCATAAGCAACCTCAAACTCCTGCGCTTATGCAACCCTCCTGCCTCAGCCTCTGGAGTAGCTGGGACTGCAGGCACCTGCCACAACACCTGGCTCATTTTTCTATTTTTAGTAAAGATAGGGGTCTCACTCTGTCAGGCTGGTCTCAAATTCCTGAGTTCACGAGATCCTCCCACATCGGCCTCCCAGAGTAGGAGGATTACAGACATGAGCCACTGCTCCTGCCCACTTTGTCATTTTTCATAGCACAGAAGTAGCCACCCCTCTGGTGGGAAAAAGGTCCTCCACTTAGATCATTAGTACGTCAGTTACTGCATCAGGAAGCCCCACTACTGTCAAACAATAAGTGACTTTACTAAATGAGTCCTAAATGCAACTTTTTGTTTTATTGCTAGCCACCATCAGCGCCGGGCCCTTGATTATCAAGGTTCTTTTTATGCATGGGTGAAGAACAGAAGGATGTGTGGGTCCCTGTGACTACTTCTCCACCCACAGGGTATTATTGTCAGGTCGAGTTAATGTTCTACTAGAAATTACTTGGTGTGATGGGTAGGTAAAAAGAGAGGAGCATTTAATTCTTCATTAATCTCTCCCTTGCCATAATTAGCTAAGGTGTAAATATTAACACCTCTGTTTTTAGGCATGAGTTGAAACGATCATGCATAAACTTGCTGCCATGGAGGCCACATTCTCCAAAAACAATGGCACCGGACCATATCACCCAGCATCTTCATTTGTTCATGTTTCGGCTGCTTAGCAGGCTGCTTTTTGGCTGCAATCTAAACAATTTAGCGCTGTTAGCCTGCATTAGTTTTTATTACCATTAGAATTATTAGGTATAAATAGAACATTTTTTGTTTTGTTTTGGTTCCTCTTTGTCTGTTCTTCTCCTTTTTAAAGGCAGTTATCTCCCTTACCCCCCGATAATTTTTTCATTTCAGTATTTTCACTGTAATCATGGTTATAATTGACAGCTTTATAATACCAGGGGGCACCGTTGAGGTCTCTCTCTCTTTTCAAACACTCTTTTCCATCCACTGCGATGACTGTTTTCCTTTGTTTCTTTGCTGTCTGAGAAGAGGCAGAAGATCAGAGAGCGTTCCTGGCGGTGGTAGAATACTACATTCCATTGTAACTAGTAGTTTACATAGACTGTGCTACTAAGTATTCTGTGAAAACAATTGAAAATGACTTTCCCTTTTCCTGGGCAAATCCAGTGTTTTCATACATCTGGAGGAAAATCTGATGGTTTGGAGAAGCTGAAATATTTGTATCCACTTTTTTAATTGTTGATGTGCTGATGTCAAACCACCACGCTGGATATTTTTAGTCCCTATCCCCATGACCGATGGGGTGTATAGAAATCAGCAGTAAGGGTATCACTCCTGGCAGAACTGGAGTGAATTAGAAATTCTGTTTTCAAGACGTTTTAAAATATTCACTTTTTAACCTCCTTTTAAAGCGACCTCTTCCTGTATTTTGCAAGGGTGGGGATTTAATGCACGATGCCTACACATGTGTACATAATATTCTCTACCTTTTGTCTTTAATATTCCTTGGTTTTTAATTATTAAAGATAAGTATTTGAATTATAAATATTCTAGTTATACAGGAATAGGCAAAGCAGGCATATACCCTCAGGCAAAATTCTTCCATTATCCATAATCCTTCTGCCTCCTGCCTCCACTTCTCTGCTTCCTATCTTTATGTCGCCTCACAAAACACACAGAGGCAGCCTTTCAAACCAAGCTTCTCCTCCCCACGTACACCATAGAAATCCCTTCTCAATATGTATAGGGGCTTCTTCCTTGAAGTGGGATGTCATACTTGTCCTAAATATAATAAAGTGCTATCTTCAAGGCATTTCTGCATCCAAAACACTCCCCAGAAACCTGCCGAGCCCTCCCATCTAACCAGTCTGAATGTCACAAATCATAGCCCAGAAACTGCTTTATAGTGAATCATTAACATTGTCAGGAATGACTTGGTAGAGAAAAAAAGCTTTCCATTAGAGAACTGAGGGCGAATATACAAATGACAGCGTTGTCAGCTCACTCCTATTGTTTTATAAAGCTCAGAACTGATTAGTAAGAGTTTATTACGGAGGAATCTGACTGTGTATTTCGTAGAGAGTATGTGTTATGTTAGGTATTTTTACATATTTTCCCTTTGCATGTGAAAGCCTCATGGTCTATTTTAAAGAAGTTTTGTTTTTAAAATTATGCTTGCAGGGCTGAGGGACGTTTTATAGACTAAATGAAGGTGTGCAAATGGAGACACAGAGTGCGTGAAACTGACCTGATTGTGAGAAGCCATTTCTGTGGCCACTTGTCTGGGACATGGGTACTCCTGACTCTTTTGCCCAGCAGAGATGGCTAGAGAGGACAGGACACTCCACCAAAGATGGGCAGGAGTGAGTGTGGATGAGAGTTCTCCATCTTTGATGGTGGTTCTTATACTGCTTGCTGAAGTTGGAGACAAGTAGGGTTTGGAATTGCCGATTGCTTTGTATTTATCTGAGCTTACATTTTTCAACGTTAGAAGAGCTAACCAAGAGTCGATCATCTAACAATCTTTTGCAACCTTGTGTTGACCTGTGTAGTGGATATAGTGGTGTGCTTCCTAGATTCTCACGGATTTCCCCAGGGGCCAGCATTTTTCTTGCCACTGGTTTATGTCAGGTCTTTCCCTAGGAATTGCCTTTGGTCAAAAGTAACTGTCTTACTCGAAGTTACAACCCTTCCCCAAGGCCAGACTGAATCCAGTGACTGAACCATGAGATCCCTATCTGAGATACGTCTGGCAGGTCATCCCAGCTGCAGGTCTCCACACAGGATGGACAGAGGTCTCTGTTACAACCACATTATAGTTCAACATCTTTCTCTGCCAAGTCCTGATTCTTTCATTCTCTTATACGTATCATCTCGGAGAGCATTCCCTGATAAACCACCTGATATTATTCCTTTTTAAGTCACAAATCTCATGCTGTGTTTGTTTTATAGGAAACCCAATTCATCGCAATCAATAATGGAGATGGTCCTAGGAGGCAGGCTCTCAAATGGGATTTTGGAGTTGAATTATTTGCTAGCTCTTTGGCAATTAGGAAGTCATCACTGGTATAGGGTGGGCTATTAATAGTCCTGGAATTTAGTAGGGAAACAATTATTAAAACTTTCACTGATGTTGAATTGTGATGGGCTATAGGCAGAAAAGAAAGCACAGCAAGATGCAATATATCAGGTGCTTGAGAGTTTAAGGGTGGAATTAGACAGCTGTCACTGCCAGCTAGCCATGCACTGGAGAACACAGAAGAGGCTAAGGATAGTTAACCACCACATTAAGGTGAAGTATAAAAGCCAGAGGACCCATTGGCCATATAGAGAGACTCCAATCTCTTGCAGCTGGAGAGTGAAAGACATGAGGATCTGACTTGAGACTTAATAATACGGGTAGATTATCTCCACAGACAGTTGAATTTTTAACCTCAAAGTTGTCTCTGCCAAGATATGGACCCTGATTGGGAAGGAATGAGACCCTGGGTCAATATGCTTCAAAATCTTGAATCACTAGATTTCTCTGAACTCTCTAAATCTGTAGAAATGACTGAGGCTTCCCTGTTAAAGTCTAATGCTTCTCCCTTCCTTGAAGAAATGCAGAGGCCTCTGACCAGTAAGACATATGTCCCTTTCCTCAAAATCTACTCTCACCTTTTCTCTATAATAAGAGGCCTGTAACTAGGATTAAGTCACATATTCAGCTGGGGAAATATTGGGCACAAGAAGATATGAGACCCAGCCTGTAAGGCCTGGGAGAGTATGCATGGACACTGGACCCTGAAGGTGCTGGATTAAGGGGCATGATCTAAGAACACAAAAAGGGGAGAATTTATTGACCTGAGAACACTTTTCTGAAATAAGAGTATAAGACCCTGTCAAAGACCCTAACAGAAGGAGCTAACATACTAGTATAATAGCTCTTTGAAGTTTCAAAAAAGTTCAGGCTCATACCAAGCAAAGTAGAAAGTGTCATGGAAGATGATAGAAGGACTCAGAAGACCCAGTAAAAGAATATTACAGTGGAGAGACATAAGGCCAGGACACTAAATATGCACATGTGTGCCACGGGAGGGCCTGGAGGAAGCTCTGTTTGCCACAATAACAAGGAACGAGTCAGTGAGCTGTACAGAGCAGCATGGAAGTGCTCAGTGGCTGCCCACTGCAGGCCGGGCTTATGGGAGAAAATGCTGTTACAAATGTAGGTTTCTTGATAGTAATAGGGATGATAAGACAGAGAAATAATAGAGGCCAGGTAGGGTGGTGGCACTTCATCAACAGCAGCAAGTAATGTGCAAGCATCATACTGTGTTAGAAGCCTGGGGTTGCAGTCAGGGAGCCCTCACCTACACAGAGCTTGGAGATTGTTAATGGGACCCAGGTCCCTAGTGATGGGCACCTGACAACAGCATAGATAAATCCATAAAACTGAGGAATTCAAAGATAAATGGTCCATAAGGCTGAAAGCAATTCTGCCAGTGAAGTCTTGGTCATTTGCCCAGTTTCTGGACCTAAGCCAGTTTGTAGACCTAGAATTCCCAAGGGAGGACCCTGCAATACCATAAGAAGTGTGGTCAGTAATGATTCCCTTAGTCCTTTCTCAAAGGGCCCTCTGGGCTGTTTACCTGGACAACTTTACGCTATGACGCCACCTGGTCATTCTGTACTCTCTGTGCTGAGAAATAGCAGGCATCCAAGATTCTACTCTGAGATGTACAGAACTTATTATTTGAAGCAAGTGCATCTGAAAGAGGTAGACTATAGTGGGGCTGCTGCAGGTGTTGTCCAGATCCCCCTTCAAGACCACACAGCACTCATTCCCCAGGAGTATTGCCTGCTAAGGACACACAGCCGAGTTCAATCTAGAGCATGTACTCTGTGAAGGCAACCATTTGCCCCAGGCAAACCCTCTTCCAAGGAGCAGCTCCTTTCCAATGACCACTCAGTGTAAGGGTGTAGCGTCCCAGTCCTGTTAACTCAATTTGAGCTTCTGTGAAGGCCCATCCCAGAGTCAGAGCAATACCAGGACTGCCTGAAGCCTCCATTGCAGTCAAGTCACAATTCAATTCAAACCTCCCTCTACTTCCTTCTCTCCGTGACTGGTATCTTTACTGGAGAACAATCCCCAGTAAACCACTGCATGCAAATCTCAGTCTCAGGACTGTTCTAAGGAGCCCTATACCAAGGGAATCCTGAAGTGAAAATTTTTAGTAGAATGAACTAGATTGTTCAGTAAAATGAACTGCCCAACCATTTGCTTCTCTTCATTGATATGACAGGTTACCATTTTGGGACTTCAAAGACACATTATATGGACATATACTACTCTGTGAGAATATTATCATAAATTTTGAAGGTATTTTAGGGAATATATAAAAACTGAATATTATTACTTTTTTTTTTTCATTTTATTTGGTGGAGACAACATATGTTAATGTTAGGAAATGCAGTCTCTGTATATTAAGTCCAGTAGAGGAACATGGCTTGATCAATATGTTGTCTACAAATACAGATCATATGTACATGCTGCAAATTAAATTTATCAGCTCTATGAAAGGAAATGGTACCACATTTTGCATATCTAGCTGTCCACGAAGATAAAAATATCTTGAACTATAAAAGGTTAAACACAATTAAAGTGTTCTATCCTGTGTAACACTCAGCTGGGCAAAGGTAGACAGAACTAATCCGACCTGACACCACTGAGCCTTGCTTCCCCACCTTGCTCTTGGCGGAATTCCCACTGAAGTTCATGGGCACTTTGCTAGAGTGGGGACTGCAGGAGGGAGTTCACAGCTTCCCTCCAGTGGAAATATGTGTGGGGCAGACTTTATTTCCCTCAAAGTTGAGTAAAATATTTTCATGTGAAATTTTAGCTGGATGTAGGCATAGTCTGGAAGAAAACAAAAGAGTATAAAAAGCAACACAAGTACATTATTCCCTGCTGGTATCTATCGGCTGGCATTACCACATTTTTGATATGGTGGATGTGAAAGACTGTGTGTGTGCAGAAAATTATCACTGAGATTCAGTCAACCTAGCGACTACTTTAGGCAGATAATTGGCTAGTACCATTCTGATTGCACAGTTAAGAATGAAGTGAAGTGATTTACACCTCTTGATATTTCTTAAAATCTTTGCATTGTCCCTTTAGTTAGAACTGAAACATGTTTGTGTAATCAGAAAAGAAGTTAGTGTTCATCAGTCTTACATCATTTTTCAATGCTAATTTGCTGAGTTTTTGCCTTTTTCTCTTTTTAAAAAAAATTCAGATTGTTGTAAAGTCTCCATCTTTTTAAATGGCTGAATAGTATTCCATGGTATACATATACCACAGGTTGTTGATCCATTCCTGGGTTGGTGGGCATTTAGGTTGTTTCCATGTTTTGGCAACTTTACATCTTTCATATCAACCTGGATGGAGTTGGAACACATTCTTCTTATTAAAGTATCACAAGAACGGAGAAGCAAGAATCCAATGCATTTAATTCTAATATGAAGCCAGTAGATGATCTAACACATACCCACATAAGAGAAAAACTCAAATCAATTCAAGGGGGGTGGGTGGAGGAATGAGGAAGTGGGGAGAGGAGAGGAGGGAGGGGATGGGTGTGCTTCCATTTAATGGGCACAATGTTGGGGTATATGGTGCACCTCTTGGGGGCAGGACACAATTATAAAAGGGACTTTACCTAACAAATGCAAACATTGTTACCTAATTCTTTGTACCCTCAATTAACCTGAAACAATAAAAACATAAAATAAAATAGATTAAAAAAATTTCAGATTGATGTGAGGGTTCAAATGTTTATGCTAAATTGTTTTCACATCCAAGGTAAAGTTCAAGTTCTAGGTGATCCCTTCATGCAGTGAGTATGCTGTATAGCCCAACACTGGAAGGCCAGGTTCTTATTTGAAGACAAAGCCCTTTACAGGATCTTTCATCGTTTTTTAAAGACTTATTTCCAACTATACCAATTATATATTTCCAGGATGTAAACAACTGGGAAAATACAGTTCATCTACTAAATGCATTTTGTGATCTTTGAATTACATTGGAAAATGCTTGTGTTGTAATTTTAATTGGAAAAAGAGGACAGAAATTATACCTATATGTACAGGGTGTCCCAAATGTCACCATATATTGGGAAAATGGGAAATCATAGCTAAATGCTCCTTAAGTCACAAAATATTTGACACAAAATTTTATAAAGAAGTGGCCAACATGTAGAGACTATTTTCTAAATATTTTATGAATTTTATAATGAATATTTTATAAATAAAGGTACATTCAGCAACAATTTCCCATTTTCCCTATGTATGCTGATGTTTGGGACATCTTGTATGGTACGCACCGTAATTTACTTGACTAGTTTTCTAATATGAAATATACATGTGCTTTCTAATTATTCACTAGTAAATATACTATTGTGATAAGTGTTTTTATGCATGATAATTCCTCACATTCTGGATGATGTCTGAGGGATGTGGTAAATGGCGGAGTGAGAGGTATGGGTACTTTTAGCATTTTGACATTTGTTTTCTGCATTACTCCTAGAATTATATAAAAATATTCATTTCATCTTAAATGATGGACCTGAGAGTTTGGAGGACAAAATACATGTGAATCCGGCTTTATTCTTGTTACTAACCCAAATATTTTTCTGAAATAAACAGCACATTTATACTCAAGAGAGTTCTTAGCCAAAGAGTTACATTAAACAAAATTAAAAACAAACACATCCTGGAAAATTCACCTTTCTTGAATCAGCAGAAATACCTTGATTTTATATGATATGCCATTTGTTTTTTATACAAGTTTGACAAGACTTTGTATTATAAATTGTGAAATGTGAGCCATGGAAGGGAATAAAAAATATTAAAATAAATAGGTTCGCAAAAATGGGATTTGGTTAAAAAATTTTCAGTAATTTCCACTAACTACCTCTCAGTTCAATCACTCAAGAAGTACTTTATTTCCAATGGAGATAATGTAAGGACTTCGGGGGAAATAAAATAAGAGTTGATGATAGGAAGTTGTGATTTTGAGCTGGTTCTTTAGTATAATAGGGAGAAATAAAAAAGGCAGAGGAATATGAAAACAAAGTTCTTTGGTACTGAGCTATATTCTCTTGGGCTTACTGTATACCAACTTCAATTCCTTTCCCCTTTGTTCATCCTCCACTCCCCCAAATATCTTACTTACTTTTAGATCTGAACTATAAGAATGAGTTTATACCAACGGCCAAAGCAGACTTCCCCTAAGCGCCCTTATTTTTATACTAACAGAAGGATATTTATAAGACCTTCCTCAGTTACAAACACCATTTGAACCACCAATCCTAACACAATTCAGTATTACTTTCCTTTACCCTGGGTGTGTTTTCAGCCAACTGTTGTTTTTGTATGCATTTGATTCACATTTTGTATTTATCGGACAATTTCAACACTTAATAAAATTTTGGAATGAAGTGATGATAGGAATTTCAAATTCTACAGGTACGATCCTGGTGTATCATACATTATCTCAAGAGATGGACGTTCCATAACCATTTTTTTCTGAGAGATTAAATTAGTAAGGTTCTAGGACAAAAATGACCAATTGGCCAACTTTTTTTTATACCCACATATATACCCATGAACTTCAAATAGCAACTGATTTTTTAATTTTTATTCAGTCATTCATTTGGCGGGTGACCATACATTTAATAATCTAAACTTTTGGAAGTAAAATATCCAGGGGCCGTGAAATAACTCCCACAGATTACAAGCTAAGCCATGAGAGTGCTGAGCCAACAGGGACAATGGCCACCCTATTTGTAGGGCACGAGAATTCTCCAGTCCTGACTACCTAACTTGTGGGGTGCAGTACAAAATGAAAATGCACCTCATTAAAAATTATTAAGAATTTCAAGATGGTGATAGTAGAGCATTAAATCAAGCGTGGGGTCCTGTGTGACAACAGAGGTCACATCGCTGTGAAGCTGTCTCTGAGTATCAACGCTACTAGAATATTTGGATTCCAGAACTTTTCTATCTTTAGTAAATACATTTCAACAAACACTTTGTCTTGTTTTATTAATTTTTTTAATTTTAAAGGAATCTACGATAATTTTGCAAGTCAAATTAAAGTCAATGGTGTGTAAAGTAAAACTTGGTGATTTCACTGTCTGTCTGTGATTCCTATTGTTCTGAAATTAGCCCTAGAAGGAAGTTTAAAGGAGAATGAAATTCCACAAAGTTCACATTTAGGAAATTGGAGAGATTTTAGTTTTTAGTTTTCAGAATTACCTAATGTTAACAGTGTTGATGTGATCCTTTCTTCTAATCATTTAAGAGAACCACCAATTAAGTGGCAAAAGTCTTCAGAGAAAGAAAGAAACAGAAACATATAATCTGAATACCTCCTAGGAAAAGATACAGGAAAGAATGCTTCAGAAACATTTGTGAAATGCACAGAAGATCACAACTAAAGCAGGGAAAAAGGGAAAGGGAAGTGGTCGAGGGAATGAAATAAACCCAGAATTTACTAAAGAGGCAGCTACACTTGGGGTATTTTGATGAAGTAACTGAGTGGTAAGCGGCCATCGGGTGCTACTGCTTAGCTGGGAGGAGCTTGCAATGGCCATAGAAATTAGGAGCAATCACCTAGCATTTGAATCTCTGCCTATAAAAAGGCTGGCTTAAAATGCACTAAACAAGGAAACTAAACAAAGAAAATTTTTTCTTCTCCCGTTCTACCTCCTGAAAAGAACATATATTTATAAACTAGTTCTAAAACACACACGCACACACACACACAAAAACACACACACGCACATGCACAGAGCCTAGGGAGCATTGCTGATGGAAAGCAGTGTATGTTTTCATTGTGACAGATTTTCACTAAAGGAAATGTGGGTTGTATTTCTTGGATTAATACAGATTTTTTGCACTAGACTATTTCTTTATAGTGCTACATGGTGAAGAAGCCTTATTCAGAGGTATACAGGTTACTACCCTAAAGCAGCATGATTTCTGTGATATTGGAAAGGCTCATTAATGTCCAAAACTTTAATTATATGTATTTTGCACATATTGGTAAAAATCTGGAATTTTTTCAATAAAACTATGGTTGCCCCCGGAGCAACATGGGTTCCCGGGTGCAGGTCCTCATCTATGTGGGTTTTCTTCCACCCTTCCACCCCCAGGACAGCAAGACCGGCAGCCTCTTCCTCCTTAGCCTACTCAATGTGAAGATGACGTATTTTCTCTTCCTTATAATTTTCTTAGGAACACTTTCTTTTCTCTAGCTTACTTTAGTATAAGAATGCAGTACATAATATATAGAAAACAAAAATGGGCTAATCAACTATTTGTGTTATCAATAAGGCTTCCAGTTAACTATTAATAGTTAAGTTTGTTGGGAGTCAAAAGTTATATGCAGATTTTTGACTGTACAGGGGGCCAGTGCCCCTCACCCAGGGTCGGTTGGAATTTCCGTAGAGTGGCGTTCCAGAGTCACAGGCACTACAGGGAGCGTGCTCCTTCAGGAAAGAGAAGGTCTTCACCTTGTTTATTCTTTCTACTCATCTGATTAAACCGGAATGTTTGGTTCCCGACTAGAGTTATAATAGAGTCTCTCTCTTATTCTCTCTCTCTGTCTTTCTCTTTGTCTCTGTCTCTCTTTTTCCAAATGAGTGGATACAGAGAGAATATGGATAAAGCTTATCTGTCCTCTGGGCCTGGTAAGAAAGAAAGTGGGGGACCCTGATTAGAGCAGGGTGACCACTTTTCATTCACTGGAGACAAGCTTTGGAGATGAGGAGGAAGGTTGTCATTCCACAGGCCCTCAGAAAGACAGATCCTCTCTGTCAGGCCAGGGGAGGGAGAGCACTACCCTCCTTGGATCAACAGTGGCAAACACTGCTTGGGTATGAGTCCTGTTTCCACGGAGTCTTTTCCCTACACAGTGGTCACATGGGCAAAGTTCAGCTGCTTCATCACAGAAGCCCATTAGACTACAATGAAGGTGAGCAAGAGATTAAATAATAATTGTTTCAACTTTAAAAAATATATTGCTGATAACCAGCCACACTCATATCTCAAATATTATATTGGTACTAGCATTTAAACTGCTGTATTTA
Organism: Otolemur garnettii; assembly: GCF_000181295.1. NCBI lineage: Eukaryota > Metazoa > Chordata > Mammalia > Primates > Galagidae > Otolemur > Otolemur garnettii. Next base: position 4,225,479 of record NW_003852445.1, read on the forward strand.
ATCAAGTTGCACCGACCACCTTTTAATCTATAGTCTACAGATGTCAACCACCTCATAGGACAGCCTGGGACCAAAGAAAGTGGTGACAAAGGAGGCATCCCTAGGTTGTGGGAAGGGAATCTGCTGGAATTGAACTGAGCCCTAACCAGTTCAAATTTGACTGTATCATAAGAGCTCCATGGAGAAGGTAGGACTGACTGGATAGGGAAAGCAAAAACAAAAATCCGTGTCTAACTCTGAGCAGTTGCCTTGGAGGTCCTGTGCAGCGAGGCCCGTGGACATTTCTAACCTGTTAAGTTTGGGAACTGTGCCCTAAGTGGTGTTTCATTTATGTAAAATACTTTGCATGTTTTTAAACTGTTTTAATCCCAATAATAAAGATCTGCTTTTAAAACATAGTCTTGTAGAAGTTTTTTTATTCTCCATGGTATGCTTTTTTCTCTTTCTCTCTCTTTTTTATTGTTTGGGGTTCATTGAGGGTACAATGAATTTATACGTTGAGGGTACAAAGAATTAGGTTACACTGATTGCATTTGTTAGGTAAAATCCCTCTTATAATTGTGTCCCATCCTCAAAAGGTGTGTCATACAGGGTGATGCCTCACCCCCTCCCTTCTCCCCTCACCCCAATCCCTTCACCCCCTACCCCCCATTAGATTATCTACTGCCTCCATATTAGAACTGAGTACATTGTATTCTTGTTTCTCCATTCTTGTGATGCTCCATGTGTGCTTTTTAAAGTCAAGATTCAGCCACGCAGATTCCTATAAAACATCTAATGCCTTGCAAAATTATAGGATGCCGGTTATCTCATTTGAGAATATAGCCAGAAATAATTGCTTTATTCAGAAATAGCTTACTACTTTTTTGGGGGAGGGGGGTTGTTTCTTTGATCCTTAAAGTACTCTTGATTCAAGTGTTATTAGGGTATCTGGAAAGCTTGAATAAGCAAGTTCAAAGTGTCTTGAGCACTTGGAGAATAAGAAAAGAACCAGATTTGGAATTGATACTAATTTTTGTGCTTTGGGTCGACTTATTTGCCTGTCTGAACCTCAGTTTTCCTTTTTTTATTTTTTCAACTATAAATATAGAGAAGAATATTCATTCTGCCAACCTTGCAGGGTCTTGCAAGGACTAAATGAAATAACATGGGTGAAAGAACTTCAAAAAGCTGTACACGTAGAAGGGTTTTTATATGTTGGTCAATAAAGAAGAAAAGGTTCACTAAAAAAAGGATGAAGTGAAACCTTCCACTGTAGTTGTTATGACTACACAACCCAATTCTTGTGAGTTGTAAGATATTTTAACTCCAATACTGGGCCTTTTGAATGCAAACTAAAACTTAGTTTTCATTTTATATTCTTTTAAAGAGGAATTTGCAATGATCATCTCAATGACATTGAATCATGATTCATTTCTTTCTCTTCGGTGCCTAGACAGGATTCGGCACATAACTGTTACTCAAAACTGGAACCGCTGCCTGGTTTATTGAATAGAAGGTTAAGCATTTGAGCATCACTCACAAACACGCCCAGCTTAGAAAGCTGAAATTAAAACCTACATCTTATTTTAAATTGGAATTACTTTTACATATTAAAGTATCGACACAAGCGAATGGAGCGACCTGGTGAAAGAAGAAGGTTTTTGTTGAAATGGCAAGTCTTGCATGAAGTTTTATTTTAAGAAACTATTAGAAAGGTTTTATTTATCCCATTAGACACTTACGTTAGTCAGCAGGAAAGTTGTGTTCTTTAGATGCCTCCATAGTCCATGCAACACACTAGATATATATATATATTTTTTGGCATATTTTGACAAGGCACTTGGACTTGTTAAAAATTACATTACCCTACATCTAAGTAAACACACATTGCAAACATGTCAGGGCAAGCCACTGACTATCCATTTAAAACACATCTTCCCATTTGATTTTCAGGGGAAAAAAATGGGAACTGTCTGTTTTGATTTAAGAGAGCATTTTCCATGAGTTAACACAGCTAAATTGTAAACTTAGGAACAAATAAATAAACGAATACCCAAGTGGCTTGGAACAATGGAACTGCTGCCTGGTTTCCAGTGGCTGCATCCTTCTCTCTAAGTCTGCATTGTAATTAAGAGGTTACAATGAAAAGAAACCTGGGACAATGGCATGAGAGGGAATGTTAAAATACTAATGAGAGGAAAGACCAAGGACAATCTGTTTAATAACCTCACAGCCATTGTTCACATCAGAGTGACAAACAGTATAATATGGTAGAGCTCTATGTCCTCTGGCTGTTCAGCACTGCCTCCACACTTCTTTACTGTGCCAGAACTACTTAGCTTCTTTTTACAGCCCTCACACACATTAAGTCAACAAGGGACGGAGAGAGTCTGCCATTGGAGCCCGTGAAAAATAGGAGAGTGAGGAGGAATTGGGTCAGACTGGCCAGGGGATAAAGATAAGTCTTGACTAGACATATAAGGGGTAAGGCAGATATAAAACTCGGACATTTTAGTTTTTCATTCTACACGTAAGGAACAATCAATGTTGTTAGTACTACTTCCCCCCCACGTTCTGTGCTATAATAAGGTGTATGTGTACGTGTTTTAATCTTCTAATTGGACTCAAAGCTCATTACAATAGCCAGGGCATTTGAATTAATGCGAACAAATATAAAAAAAATAAAGCTAGAAAAGAGATTGAAGATCTGTCGAAGTACAGATTTTAGGATATGCCTTTTGATAGGTATGCAAAGGTATCTTGAGGAATGGTGAAAGGTCCAGGGCAGAAAAAAAGAAAAAGAAAAAAAAGTGAGAGAAACAAAGATGGGAGAGGTCGTGAAACTCCCAGATTTTTAGGGAGGTCCAGCACAGAGTATATGGCACTTTCTCATACAAACATGCATAATTCTAACTCAGCCCTTCATGCATTGCTTTGCTCAAAACAACAGGAATTGATAACTTACATGGCTGTAGGATACTAGAGTAATGTATAAATATATACATTTAGCCAGATACAAAATGAGGAGAATGTAGGAATTTTGTTTCTGTCCATGATAAACTAGTTTTTTTAGGGTGGTGCCTGTGGCTCAAGGAGTAGGGTGCCAGCCCCATATACCAGAGGTGGCGGGGTCAAACCCAGCCCCAGCCCAAAACTGCAAAACAAAACGAAACAACAACAACAACAACAAACAAACAAAAACTAGTTCTTTCACAAAACCTCAATACTGCTTACACACACACACACACACACACACACACACAAAAGAAAACAACCATTTGATGACATCAGAGGAGCCGAAGCATCCAGAAAAATGGAAACCCCTATAGATACGCTAGACTCTATCCATTCTTATTCTATTCTTTAGGTTAGTGGTAGAGTTAAGTTTATTTTAGAGTTAAAGCATCTGCTGATTTCAAATATAGAGCACAAGGCTGAACTAAAAATATTAGTTTTGAGTTTGAAGTATTTGCATTGAGCTAGGGAGACAAAAGTTGGGGTGTAGAGTAGCCAATACAGCTAAGACCTAAGGAGCCAAAATCCTGGAGAAAAGAAAACTTGTGAAGAAGTAAGTCCAATAATTTGCATGGAACTTATTGGAATTTGTAATTCCTAAGTTGTACTTGAGTGAAGCCAAATGCCAGGAGACCAGGAAATCAAGTATAAAGCAAATGCTATGAGACAAAGAGTTAAGGCCAGGTGGTAGCTCACACCTATAATCCCAACACTCTGGAAGACCAAGTCAGGCAGATTGCTAGAGCTCAGGAGCTCCAGACCAGTTTGAGCAAGAGCAAGACCCCATCTTTACTAAAAATAGAAAAACTAGACTGGCACTGTGCAGGTACCTGAGGTCCCAGCTACTAAGGAGGTTGAGGCAAGAAGATCAACAGTTTGAGGTTGCTGTGAGCTATGATGATTAAAAAAAAGAGAGAGAGAGAGGGCAGCGTCTGTGGCTCAAAGGAGTAGAGCACTAGCCCTGTATGCCAGAGGTGGTGGGTTCAAACCCAGGCCCAGCCAAAAAAAAAAAAAGAGAGAGAGAGAGAGAGAAACGAAGAGGAGGGAGAGGTCGTGAAACTTCCAGATGTTTAGTTTATGCTTCCTGAATGTCTGCACTCCAGGACTAAAAACAAGTAGGAATACACAGATGTGAGTCAATTAAATTAATCTTCCCATATTCTAACTGCCAGAATAAGATTAAATTTTTTATAGAAAATAATATCCAGATCCTTTACACTTTTTCTATGCAATGTTTGACCCTCAAAAATTCCCAGGAATCCTACAAAGAAAACCACATAACCACACCTCAAAAATAAAAACATTCAGTAGAATCAGAGTAATAGAACATGAAGATGCTGGAATTATCAGCTTGTCATTAAAGTAACCAAAATAAATATGTTTAAGAAAACCAATGAGAAAGTGGAAAATTTATCAGAGAATTGAAATTTAAAGAGACCAAAATGAAATTCTGGTACTGAAAATTGTATTGATTGAAAATGGAAACTCAAGTAATAATGTTAACAGCAGATTAGTGGTATAAAAAATATTATAGAAAATAACCAGGGTGAAACATGAAATGCAACAAGGATTGTTTAGAAAATAGAGACAAAGACATATGAGATATAGTGAAGGAAGTCCTAGTATATATGTAATTGGAGCTCCAAAATGAGAGCAGTTAAAAGTATAAACTCCAAAAAGAATAATACAAGGAAAGCCATCCTTAGACATGTCATAGGGAAAATACTAAAATTACAGAGCTAAAACATGATTTTAAAACAGCCCCTCTCCCCTAAAGACTCCAAACCTCAGACACTTAATAGCTGACTTTTTAAGAGAAATCAAGAAAAAAAAGGAAGAAATGGTGACATCTTCAGACTGCTAATCAACCTCAAATTTTATATCCAGAAGAAAACATTTTTCAAAAAGGAAGACAAAATAAACATAGTTTCAGGAAAACTGAAAGGAAAGAAGTCATTGTCAGAAGGTCTATTCTGAAAGATATACTCAGGGAATTTTCTGGACAGAAGGAAATGGATAATAGATAGATGAACAGAAATGCAGAAGAAATAAAGAGTATCAGCCAGGATAAACAGGAAAGTCTAAATGTATATTGACTTTCAAAATCAAGAATATTAATGTTGCATGGCCTTTATAATTTAGGTAGATTTATAATCTACAACCACAATAGCAAACAACAATAGCAAAAATAGGTAGGGGATAAACAGAGTAACAATGTTGTTTTAGAATAATAAAAATAATTGAATAAATTAAAAGTATAAGGAAGGAAGGACAATAAGTAGAAAACAAACATCAAGTTTGTGAATGTAATTCCAAATATGCTAGTAATTACGTCACAAGAAAATGGACCTCATACTGTTAATCAGAATGCATATGCTTAAAAAGACTATAGTTGCAAGACTGGATTAAATAAACACATAAACCAAACAATGATAGCCTGCTACCAAAGGCAAACCTTTAACATAAGGACTTAGAAGGGTTTAAAGTAAAATAATAGAAAGAGATGTACCATAATAACACTAACCACAGTAATTTGGCGATAGTTTTATCTGATAAATATCAGATAAAATAGACATGGTTATGTTTGTGTTACTGGTTTCTAGATTGATTGCACCCTGGTCAGAAAACATAGTGTTCTAATCTTTTGAAATTTCTGGAATCTTGCCTTCTGACTGGCATCTGTTTAATACGTGTGTGCATGCACATGTGTGTGTATATGTGTGTGCTTCATAATGTTTTTGTTGTTCTTTTTCTTTTTACAGAGAAGTCTGTTAAAATCTACAACTACAGATCTATTTTTCTTTTTATTTGTGTCACATTAGACTTTATACGCTTTGCTTTACATATATACGGGTGCATTCAAATCTAGGGCTATTATGTCTTCCAGTGGAATCGATCATTTTACGAGGGTAAAATGTTCCTCTTTATTTCTAGTAACTATGCATGACTTTCATGGAGAAAATTATAAACCATTATCACGAGAAACTAAAAAATCAAAATAAATGGAAAGTTATGTCATTTATGGATTGAAAACTGAATACAAAAATGTCAATTGTCTCTAATATGTGTGTACATGTGTATACATTAAAAAATGCAATCCAGAAAATGCCACGAAGGCTATGTTAAGAGTTTGATGAAAATATTTCAAATTGTATATAAAATCAGCACATTGTATCCCATGACTGCATTAATGTACATAGCTGTGATTTAATAAAAAAAAAAAGGGGGAAAAATGCAATCCCGGTACAAATTCTAGCAGGTTTTTAAGTGTGTGCTTGAAAATAAAAAGGCTGATGCTAAAATTTATAAGGATATTCAAAGGGCCAAGGATAATAAATAAAATTTTGAAAAGATCAAAATTCTAATTACTTACACTTCTAATCAATTGATTTACAAGAAATGTACTATTGTAATACAATAGGGAAGGAGGATTTTTTTTCCCTAATGATTTTGAATAAGTTGTAGAAAGACTTTGGGGAAAAAAAGTCTCCTCCTTCAAATCAAAAACAAAAAAATCTATTCTGGACAGATGGTGGATGTACTTTTGAAGGATTAAACCATAAAGTTTCCAGAAGATAACAGAGATCAGAAAAAATTATGGTCTATAAGCCAAATATAGCTTGCCACAAATTCTTGTTAATAAAGTTTTATTAGAACATAATCAGGCCATTCATTTATGTATTGTCTCTGGCTACTTTTGTACTACAATGACAGAACTGGATAGTTGTGACAAAGACTATATGGCATGAAAAGTGGAAATATGAAATATCTTTTTTTTTTTTTTTACAGAAAATGTTTGTGAATCTCTGATACAGAAAAATGTTAGAATGTTGGTCATGTCCTTATGAAAGAAAAAAATCTATGAAACTGAATATAAAAAGCACAAACTTTAAAGGAAAATATTGTTAAGTTGTCCATTATTATTAGGAATTTCTGTTTATTGTAAGATATTGTTAAGAGAGAGTGAGGGAAGGTATTTATAATATATGTATCCAACTTTGGTACATTGTCCAAATATTTGTCCAATATTTCTTATCCTCACTCATCCTTATCACTAGTTTCTGCTATCTCCATATCTTGCTCTGACTTTCATCCATGAGAAGATGATATCTCAAATAATGGCTTCATCTTCAACTTGTTTGCTGGATAAGAAGACATATAAAGTCAAGCTGAACTAAGAAAAAATGAGCTTAGTTTAGCCTAGAAGAGACCAGAAGAGCTGCAAAAGACAGGAACTAACATGTAAAATGAACATGCAATATATATTTATTGTTACAAGCTTTTGAGATTTTGAGGTTATTTAATAAGTGGCACAACCTTGGGAAAGTTGATAATACAGATATAAAAGATATATTCAGAAAAATAATCATGCAACCCAATGAGAAAAATAAAAACAACACAATTAAAAAATATTCAAGATATGAACATTCTTAAAGGAGGATATCCAAATGGCTAATAAGCAAATTGAAACTAAAAAGAGATATAAATAAATGCCCACTAGAATGGCTAAAATTAAAAACAAACAAAAAAACAACACCTGGTAACATCAAGTGTTGACAAGGATATGGAACAATTCCGACACAGGATTTTGGTTGGATAATCAATTGGCATAATCACTTTCACAAACTACTCAGTATTTACATCAACACATGCATTACCCTCTAAGCCAACAATTCCACTCTTGAAAATATAACTAACATAAATCAGCAAAAGTGTGTAACAAAAGACAAGAATACTCCCTATAGCTTTATTTGTAATATTCCTACACTGGAAATAATCCAAATACTCATCAACAGTAGACTGGACATATACATGGTGGTATATCTGTTCAAGGAAATACTATGAAGCAAGAAAAAAGAAGAAATTATTGTCAAGTACATCAATGATGAATCTTACTGATATAATTTTGAGCAAGAGGAGCCAAATGCCAAAGAATATACCTTGTATTTAATATTTCTACAAAGTCAAAAAATAGGAAAACTGATTTTTATGGATCTAGAAGTTAAATCAGTGGTTACTTTCGGGTATGTAAGCACTGAGAGGAAGCATAAAAGGTGTTCTGGGGTGCTGGTAATATTCTATATTTTAATCTACAAGATAATACCTACATAAAAATTTTTTTTAGCTTCTCACTTAATATTTGCACATATTTATTATATGCTGTATTTGATAAAATATCTACAGAAAGAGAGTAGTAGAAACTATGAACTGGGAGTATTTGGTGGGGGTGTGTGTGCACGATTATTGTGTTCCTTGAAGGAATTAAAACAAAACAAAACTAAACTAAAACAGGGTTAAAATCAGTTTACATGCCTCCTGTATAAGGAATGCTACTTTGTTCTGTACTAACTGAAACTTGAAGAGGATTTTTTTATTCACATAAAAATGTTATTATGCATAAAGGTGAGATAATATATAAATAATTTATAATGGTTTCTATTTTATATTCTAATCTTACCTTCTAAAAAAATATTCAATGGTAATAGGTCCCTAGTGATGCTAACAATTGTGAACAATGCTTTATTCCAGAACTGTATTCCCATAAAATATAGAGTCAGATATAAGATCGACTTTCAAATACAGAGGGCAAGAATATAAGATCCATAAGGGCTGATATTGTATTTTGTTTTATACACTGTCATATGCCACATTCCTGGAAATTCGCCTTGTTTGTGGTAATAATAAGTATTTATTAAATTAACATAAAATTAGATAATTCCTTTATTCATCTGGAATAATTTAAATATTAAAATACAGCTATATCATTATATCCCTATCTTCCTTATTTCTAGTTATAAGAATGACTTGCAAGACGCTAACTTATGCTATGTTAGTAGAAAAATTGTAGTGTTCTAAACATATTGCCTTTTTTTACAGATCTCATATTTTGCTTATTGTTTGATTTCTGAGAAACTTAGTTCAAATCAATCCAATAATATTTTCATGTGCACTGAATGTTAAAGTAATCCTGAACAGAGGACATATGATATGATCCCTATAGTCTTTTTTGTGGACACAAAATTTCTTCATGAACTAGTAGCCTGAACAAAATTACGTGCCAGTGCCCCTGGCCGTGATGGGAGGGTGCTGAGCTCAGGCAAGAGAACAGTGTCAACGAGATGTTTCATTCAAAGAAAAAGTTGGCCTAGAATTGGGTTCTGATGACCTGTTACACAATCTAGATAGTCATAGGAAAAAGGAAAAGATACTTATCTTAACGGCAATGTCAGACAAGGTATTATGGGAAAAGCACAAAATGGGAAGATCTCTCAAGATCAGCGTGCTTATATTAGAGGGCACACGGGGAATGGAGAAAAACTAGAACAATCCAAATGATGCCAACTATGAGTGATCTGGCACATAGCTCGCCTGGCTGGAAGTCATCTCGTTACAATGTAGGTTCTGATTCTGTAGGCCTGGGTTGGGCCCAGGATGCTGCATTTCTAACAAGTTTCCAGGGACACTAATGCTGTTAGACTGTAGATGCATTTGAGTGGCAAGGATTCAGAATTCATAAAAAACATTTGAATTTGATATGATGGAGAACAAACTTTAGGAGGACTCAAGAGGGAAAGATAATGATAGATTACAGCACCAATTAAAACAATAATAATACCATTATCAATTTTTTACACAAATTATCTCCAATTCTCAGCTTGGTGGGTTGTACTGGCAAGCACCAAGGTGAGAGTATCATTATAAAAGACAAGGATTGAAAGGGAGAGAAAGACTTTAATAAGCAAAGTAAGTCAGAGAGGACCATGAAAGTAATGAAGACTCAGTGCACAGAGGCATGCTCCAGGGCTTGCTTGGGATCCCATATCAATATTAAATTGTCCATAGCACGGGGTTGCCTTGATGGTCTGGCATTGCTTTAAAGCAATCAACCAGACCTCTTCCTGAGCGTGTAACATTGTCCTTTATATTCATAAAAATCTAGGTTATCCATTGGCCTCATAAAGAGAAGTGCTGAGGCTACTCTCTTCTCCTTTGATTGCTTGTCAGCATTATTCACCAAGTAAGTTTGCCACTGGTTTGTAATTGCTTGGCGTAGCAGTCTGAGTTCACATCAGAGACCCAACACTATAAAGAATATCCCAGGATTCATGCTGGCCACCTGCAAAATGAGCACTGGCATACCAGACCCTCGTCTTAGATGAGGGAATACTGTGACGTTTGTAGACAGTCTGAGACATATGTAGAAATTTGAATACAAAAATAAGGAGTGGAAAACATCTGCTGGGTCTAGTTGGTGGTGATGAGTAACTTGGCAGCAACTCAGAAGGTTAAGCGTGAAGGGCTGCCTGTGACCACCCTTCTCCTTTTATGAGTCCGAGGGAAGGACTGTCTTAGGATAGATGACTGACCCTCCCTGTCAACGCTACTTGGAGGTCAGTGTCCTTGGGGAAGAGGATCTAAGGCCAGACTCATGTAGGATATGCTCTCTGCCTCTGCTTAATTTTCTACTGGCAATGAATGAATTTTCAACATGTGTTTATACAGCTGTGCTTTGTGCAGGAAAAGTAGGAACTCTACCCAGCGAAACTTCTCTTTCAAAATTAGGGAAGAATAAAGATATTCAGATCCCATTAGTCTGTTTTATGAAAACAAAATTTTAAAGTTAGCTAAAGCGTATATGTTTTGCTCAGCTTGAAGCAGTGTCAGATGCATAGAACTTTCAGTTAAAAAAGAATGCATGGCAATGAGAAATCCTTTCATCTTTTCATTTGTTCTTAAACAATTAGAAATAATTTCTACTCATTTTTATCACAAAGCAATACATTATCATTATAGAAACTTCTGTAAAATACCAGTATGTAGAAGACAAAGTAATCACCAGTAGTTCCATAACCCATTCTGGGTGTGTGTTCTTCCCGTCCGTTTTCTATGTGTATTTTTTATTTGACATAGCTGTCAATGTCCATACTAATTTAAATCTTGCTTTTGAAAGTTAACATTATCCCAGTTCTTAACACGACAGATGAAGCCTTCTGGGGGTGTTTCTTATTTTGCAGTTATCAAGACTTTCACCCTTGGAAGGGTGAGAGGATTACATTAAGTGGCTAGTTCTATTAAATAGAATCAACAGCACAGGAAACAGCTTTTTCTTTAGTGTTAAGACTCGGTAGGCAACTTAAGACCTTTATGGAATTCCTGTGCATTTCTACCAGACCTTTTAAAGGAGAATGCATTGTGGAGAGGTGGTATTTGTTTTTTCTTGCTGAATATCTGAATTGGCATAGGAATCTAGCTATAAAATTCCAGCTAATAAAGTAAATTCAGGGTTTGGTGTCGAAAAAAAGAATTGGGATTATTTTTCTCCTCACCAACGACCACCATGTTCTTACCTTAAAAATATAATTGAAATACAGATTCAGTTATAATTTACATAAAACCCACCAATTTCACCCAGGCCAAGGTTTTTTAAAAAGATACTTATTCCTTTTAAAAATTTTATTTTTTATCATTGTTTATTATTATTATTACTCTTATGTTAGAGGTGAGGTCTCACTATGTTGCTCAGGCCGGTCTGGAACTCCAGATTTGAAGGTATCCTCTTGCCTCAGCCTTCCAAATTGCTAGAATTATAGGTGAGAGGCACTGCATCCACCCAGTAAGATATTTTTTATTTGCTTGGATAATTGTATCAGTTTGTTCCTTTCTATTTCTGAGCAGTGTCTTGCTGTCTGGATGTTTCATAGTTGGTCCATCTATTCTCCAGTTAAAGGGCATTTATTTCCGTTTTAGAAACGGAAAGTTTATGGCCACCCCCACCCCTGTCCCCAGTTCTTATGTGGAAACTTAATCCTCCGTGTGGTGATATTAGGAGATGAGCCCTCTGGGAGGTGATTAGGTCGTGAAGGTGAAACCCTCATGCATGAGATTTGTGCCTGTATATAAGAGACCCCAGAGAGAGTCCCCTTGCCCCCTTTCCAATGTGAAAACACAGGAAGAAGACAGATAGTGTTGAATGAGGAAGTGGGCCGTCCCCAGACAGCCTTCACCTTCATCTTGGACTTCCCAGTCTCCAGAACTATGAGAAATAAATTTCGGTTGTAAGTCACCCAGTCTATCACTCTAACACCCTGAACAGACTAAGACTGGTCGATTGCAAAAACATTCATGTACAGGTTTCTACTGCTCTTGAATAAATGCCCTAGGAACTGGTTGTTGGGTCTTGTGATAAGTCTAGTCAACTTTACTAGAAACCACCAAGCTACTTTCCAAAGTGGTTGTGCTTTGTTTTCATTCCCACCAGCCACATGTGAGTTCCCGTTTGCCACATCTTCATCAGCACTGGGTGTGGTCAGGCGTCTTGGGTGTGTGAAGTGGCAGCTCAAGGTAGTTTTCATTTCCTTTTCCCTAATGACAGTGATGATGAGCATCTTTTCATGAGTACTGTTAAAATGTCACCACTGATATATTTTCATTGGAGAAGTATCTGTTCAAATCCTCTACTTATTTTCTTATTGGCCATGTGCTTATAAAGTTTTTTTTAATAATATTTGTCTATTGAGGTAAATAGCTGTGCATATTTAAATGAACAATTGAAAAGTTTTGAAACATGTATGCACATGAAATCATCACCATAAGATAGCAAAGATATTCATCACCCCCAGTCCCTCATGGTTCTGGGTAACACCCTCTCTTCCTTCCCACTATGTCCTCCCCCCACCCATCCATTCACGGGCCCATTGGCATCCCCAAGCAATCACTGACCTACTTTTTAACCCTATAGAACTCTCCATTCTATTATTTTACTGGTAGCTTTAGTTTATAACATACATCTTTAACTTATCATGGTCTGCTTCCAGGTGGTATTAGACCACGTAGAGTAATAAGTTTGAAGATAGCGTGCTTCTATTTCTCCCATTCTTGGATTTTTGCTATTGATATATATTTTATTTTACATGTATAACATATTTTAATCTCCATAATATATTGTTAAATCAATTATCTTTAAAAGACATTTAAACAGCCAGGGAAACATCTTGTATTATGTTTTTGTCCATATTTCTCCCATTTCCATTCCTTTGAATAGATCCATATTCTCATCTGGTATCATCTTTTATATTTTATATGTCTGAAAATCCTTTCTTTCACCTTTGCTTTTGAAAAATATTTTTATTGAGTATAAAATGCCTCACTGAAATTTTTTTTTTCCAGTACTTGAAAGACGTCACTACAATGTCTTCTGACGCACATTGTTTTCAGAGAGAAACTGGCTGTTATTTTTGTTTGTTTCTCCATATGTAATGTGTCTTCCCACTTAGGTGCATTTAAATTCTTTTCTTTTTTTTTTTTTTTTTATTGAACGGTAACTATGTACATTAATGCACTTCTGGGGTACAGTGTGGGGTTTTCACATGCAATCTGAAAT
>NW_003852445.1:4238876-4325626 GCF_000181295.1 Otolemur garnettii
CAGTTATTGCTTTAAAACCTTCACATTCTACTCTTAGAAAGATTCACCTGTACCCCTATAAGGTAAACCTCAGAAGTAATCCCTCCAAACTCCCTCCCTCCACCCATTCCCCCCTCCCTTCTCCCTCCCCCCTCCCTAAATTCTTTTTTTTATTATTAGTTTTGAGCAATTTGATTATGATGTATCCTGGTGTAGTTTCCTTTGTGTCTGATGCTTGGGTTATCCTGAGCTTGTTGAACATGTCAATGTGTAGTTTTCATCAACTGGGGAAAAAGTTCAACCATTATTATTTCAAATATATTTTCTATACCTCCGTGTCTCCCCTCTTCTTTGGGTACTATAATGACATGTATATTATTCTGAAGTTTTTTATAGCTCAGGATACTCTCTTTCAATTTACTTTTGTTTCTTTATGTTTCCTTTTTGATAGTTTCTATTTATTGTCTTTAATTTTTAATCTTCTATTAATTCCATTAAGCATATTTGCTATCTCACACATTTTCATTTTTAAGGTTAGATATTTAATTTGGGGTTCTAATTTTTATCTTCCATATTTCTACTTCACATGCTCAACCTTCCTTTCATCTTCTTGAATATATTATAATAATTGTTTTAAGGTCCTTATCTACTGATTATGCCGTATGTGCCATTTCTAGGTCTCTTTCATCCATTGATATTTTGTTTTAACTATTAATTATACTTTCCTGCTTATTTGCATGCCTGGTGGTTTTTGATTGGATGACGAATATTGAGAATTTTACCATCTTGAATGCTGATTGTTTTTGTATTCTTGAATGTTGTCCTGGAATATAGTTAATTTGCTTTTACTCTTTGTGAGGGGGGCTTAGAAAATCTCTTACATGAATAACCTGGAGGCCATGATAGTGCTCTCTTAACTTGATTTTTTTCTCTCAGGAATTGTTGCCCATGCTTCCAAATGTCCAATTCTTAAAACTCAATGTTTTATAGACGTTTTCTATCTTTTTAAGAAACGGCAGAAAGGTAAATACAGTTCTTATTACATTATCTTGGGTAAAGTGGAAGTCAGTTCTCTCCGTTTTTACTTTTTACATTTTGAAGCTTTGTTGTTAGGTGCATACTAATTGAAGATTGTTATGTCTTCTTGATGAATTGATCCTTTTTATGTAACCTCTTACTTTACTGCTCAGGTGAGTGCTGTAACATCACAGCTCACAGCAACCTCCAACTCTTGGGCTTAAGCAATTCTCTTACCTCAGCCTCCCAAGTAGCTGGGACTACAGGAGTTTTCCACACACCTGGCTATTTTTTTAATTGTTGCTGCAGTTGTCATTTCTGTTTAGCAGGCCTGGGCTAGGCTTGAACCCACCAGCCTTGGTGTATGTGGCCAGTGCCCTACTCACTGAGCTATGGGCGCTGATCCAGTAATAGTGCTTTTTAAAAAGCCTCCTTTTTTCCTGTTACATAGCCACATAAGCTTTTTTCCCTGATGTTTTCATGATGTTTAAAAACATCTTTTTACTTTTATCTATATCTTTAAAGTAGATTTCAGGTAGATAGTAAATAGGAGGCTTAAAAAATATCCACTGTGACAATCTGTCTCTTTTAACTAGAGTGGTTACATTATTTGCATTTAGTGCAAACACTGATATTAAAATCTGCCATTTCACAATTGCCATGTGTTCCACTTGTTTTATTCTTTTTTGTCCTTGCCCTCTGATTTCTTTTAGATTATTTGAATATGTTTTATGATTTCATTTTGTCTCCACTTTTAACTTATTACTTATACATCATTTAATTTTTAGTGGGTTTATAATATATACCTTCCACTAATGACAGTCTACTTTCAAATAATATCATATTACTTACTATGCAGTATACAAATCATACAACTCCTTACTCCAAATTCCTTTCTTTTGGCTTTTTGTGTTATTTTTCAAAAATAGTTATTTTATAAATGCTATTATGACTCAATATGTTGCCACTATCTGCTTTATACAGGAAATTATTTTTTAGGATGACTAAATATAAGAAAAAGTTCTTTTAACTTAATTTTAACCATTTCCAGAGATATTCTCCTCTTTGTATAGATCCAGTTTTGTCTGGATTTCTTATGATTGAAGAATTTCCTTTAAAATTTCTCGTAATGGAGGTCTTTTAGAAATTAATTCTCTCAACCTTTATTTGTCTGAAAAATATTTTATTTTTTTCCTTTGATTTTAATTATTTTCACGAGGGGTAGCATTTTTGGCTAACTTTTATACTTTCAGTGCTTTAGTGATATTTATTATTTTTTTCTGGCTTGCATACTTTCAGACAAAAGTCTACTATAATTCTTATCTTTATCCTCCTCTATTTAATGTGTTATTTTGTGGGGGCAGCCTTTAAGATATTTTCTTTATCTTTTATTCTCACCAGTTTAAGTGTGAGTGTGACTAGCTTTCAAAATTTATATTCTTCTTCTTCGTGGTTTTTTCTGAGCTCTTTGGATTTTTGGTTTAATGTATTTCATAATTTTTGAAAAATTCTTGCCCATGTCTTGAAATACTATCTTCTGTGTATTTCCCTCTTTCTTCTCCTTCAAGATTACAAATGTAAAAATTTTAGACTGACAGCTCTTGGATCCTCTTTTCTTTGGTTTTGATTTCACTCTTTTTTTTTTATCTTTGTGCATTTGTGTATGAAATACCTATCGCCTTATCTTAAAGTTCCTTGATTTTCTCCTTAGTTGTCTTCAGTCTATTTCTGAGCCTATAGAAGTCATATTTCATCTTGTTACCATAATATTTCCTCATTCACAGCATTTCTATTAGACTTTTTTAACCAATTGAATGAAAGTCTGCATCTGTTCATACCTTTGTCTGTTAGACAAAACTAGAGCCATTAATATATTAAAAATACTTTACATCTCTGGTAGTTTTAACATTTGGTTTGTCTTTGGGTCTGGTTCTATTATTGATTCCTTAGTCTCTCAATATAAGCTTTTTAAAAAATTTTTTTGAATGCTAACTTTTATGTAGAACAGTAGAGACTGAGGTCAATAGTATTTATGCCTAGAAATGGGTAAGCCTCGTCTGCTAGGTCATTAATATTGGTGTTTATATCAGCTACTCAGAATCCACGCTATTTTTGAACTTTGTTGTTGTGGCTACGATTATCTTGTGTGCACAACCAGTTGAAGATTCATCTGGCATTACCTCGTGCATATGGTGTAAAATGGGTTGCTGGAGGGTTTTTATATTGCTTCTTCTCCATTTACTGCTTTTCTCTGAACCTATGCATGAGAGGGTGTTTTATATGCAAGTTCTTGAGTCTGGGTGATTGGCTTTCTCAGTGATCCTCGTGCTACTTCTCCTAGTGGTAGTCAAACTCTGATTTGGTGGGGTTTATGTGGGAAAGTATTTCCTGCCCCTCCCCCACCACTAGGAGATCACTAATAGTCTGGGCCCAAGATGGGTTTCTATCCCAGATCCAGGGGAACAGACTCTTATTCTTTTGCTCTTTCTCCAGAAGCAGTGCGTCTTCATCTGTGCATGGGGAGCAACAGGTTTGTTGCTCTTTGCCCACTGGCTAATAGCTTTATTCCATAAAGGAGAAGAATATGGTGGAGCTTATGGATTCTTTTTCACTGTAGTAGTTACATTTTTCCCCAGGTGTCCTGTCCTGCCTTCCCTCTGTCTTCAGTGCCCAGGGGGTGTCAGCAGAAAGAGCCTGTCAGTAGTTGTGGGCTCCTCTGGAGTCTGCAGCACTCAGGGTTTTTATTACTCTCATGCTAGCCTCCAGTGAGCCTTAGAACTTGGTTAAAATTTTTAGCTGAAATCTTTACCAGTTCTATGGTTCTCAGCATCTCTTTTTCACATATTCTGCTGCAGTTGTGCCTCCTTGGAGGGGCCTGTCTTCCCAGAGATGTCAGTATATTTGGTTGCTTTGTAATATTAGCTCTCTGATGGGTACAAGAGAATTGACTATTTTATAGTTTATACCTTTGTACTATTATTATTAGGGTGTGAGTGACATTCTCTCAAAATTTGCATTTTTAATACACTCCCATAGATCTAAATGTCTTTAAAGAATTAATAAAGTATTTCTATATCTATGATGTACTGGGTCTATTTTTCTTTTTTCATCAGAGATACAGTATTTGGTATACATTGTATTCTGATCTCATTCCCTGGCCTGCCCTGAAGCCCTTTTATGGGAAAAGAAGTTCATGACATTTGACAACATTTATTGTGTGAATGATTTGGGATGGTGGGGATGAGGGGACTAGTCAAAGTCCCACTTATCCCCACCATCCCAAATTACTCATATGTTAAATGAGAGGACTTCAACTAGCTGTGGCAATGGGAAATTGCCAGAACAGTAATTTATAGGCATAGAAACAATAGACTGTTGGACACACCGGTATTTTTTTTCTGTGAACAATCTGAACACGGAAATCCTATTCTAAAACATACTATGAATAGTGGCATTGGGAATAAAATGGCAATGTTACTTATATCCACATTTAAATTAACGTCAAACATGAAGGCATTTACTAATGAATCCAAAGACGTAGACTCTATGAAAATGGTGGAAGAACTAATATTACTGTATTCAACAATTTACTCTCAGGAAGTAGTCACAGTATATATGCCATATGTCAACTTTTTAGTGAATGGAATTGCACTGAATAAATATGTTGTTCCATTGATGGCGGTAAATTTGAAAAAATAATTTTCTCTAAAATTTTGGCAATCTCTTTTAAGTTTTATGAGAGGTATTGTTATCATTAACTACAGTAGACCAACAGGATATTGTGCAAATTATTTAGCAAGATATTCTGACAGATCATTAGTGTAATAAGACAAATGTTCGTTTACCCCTTTGCAGGAAAATAATGGATTAATTAGTTTTGACAGTGTTTCTAATTCTCATGTGAGGTATTGAAGGTGAAACACTACATGTGACACTATTTTAATCTTTTTCTGAAAGCATATCACTGACTTAGAATAATGCAAATCAAGGAGGGAAATAAGATGTGCATTAACTTAATATTAATGTACATAAGATGTACACTAACTTAAATATATGTGTGAGAAAAATCTTGACTTCTAAGTATTGAAAGAAAATTCTCATTGACATTAGAACTACCTATTTCTCCCATCTATGGGCTTTAAACTTCATGTGGAGGACATAGCAAGGAATTACTGTGCTAGAAGTTCACTGCATGGACTCACTCCTAAATACTCATAGCATTTTTATGGCAATTTTTTTGGAAAAAGCAACTTTTTCCTTTTTCTACCTCTTTCTTATCTTGAGTGAAGACTCAGATTTTAGAGTTGGTCAAGCCAAATAAGATGATAAATTGAAGTTTGTTTAACCGTTTGGTAGAGTTCATTAATCTTTCTCTTTTTTAAGGCTGTTATTAATTATTTTTAAATATTTGAATTAATTGTATATCATAACTTAGACCCAAGGCCTAATTATGTATTCTCATGGAAGACACAATTAAAAATAGGGAATGAAACAAAAACAACAGCTAGCAATTTTGCAAACTCAGCTTGGTTCATTTTTCAAAGTACTGTAAATAAAATCAACAACTAATTTGCATTTGAGGGTAGATAAAGAGATACTGAGAAAACTTTTTTTTTTGGAATCAGAGCAAGATAAAATAAGAATGCAAAATTCCCTTTAAAAATGTAAAAAATGATATTTTTTGCTTAAATCAAGTTTGTTTAAAATGGAGTCTGGAGGTGCTGAAACGTAAAGGAATTTTTCCACCTGAAAAGGATACCTTTATTGCTTTGTTGTTGTTGTTGTTGTTGCAGTTTTTGGCCAGGGCTGGGTTTGAACCCACCTCTGGTATATGGGGCTGGTGCCCTATTCCTTGAGCCACAGGTGCCACCCAGACACCTCTATTCCTAGTGCTTGATTTCTACTTGGTTTCCAGAACCTTTGCAACTACAATTGTATCCTCTGCTCAGGGGCTTGCAGGATTCTTCTTTTCGGAAATACTCTGATAAATCCACTGAGCTACTTCATTATGTAGTGAAACTCACTGCTTCACTTTTATGGAGCCTACTCTTGAGCTCAGAACTTCAAATCAATTTATAGAGCTCTACTCTCAGACACCAGTGGGAAATCAAGGATCTCTGGACAGTTGAAGATAACCTTCAATATAAAACCTGGAGACACCAATAAAGGAACTGAAAAATATAACCTGGGGAAAGAGAACTAGGTTAGGGCAAGAAAATCTCCATGCACCCTTGAATAAGAACAGGTTACTATAAAAAGGAACATCAGGGACAAAACGAGTTATTGAAAAGTAAAAAACAGAGAATAGAAATGACAAATAATTAGAAGATGAGGTGAAGATTTCTCCCAGAAAACAGACCTAAAGAGAAAAGCAATAGGACTAAAAAGATAAAAAAAAAATTAGTGGACCTCTTTGGAAGTTTCAGAACATGAAAATAAAATCATTGTTTAAGAAAATTTCCCTAAATTGAAAGCCTTTTTGGTCTCCGTGGGGTGTCATCTGTGGGGGCCAGTGGGAGGGTGGTAAATAGTTGAGTCTTTATGGATTGATTCCTTAGGGCACCTTATTCAATGACAGGTTATAGGAAGCCAGTGTATCTCTCAGTCCTCTTATTCATTGGAGAGTTTCCCATAGGCAGAATTGTCTTTTTGAAGCCTGATGGACCGACCTGCAAGGCTTTAGTCATTCTAATTTTCTCAGGATTGAGCACAGCCATGAAACAATATACAGTGGAAACCTAGTAAATGGTCCCGACTTGCATTAGTGCCTGTTAGCCCCAGACCGTGCTTGACTGAGAATAGGTCTCAAGGGGCTGTTGTCTCCTGGATGATAGTTTTGGGGACTGCAGCTTGTCTTTCAAGAGCTTTAGATTTAAAATGCATCTTAGGAATGGTAAGAGCCCTGTTTTAAGTCAAAAAACCAGGAACCCTTATCTTTGCAGATAATTTATTTCCTAATTATAAATTCATCACATGAAAAATTATAAAAGATATACAAATTAAGTGACATTTAATTTGTTCAAAGAAATAAAGTTATACCAAATTGGATGTGCTGCCGAAATTCTAGGCTACTTGCAGTTGCCTAAGGTAACAAATGCAAATATATTTCATTATAATTTTGTTCTACAATGAGTGCAGCGTGCACAAATAAACTCAGGAAAGCCAGACGGTCTGATAAACATCAGTTTCAATCAGAGGCACCCGAGTTCCTATATCCTATTGGAGCCCTTTGCTTTAGGAAGTTGAACTTTTAAAAAATGGCCTCATTATTTGGTATCCATCTGTCAAGATTTAGATCATAAATAAAAACTTCCATGACATTGGATAAGGTCAGGCTCCAAAGTCTCCTTTAGACACATTGAGAAAGAATTATTTATAACAATGATTAATAGGAAAAAATGATTTCTTCTGGGGGAAATTTGAAAATGAAATACTTGTAAAAGTACTACTCAGAATAAAAAACGGTTTTAGTTTTGTAATCACATAATAAAAATGTAAATACATTGGATAACTACAAGACTACACTATGCCACTATCGACTACTTTGACAGGACTGTGTCCTGTTTTCTAACTGCATTATGCATCACTATTTATCAGTCTGGATCTTTTCCCACATTTGTTTTACCTGGCAACAATTATTTATGTTTTGGTTGTGAACCAGATTTGCATTATTGAATCCCATTTGAACCAGAGAGCCAAGCCAACCGTAGTTACCTGGACACATTGGAGATGGTAGGCTTTGTCATTTCAGATAATTCTGCAGTTCAGAGCACTTGGAAATTTCTAATCCATTCTGCATTTTGGTGGTCTGGAGAGGAATCAAACATTAGTGCTTTTTCTTTACAATTGGTTTTACTTTGCTTTTCCTATTCTGCTTGTAGGTATAATCACAGTCGGCTCACCAGGCAAATGGTGTTGTGGATTAGATACCAATTTTTCAGGAGATTTGAGTAGGTAGATTTAAGTTTCTTATTCTTCAGAATCCTCCAGATCTCTGGCCTATCACCTGATGGCTGCTTCCTACTATTTCTTCTCTTTCAGATTTATTTTTCACTTCTTTGGGACTCAGAGACTCCTCCAACAATGTTTGCACCAGCTGCTGCAGAGTGAAGCGTCCAGACTAACAGCTGGAATTTTGTTCTGTTCAGTACCAAATTAGTAATTGGTGTTCAATACCAAATTCTTAATCAGACATGGTATGGTCAATGAACTGAGTAAAACCAGGAGGCACTTCCATCCTTCCGAATAAACACAACTTGTAGATTGAACGTACCTCCAAAGCCCATGCCCTTCTTCTGGAAGCTTATACTGAATGGCCTTTCCTGTGACGAGAATAGGGTCCTCTAATAAAATATCTTTTCCTGATTTCTGTGTTAAATGAACACAAGGTTTCTGAAATGCTACTTAATGTTTCTTGCCTACTTATAACATCCTTCTTTACCTATTTTCATTTGCTCCTGCTTTACTTCCTGAACTACTTTTAAAAACTTACTACATGCAAAGAGCTAATTAGGTGCAACTTTTATCCTTGGGGAACTTACGGGGGGCGGTGGGTGCAAGCAGAAGTGCGTGAAAGTAACTATGAAATAATATAAACTGCTAACACTTAGGGAGAAACTGCTACTTGCAGGACGCTGTATCAAGATCACAGAGAATCTCCTTTAATCCCCAGAACAACTCTGCAGGGTAGGCTAAGACTGCTTCCATTTTAACAAATGAAGAAATAGGCCCAGAGTCTTTGGGTCTCTGGCCTAGGTTGAAGACCCTGTTAATAGGCTTCTGGACTCTAGAGTGGAGAGATTTTTGCACAATGACTCATATTAAGGGAGAAATAATAAAGGGAGAAAGGTAAATCAAAGGTAATAGGTATCCTATAAAAGTTGTATAGATCAAATCTCCAGAGAATAAAAAGAAGGGCTGTTGGTAGATGGGAAATTTGGAATCCAGGATGATTTCGTGGAGTAGGTGGGCTTTGAATGACGTTAGAGACTTAACGTGTGTGTGTCTGAGTCTGTAAGGCATCAACAAGCCATGCTTCTAGCTTTGAATACACTGGTCATCCCTTTGTGAGTATTGACAGCAACTTCGTCTGAGTTTTGTCTGAGCTCTACTCTGGGATGACTAACGTCCAGATTTGTCACAGAGCACACAGCTGATTTGAAACAGAGCCAGAACTAGGATCAGCAACATGTTCATACCAATATGGTTTTAATGAGTCTTTATGTTGCATTTTTCTTGGACTCTAATCAATCATAGCCCAAACTCAGTTTGAAACCTTGATCCAGAGATTTATGCTCAATTACTTATGCCACTACTGACGACTGGTTTCCTATTTCTAGAGCAAGCTCATATGAGGGAGATCACTGTGTCTGTCACTAACCTTAGAACCAGAAGTGCATGGCCAGTGTGTGACTAACACTGTCAAAGAAACTATTAGCCAGTAAATATGTTATAAAAAAATTAAGGTTGTTACAGAGAAGCAGAAAATAGGGCTTGGAAAAGAAGTCTTTTGAGGTACAAATAAAAGATCTGAGGAGAGTTGGGGTCTTTACTTTGGTGACTAAAAGGTTCAGATATTATCAACGTGTCAAGTAAGATTATAATTTTAAGGAGAAAAGATAGTCTGATTTTACTTTTAGCTCTGTACATGTTCAATACTAAGTTTAAAAAGGCATCTTAGAGTTCGGAAACTATTGTTACCAAACATTAATTCCATTCTCTTTATATATTTGAAAAATCACGAAACTTTCTGGAAGAAAGGTCTAGCTTATAGGTCTCATAGAGATCGGGTTTATTGCTTTGGTTTTGAAGGATCTGGTATCTGGTTTATAAGAACACACACACAGATATACACACATTCATGTGCATGTATATGTACACGCATATATTATTCATGTGTGTATATATAGACCTATAAAATATTCATTTAATTGTGTGCTATCAACTGGAATAAAAGAGGTTGGATTTATTAATTATCATAATTGCCTTACGTAATTCATTGGTGTTAATTATTCAATGACTTAAATGTTTCAGTGCAACATAAAAGTTTAAAAACAACGAAATGACTTATGTGTAATTGGGAAAATTTTGAATAACAAGAACTTGAAGGATAACCAATATCTCTCACTGAAAGAAAAGAATACCCTGTTTTTCATATACAATAATTAATTTTTTTATTACTATATATTTCCAGTGTACATAAAATGAAATAATAATAGTGTATTAATTATCAAGTTTTTACCAACATTATTTCATTTATGTCCCTCTCCTACATTTTTATTTTGGCAAGAATTTTTTTTTTTTTTTTTAAGAGACAGAGTCTGACTCTGTCACCTTGGGTAGAATGCTATGGCATCACAGCTCACAGCAACCTCCAGCTCTTAGTCTTAGGCGATTCTCTTGCCTTAGCCTCCTGAGTAGCTGGTTCTGCAGGTGCCCGCCACAACACTCGGCTTTTTTTTTGTCTGCAGTTTGGCTGGGGCCCAGTTTGAACCCACCACCCTTGATATATGGGGCCGGCGCCCTACTCACTGAGCCACAGGTGCCACCCTTGGCAAGAATCTTTTAAAGGAAATTTCAGACATCATGTTATTTCACTTTAAATACTTGACTATAAGTTGCTAACAAATAATTTTTTTTCTAACCACAATACCCCAGCACCACATCTAACAAAGTTAACTTTATTATCATCTAATACCTAGTAGTCACTCAAATTTCTTTTATTTATTCATTTATTTTAAAATTTATTTTAGATTGCTTTGAGGGTAGAAATGATTAGATGACATTGTTTGCATTTGTTGGGTACAGTGAGTTATAGTTGAGCCCTTCACCCAGGGGTGTGTGCTTTACACACTTACAACCTACCCATTAGGTGAATTTCTTCAATTGCTTTCAAAATGTCTTTGTTCAGAATGAGATCCTAAAAAGGCCAGAGCAAGTACACTTTATTTGGTTAATTTGTTTCTTAAGCCTCTTTTAATCTGTAACAGACCGTCTTCCTTTTAAAAGTAAACTTCTTTGGAAGAAATAAGGTCTTTTGTCCCATGGAATATTTCATATTTTATATCTGGCTATCTTCTTGTCATATAAAATAACATTTTTGTCTCTTATTTTTCATAAATGGGAATTATATGTAGAGCTTTGGATTATATTCAGATTAAGATGTTTAAAAATTTCTTAGAAATGCTTGCAAATGACAATTGCCAGTATGTGATAGAATTATTTAGTCTCAGTTAAATGAGTCCACGGTTATTATATTCAATAAAAATGAAGTATGTTTTACTTAGACACATAGTATTCAATTCTATGAGTGTTGACCATTGTATAGAGCAGTCCTCCCTGAAATACATTCCGAGATTCCCAGTGGATGCCTGAAAAACCTATAGCACCAAAACTCTTTATGTACTATGCTTTTTCCTATACATACATTCCCATGATAAAGTTTAATTCATAAATTAGGAACAGTAAGATTATAAGTAAAATAATAATAAAATAGGATGACTGTGACAATACGCCCGCATCACTACTTGATATGTGACAGCAAATCCCATAGTCAAGATTGTGTTAAGCCATTAAAGGATATGTAACATACACAGTGCGTCTACACAGTACAAAGGGATGGTTAATGTCTAGGGCAGGATGAATTGGGATGGCCTGGGATTCCATCACACTGCTAAGAACAGTGAGAAATTTACAATTTATGAGTTATTTACTTCTGGAATTTTCCATTTAATATTTTTGGACCATGGTTGACCTTGGGGAACTGAAACCTTGCAAAATGCCACTAGGATAACAGAGGACTACTGCACTCCCACTTACCCATCACTCGAGACAAGACACAGAACGTTACTACCGCATCATCAAGTTCCTTTATGTTCCCTTGCAGGCCATCCTCTCTTCCAGAGGCAACCACTTCCAGATTTCGTGTACCACAGATTGATTTACCTGTTCTTGGATTTTATGCATATGGCTTCTTTTTCTCAGCCGAGTGTGCAAATCAGTAGCTCTTGCCTTTCTATCATGGGTAGCATTCTACCCCACTGTATGATCATGCCTCAGTGAGCTCATTGGTTATGTTGGTGAACCTCTGAGTTGTTTCCAGTTTTTGGCTATTGTTAGTATAGCTCCTATAAGGATTCTTTTTTGTGGGCATATATTTTCATTTCTCTTTTGGAAAAACTAAGGTGTGTATTCTAAGATAACTTTGTGGAATCTGCCTAAGAAATTTGTGCTTACCCTAAGTTTGCAGAGATAGTCTCCTGTTTTCTCCAGGAAGGTTTATGTCTCTAGATTTTGTGTTTAGGTCTAAATCCATTTTAAATTGGTTTTTGAGTATGGCATGAGATAGGGGTGAAGGGCCTTTTTTGCTTCCAGACAATTGTCTGGGATTTCCAGCATCTTTTGTTAAGAATATTTTGGCTTTGTTGAAAATCATTTGCACGTTTACATGTCGTTAGACTTATTAACTTGTCCTTATTCCAATAAGTGTCTTGATTACTTCGAAATATTGTTATTTGTGTAGGATCCACAGATCAATCTAGGAAGAACGAACACTTAGCAATGTAGAGTCTTCCACTCAACAGTGTGACATTGCTCTCCATTTATTTAGATCTTTAAGTTTTTTAGTGATGTTCACATTTCTCAAGACAGACATAATATGTATATTTTTGTTGATTTATTCTTAGGTGTTTGGCATTCTGGGATGCTTTTATAAAGGGTACTTTAAAAAATTTCACTTTATACTTTGGGCCAGTATGTGGATAGTCCAGAGAAATAAAACTGATTTTTGTAGCTCCACTATATATATTTTGGACATGCATTAAATTTATTCATTAGTTTCAGTAGTTCTTTCTCCCCCCTGCAAACTTCTTATGGTTTCCTCTGTACACAACCGTATCATCTGGGAAAAAGAAGGGTTTTCCTTTTACTACCTTTCCAATTTTTATGCCTTTAGTCATATTTTCTTCCTTATTGGACTGTCTAGAACTTCCATAAACTACAACATTAAGACAGAAAATATGAGAATAGTCATTCCTATACCGTTAGGGAAAAAGTGGTCAGTGTTTTGGCATTAAGTTGGTGATGACTCTAGTTTTTTTAATTTTTAAATTTCAGATTAATTTAAGGCTACATTGTTTGTGTTTGTTAGGTAAAGTCCAAGTTGTAGTTGAGCCCTTCACCTAGGAGGTGCGCCATATACCTTAACTGTCAGTTTTTGATAGATGTCCTTTATCAGTGAGATAAATCTTCTTCCCTTCTTATCAATGAGGAATTTCAGCATAAATAAGCATTGAATTTTGCGAAATGATTTTTCTGCATTTATTATCCTATGATTTCCTTCTTTTATTCTTTTAATGTGATAACATGTATTGATTGATTTTAGATTCTCAAACCAACTTTGCATCCCCAAAAGATATGCCACTGATTATGATACATATCATTCATCTTATATATTGCTGGGTTTGGTTATTCTGTTGAGATGTTCGCAAATAGTCACGAATAACTTTTATCTGTCCCTCAGTTTTTAATTTTGTTTTATAATATCTTTGTCATGTTTGTATTTTAGGTTATGGTGGCCTCATAAAATTAGTTAGGAAATATTTCTTCCTTCTCTATTTTTTTTTTTTGAGAACGTTTTCCTAAGCTTGGTGTTATTGCTTCCTAAACGTCTGGTGGAATTCACCAGTAAACTCTATGGGCCTCAGGTTTTTTTTCCATGAAGTAAGGAATTTTATTTCAAATTATTTCCCCTGTTAAATATAGTGCTATTCTGTTTTTCTATGTCTTACTTTGTTGGATTTGGTAACGTGTATTTTTCAAGCCATCTCCATTTTATCAATCATGTTGACTTCACTGGCATAAAGTCATTTAAAACACAATGGCTGGGTGGTACCTGTGGCTCAATGAGTAGGGTGTCAGCCCTGAATACGGAGGGTGGTGAGTTCAAACTCAGCCCCAGCCAAACTGCAACAACGACAACAACAACAACAACAACAACAACAACAACAAATACAATGGCCATAGGCTCTGCAGTGCCGTTTCCTCTGTCATCCTGGACACTGGCAACTGGGTTATTCCATTAAGGTTTTTTCTTGTCCAGTCTTACCCTGATTATATAAAATGTGTCAATCTTCTCAAAGAACTAACATTTGTTTAGTTTGTGCATTGCTTTTCATTTTCTATTTCATCAATTTCTTAAATATTTTCAAACATTTTTTTCTCTAATCAAGAATTCAAATCAATACATTTCACCCAAGCACTGCTTTAGCTACATCTCACAAATTTTTATGTTTTCTTTTTTAATCATTATTCAGTTTAAACTATTCAAGAAAAATTTCCCATGGTTTATTCTTTATCCCATGGGTTAGATATGCATCGATAAATTTCCAAATATTTTAGGTTTTCTACATATCTAACTGATTTCTAATTATATACGGTTATTGTTAGAGAAACATTCTTTACAATTTAAGTCTCTTGACAGTTTTCTTTTTAATTTCTTCTATGATCCAGCATATAATCTATCTTGGCTAACCTGTTCATGTGTACTTCAAAAGAATTTGGTCTGGAGTTGTTGGGTGGAATGTTCCATAAATATTAGTTTAATTGCATTGATAATATTATTCAAGTTCCTGTATCCTTACTCATGTTCTCTGGTCTATTGGTCTATAAATTACTGACAGAGGCGTATTGAAATCTCTAGGTACTATTGTGGATTTGTGTATTTCTCCTTTTAACGTTGCCAATTTTTGGTTCATGTATTCTTTTTAAGCTCACATATTTATGTATCATGAGAACATTTAAAATACACTCAAAGCAATTTTCAAATATACAGTACCTTATTATTAACTATAGTCAGTATGCTGTGCAGTAGAGCTCTGAAACTTATTCCTGACAGAAACTGTGTATCCTTTGAACACCTCCCTAACACCCTCTCACCCAATACCCACCACTCTACTCTCTGCTTCTGTGAGTTCGACTCTTTTAGATTCCACGTATAAGTGATGTTATGTGGCTTTGTCTTTCTGTGCTTGCCTTGTTTTGCTTAATGTAATGTCCTCCAGGTTCAACCATGTTATTGAAAATAACAGGAATTCCTTATTTCTGAAGGCTGGATGAATTGCACTGTATATATGCACCACATTTTCTTTTTTTTTTCCATTGGAGGAAACATATATGGATATATTTTGAAGCCACATTATTGTGTATATAATTAGAATTCTTATTACTTTTTAATGAATTGATCCTTCTATTATTTGAAAATATCATTTTTAGCTCTCTTGTCAGAGATCCTTCCTGCCTGCCTGCCTGCCTGCCTTCCTTTCTCTCTCCCTCCCTCCTTCCTTTCCTTTCCTTTTTCTTTTTCTTTTTCCTCCCTCCCTCCCTCTCTTCATCCTTTCCTCTCTCAAATTATTACTCTTAATTTTCTTTTAATTTTGGATTAATATAAGGGTACACACTATCAGGTTACACTGTTTGCATTTATTAGGTAATGTCTGAGTTGTAGCTGAGTCCTTCACCCAGGAGGTGTGCCATACACCCCTACATTGTATCTGTTAAATGGGACCTTACTGAACCCCCTCCCCTACTCCTCCTTCTTGAATTGTGTTTTCAATTTGCTTTCTTAAATTTGTGTTTTCTTTTTCTTTCTTGAATTTGTGTTTTCTTTTGTGTGGGTCTGTAGTTGTTCATTTACCAGTTTCAAATTAGTGTTGAGTACATGGATTGACCCCTTCACCCATGAGGTGAAGAATGGATTGTTTTTCCATTCTTGAGATCTTTACTAAGAAGAATGTTCTTCAACTCCATTCAGGTAAATACAAAACATGTAAAGTCTCCATCATTTTGTGGCTGAATGGTATTCTACAGTATACATACACCACAGTTTATTAATCCATTCATGGGTTGATGGGAACTTGGGTTGTTTCCACATCTTTGTGGAGCTACTATAAACACTTATACACTGTTGGTGGGATTGCAAACTAATATAGCCTTTTTAGAAAGAAGTATGGAGACTTCTCAAAGAGCTAATAGTAGACTTTCCATTTGATCCCACAATCCCATTACTAGGCATCTACTCAAAGAAAAAAATTTTTTTACCCAATATTTTTGTTCAACTTAACAGTCTACATTTAAATATTACTTTGCAAACACCAGTAAAGAGCTTACAACAGAATAATTCTCTTTATCCTTCTTCCTACCCTTTGTGTTTTTGTTGTATATTTTACATTTTATATCTTCTTACCCCAACTATGTTATTATCATCTTAAGTCCTAAGAAATACTTAAGATACGTGCATACAAACATGATTTGTATCAAAATAATATTACATATAAATTATATATTTACTTATTTAAACAGTTTAAAAAATATTTACCCATATAGTTATCTTTTCTGATGCTCTTATTTTCAGGCTTCTGTATGGTATTTTCTTTCATACCAAAAAATGTATATTAGTATGTGTATTTACCCTACTTGAGATTTGCTAAGGTTTGGGGATCTGTGAATTGATGTATTTCATTAATTTTGAAAAGTTTTTAGCCATTATCTCTTCGAAATAATGCTTCTGCTCCATTCTCTTTCTGAAACGAATTATACATATATATATTAGACGATTTGATATCATTCCATACATCTTGGGTCATCTGAATTTAAAACTTGTTCCCTCTCTATATTTCAGGTTGGATGATTTCTTTCTTCCTGTTTTCCAATTCCCTGATCTTTCCTACTGCTGTGTCCAGTGTGCCCTTATGCCTACTGAAAGAATTTTGTACTTCTTATATCGTTCTGATATTTTCACTTGGTTCATTTATATAGTTTTTACAGTTCTGAATTTTTTTTTATCTCTTCTTGTTTCAGTTTTCACTAGAATCTGTAGCACAATTATCAGTTATCTTTGTACCATTTGATCTTTTGTTTCTTTTTTTCTGTCTACTTGGGTTAATACATTGTTATTTTAGTTCAATTTTATTTCTGCCTGCTTCTATCAATAGTCATTTCCCCTACTCATCACATTTTTCTTCTTCTTTGCAGGTCTTCTAATTTAAATTCTATTGCAGACATTTTGTGTCAGGAATAGTGGATAGTACAAGTAAAGGGCATTTCCGCTTGCTCTGTCATGCTACCAGAATGGGTGCGGAGTCAGTCTAATCTCCAGTTAAGTTGAACATCCGCTTTGTGTTAGGATCAGTTAGATTCAGTTCACCACTGGAATACTCAGTAGTTAAAATGAGCACTTTCCTTTCAGCAGGACCTAAGATAGAAGCACCAGTAACTCTCTAGAGATACTCCATGTCTTAAAACTCAGTTCCTAGCTTTTGGAGTTACTGAGAATTATCTTTCAGTCCTGTCTTGGTTTTCTGCACTTGAGGAAATTTCTGTCCACGTTCCTTCTTTTACCCTTTATTGTACCTAAGGGATCTCAGTTTTCCTGCTCTACTCCAAGCCTTCAGTGGGCTACTGCCTTGAAATCAGTGAAAGGCCTCCAGTAAATATCCTGTGCAACTCAGGGGGAGTCTCTGTCCTACTCAACTGCTGCCTGTCCTCTTCCTCAGCCTTTGGTGTCCTCTGCCTCAGCTTTGATTAGGGCTCTGTGTGCTGGAGGGGAAATTTCTCTCAGTTCCTTATCTCCCAGCCTTTACGTTGTCCCCATGTGCTTATTGATGGCCTGGTGAAAAAGAACTGGTGTATGGGTCCAGATTTGCTCTGTGACCTAAGCTCCTTGAGACCACCTTATGTCACACTCCCCCCACACTCACATTTTGATAGAAGTTGGGCTGCTTTTTCTTTGTCTCCACTATGAAGTTTAATTTCTCCTGCTACTTCTACTGTTGTTCCCCCAGCAATAAAAGCAGCCATGTGATTCTCTTTTAGGAGAGACTTAGCCCTTCCAAAATTCAGTTCCCTCAGATTTTTCTTTGTTATCATAAGCTCTGTGATATGTTTTAAAACTAGAATTTGTACTTTTATCTGTTTTGTCTTCATTTTTAGCCTGGGGTGATGGTTATGTTAGTTTCCTATCATTGTTATGACTACCACCACCCCCCCACACACACACAAATGTAGTATCTTAAAACAACATGAATTTATTATTTTGCAATTCTGGAGGTCAGAAGTCTAAAATGAGTTTTATAGGGCTAAAGTTAAGACATTAGTAGAGGGTATATTCCTTCTGGAGGCTCTTAGAGGACAATCCATTTCCTTGCTTTTTCCAGCTTCTAGAGCCCTTCTGCCTTCCTTGGCTCAGGACTCCTTCCTCTATCCAAATTCTGTCACCCTACGTCCTACTTGATGACACCGACTCTTCTCTCTCCCTTTTTAAAGAACCCTGTGATTATATTTGACCCACCTGGATAATATAAAATAACCTTCCTATTTCAAGATCTTTAACTTCATCGTATGTGCAATTTCCCCTTGCTATGTAAGGTAAATTCACAGATTCCAGAGATTAGGACATGGACATCTTTGGAAGGGGTGTTATTCAGCCTATGACAAGAGTCTACTGCCATTTCTTATTTCTCTGCTTCTGAGACCAGATGAGATCGGGCATGTTCAGGGTGGTAAAGCTGTAGACAATGTCCTATTTTTTAACAGAAATTGGAGGTCAGCACATCCTTTAAAAATAATTTTATTTATATCTTTCACACAAAAAATCTTTTATAGGTAATGCAATAAAACAAATACATCAACAGGGTTCAAAGCTAAGCATTTCTCCTTTTCCCTAATAAATCAAAGAAGGAGACCTGATTTAGTGGGAACACAGGCCTTAGACGCAAGACTGATGGAGTACCCAGGCTTGGTTACACCGGCATTATCACTTACCCTTTTCAACCCTCTGTTGGCTCAAATGGAAATTACTATCCTTCGCAGAGATTTGTTGTGATTATTACACTCAGTGCCATGGGGTAAAGTTCTGATTACTAACAACACAGTAGTTGTTCCCATAAAGTTCATTCATTTTTATTTTTTTCTTTATCAGATTAGAAGAATAAGATTAGAAAAGTATAACTGCGAAATGAGATAATAAAATGTCAAACTTGAAAATTTTCCTCTGGAATACTAACCAACTAACTGTTTGTGGACTTTATCTTGTTGGAATTGAGATTTGTCTCGCTGACAGTAGAACCCGTCAAGGTTTACAGAGTTATACACCATATGATTGGCAGTCTGTCATGTTTTCTCTCCTCTCCTGAGATCTCCCACAACCCAGGTCAGCTCCAACATCCTTACATGGTAGAAATATGCCTAGTGCTTCATTCTTCTGATCTTTATTTGTTTTCACAGTAATGGCCCCAGAAGAAATATCCCCAAATACGGTCTTGTGTCATTGTCATCAGAGTAACTTGGTAATGGCTGACAGAGTAATATCAGAACTCCGTATACAAACCTTCCCTTTGTGGGCAGTTTTACTCATAATAAGCACCTACCCAGCACAATTAGTCATTTCAGTACCCTATACTTTAGAACTATTCATATGTGGTTTATAAATAGCTGGCATAGAAAAGTGGTTTGGGTTTAACAATGCCCTCTATTTTAGATGACACTAAGTACCCTGTTATTGCTGGGAAAATAAATAATAATATACCTTATATAAAATGCTAATCCAAGTCCATTATTATGAGTTCATCCTATGGGATAGGGTTGAGACAACGTGACACTTAAGTAAAACCATGAGTGGTAATTATACTTTAAGTTGTCCCATGATTAAAACAAAGCCATTATAAAAGCGAGCATTTTCTATAGTTAGTTTACAACATCTCTTGCAAGTTTTTGTCATGTCCATTTTTATATTTCGAGTAAAAAAGCAACACAGAAATATTGTGCAGCATCAACTTCCAAGCATGAGTGAAATTGGCATATCGCTTTTCTACACAATGTCCATGCACACGGGTGCAGCACTTCCAGCCACTTATTTGTGGTGAGGGGCAGGCTAGAGAACATAGATATGGCAATCTGCTAGGCTGATTCCTGCTACACTTTGGGAGTCACGGAATAGGTCTCAGCAGGTTGAAAGCTGTGCACCCACGCACTGCAGAACACTGTGATTACAGCAGGTAGGTGGTTCTGCTAACGGAGAACTTCAGAGAGGTGGGAGTCCAGCATAATGCAGTGTCTGATTTATTGGAGTTTGTGGGGACACACACTATAATTGTATGCTTGGTGTAATGTCTGATTGTTGTGTCTTTCATACCCTTTGGAAGTCAGCCCCCCATGTAAGTGACAACCCACTGGAGCTTTTGTTGTGAGTGCAATTGAAACATATGAAATGAATAGCAACTGATTAATTGAAGCAGGCTACATTTTTGGAAAACAAATCAAAGTGATTTGCATGAATCACAATTTGTTACATAATGCATTTTGAGGGCACAAATTACCTTTTTAAAGCCTAGGACACATATATACACAGTGGAACAAACAGAAATATAATAAACTGGGCTATAACTACATAATTCACATTGAATACTGGATGCCAAAACTGATGTGAAACAAATGATTTTCCAATAAACTACTCAGGCAGAGCCATATCTGTTCTAAAATTTCAATTGAATATTATTTATAATACCAATAATTCTTCATGATTGTTAACCATGGGATGATGGAACAATTTGTTTTACATATTAGTTTGGGGGATTTGTGTATTCCCGAGTTGAAAACCGATTTGTAGTTCTGTTCCAGATATGGTAAATAAATAGTAAGTCTGAGAGAAGTACTCAGAGGGAGGAAAACTTTCAGGACTAAATCATTTTTGCCCTTATCTAGCTTTGCACAGAAGCTAAATTTGAAGAAATAGTGTTGTCAATATTAAACGCAAATATCGTCATCATACTACCTTTTTGTGCTTTAATATCTAATATAGATTTTAAGAATAGTTTTATTATTTTTCTTATAGTTTTTATCTTTGTTGTTATTCTTGCTAACAACCAGACTATGCAAATACTAAAACAACTGAATTTCATACTTTATTGGTAACTACTTTTCGTATCTAGTTGTTTTTCCTTTTTGGTTTGGTTTTAGGTATGTATAAACATACACACACACACATATACATACTTATATATAAAATATTCTTAGGAAAGCATATGAAATGTATAAAAGCATATGAAAAATGAGATTGTATGGTCTGTTAATTTCTAATTTCATTTTTTAATATAACAAAATATACCAAATGTGTTTCAATGTCAATGCATAGCTACATCATCATGAAATACTATTATTTGACCAAACCCTTCATAGTCTAAATCTCTTATTCTAAATTTTCGCTATAACAAAATATTTCACAACATATCCAAATACAATCTAAACACACTTGTTTAATGATTTTGGTGGAATAAATTTCTAGAAGTCAAATTATTGAATCAGAGTATATGCAGAATTTGAAGGCTTCGGTTCATTTTGCAAAATTACCTTTCATTAAACTTGTATCAGAAACCATCCTCCCAATTTTCTTAAGTCTCATGACTTGTCACTACAAAATCAAATGTTCTTTTATTGTGTATTGGGTCCTTTTCTTCCAATTCTTCCTCTCTTTCTTTCTCCCCTTCTTTCTTTCTTTTGACAAATGTAGAACAAAATACCTTTAAATGCATTATCTTCCCCTACACAACAGAAATTTACTTAATTGAATGACAAATTTAAATAATTTCTAATCTGTGCATTAATTTACTCCAGGAAAAAGGAACATTCATCATTATAACTTTAGGGCTCCAAGTTTTCACTTCTGGGCCTGCCATCTCGCTCCTGTTAGGGAGCCCATTAAGAAAACTTCACTAGGGAAAATCAATGTACAGACTTTAAGAGTTATTTCATTTCTTTTAAAAGGAAATGAAGATACTGTACATATATAATACATACACAATATTCTAGTCATTGAGATCTAAATAAAAGAATAAGATAATTTCTCTGAGCATAAAAATGTTCTTAGTTGGCTAGGAAAAATGAGAGAAAGCTGGCATAGGTTGAGACTTCCAAGAGGAAAGAACAACTCGTACAATGATTAAATGCAAGAGAGGCATGGTGCTTTTGAGAATTGCAAGGATTCAGTTAAAGTTCCTTTATTCCCTTCATCGAGTCTACTAACTCCATGCTATGACTATCCAGGGACCCAAATCCGTTTGGGTTCCCCTTAAGCAATGGACTAGATCAGAACCTTTCTGTTTTCCTCTCCCTCCTCATGAAAAACGTAGCTATTTGTTGGAAGGAAACCATGTGTAAATATTTGCCCTTGACTTATAGGATATTACTCACGCTATTATAGGATATTACTCATGCTGCCTTTCCTGGAGATAACCCTGTCCAAAGAAAGGGGCAGTGCCTAATAGAACAAATCTTTAACGGCAGAATTTTAAGTAACAGCAGCAACATTGTTCTGGAGATATTTCACTTCTCATAGACAGCCATTGAGTCTGACCACGAATAAGCCTAAATTTGTATTTAAAAGAAATCTTCAGGCCAGGTACAGTGGCTTATGCCTCTAATCTCAGCACTCGGGGAGGCCAAGGTGGGTAGATTGCTTGAACTCAGGAGTTCAAGACCAGCCTGAGTAAGACTGAGACCCCATCTCTAAAAATAGCTAGGCATTGTGGAGGGTGCCTGTAGTTCCGGGGGCTGAGACAAGAGGATGATTTGAGCAGAAGATTTTGAGGTTATACTGAGATATGATACCATGGCACTCTACCAAGGGCAACAAAGTGAGGCTCTGTCTCAAAAGGAAAAAAAAAAAAAGAGAGAGAGAGAAGAAGAAATCTTATTAATATGTCTAGAAAGTTTTTATGAAAAAAAAGTATGTCTGGTTGTGAGTTATATGTATGTTATACATACAAATTTGCTGTAATGTCAGTTACAAATCTATCAGTAAAACCACTTCTCTTCTTTATCTGATGACTTTGCTAAGTACAGGTAATTAGCACAGACTTTGGTAAGTCTCTGGACAGTACATATACTGAGATGCATGTGTGCCAACTTAAGACAATAGAGTAATGGCTGTTGTGGTTTAAAGCCGAGGTTGCGTCCCATGGAAATGACCTGGGCTGGCTGGCAAGCATCCTTCGGTAACACCCATGAGTTATGATGCTTCCTACTGTAGGTCATAGGGTCTGGCGCCTACAGATCTCCTGGGTTTGGCCTAGGCTTGTTTCAGACATTATTTGGGATTAAACTTGTTAGTGCCAGTTCCATCTTTTCCATTAGCTGTTCATTAATAAAACTCCAGATGCCCATCATTCATCACATCATAACATACTGGATGGCAGTTAATTCACCTACAGTTTTCGTATTTGATAACTTCCTCATTCGTGTTAATTGGATTACTTGGAATTTTCCATCAATCACGGCATCTCAAGTTTTGGCTCTTCTGAAAGAATCCATTTGTGAGATATATATTATACACTAGATGTACACAAGCAAAATTAAGTGCAGGATCCAATTTCAGCCATGACTCATGTCTGCTCTGACTGGAGTGGAGGGCACAGGTTTGTCCCTCAATAGATTCTTCCTCAAAAGAGGAAAATAAAGTTAAGAGCAATTACTTTTACCTTAACTCACCTTACTCAAAACCCCTCTGATTCATAGGGCCGTGAGGAAATATTTATGTTCAAGGAGACTTTGAAAGAACATTTACTGCAGGGAGTCAGGTGGGGCGAAGGCCTGAAAGGGATTGGGGGTTTGGAACTGAGATGTGGTCTGGTGTGTGGAGCAGCATTGAGATTTTGTTCCTGTTCCTCTCCTGTTAGCTCCAGCAGTGAGAAGTGATGTTCTCTTTGGATCATTCCAGCTCTGTAATGTGATCAGAGTCTATTGGTGCGAATTCTTGAGGTTGGGGGAAAGAGTCATGATTATTTTCTCAATTTTCCTACAAATACTCTCCGAACCCATTCACTTCCACTCTTTCTTTTAAAGACATGCGTTGTACTTTTCTCCATAGCAACTTATTCCTCATTATAACTTGAACCGTAAGTTCATGCTTGGTTTCTCTTCTCATTGTGATAGAACTAAAATAAAAAGACAAAATAGTAGAGACTTCATAAAAGTGAGAACATTGCTGGTATACATGGCACATGTTTTCTACTGGCTTCCATGGGAACGGTACAAGTTAGGTACATACAGCCTATTCCAATGAAAGAGAAACTCAGCAGAGGACACAGGCTCCCGTTGCCTTTGTCCATGGTGTGTGCGGGGCGAGCACCTCAGCGTGGTGGGACTGGGCTGCAACTCTAGCTGGGTCTGCTCCCTGGGCTGAATCAGCAGTCATCCTACCGGTTCGCATATCCTGGAGGTCAAGTAAATAAGTGATTCCCACAGCCCCACATTTCTCCTTATGCCAACATGCTCCCAGGATATCAAGCAGGTCACAGTAAGACCCAGATAACAATTCATTTCAGGTTTCCAGGTTGCTAAGAGCCCCCGCAATTTTCCTGTGTATGGCCCAGATCTTCTTCAATCTTGCTCGGCTATTTCCCTTCTGAGGTCTTGCTCTCAGATCTGCATATATTTACATGTTTTAGCCTGCAAGCTTTTTAGCTACAAATTATATAAAATAGAGGTCAGCCCTCTGCCAATATAATTGTCTTTTCTCCCCCCATTTGCTTACTCTAAAAAATAAATAAAAACATGAATAAGAAGATTAAAAAATATGAAGTCTCTCTATAGAAGTCTTTTAACGGTATCAT
The DNA here is from genome assembly GCF_000181295.1 of Otolemur garnettii. NCBI lineage: Eukaryota > Metazoa > Chordata > Mammalia > Primates > Galagidae > Otolemur > Otolemur garnettii. Next base: position 4,263,533 of record NW_003852445.1, read on the forward strand.
TCAAGACAACTGTTGTTTCAAAACTGCTACACCGAAAGCAGCATTTTTGATCTCCAGCTTCTAACGTGCGTTTCTCCAAGCTGGTTTATCTCTATTTTACAGAGAGGGAGAATTGTGCAACTCAAAAATTAAATGACATGATCTTTCCCCGTGAGACTGGTTCTCAAGACAATCTACAAACTTTTCTGGACACTCAAATTATTAACAGCATAATCTGGGTTTCTGACCATTTTCCATTTGGTTGTGTCAGTAAAGTTATGCTAAATAAAAATCACCAGGTCAGGCCTTTCTGTCTTCAAGGTCATCGTAGCTTTTATCCATTATATCATATTTTTAGAGGGATTATTTTTTTTTTATTCTCTGGAACTTGTTGTCTTTTATGTTTTTCATCTACTTATTGTAATCTTGAAGTGTTCCTGTTTTTTAAAATCACTTTCAATTTCAGCCTCCTTCACAGGTTAGCACTCTGAAACATCCCCCAAACTTTCCAAACACTTAGCGTTAGTTTTGTTTCTGTTCCAAAGTTTATCATCAAAACAAAAATGTGCATGGGTTTGGAAATCAAGAAAAAATGCTACTAATATCTATATTCAGTAAAGTTTCATCTGTTACACTTGCACTGCTACTCCATATGGCCCATTTGTGTAAATTAGAAGAGGCATCTCTTTCCTCAAGACATTTTCCTGCTCATGAAAAAATAGTTCTAATAAATGAGGCAATCTATGATGACTATCATTGGTTCTCCCTGGAGCGGGTCAGTGCACAACTTGCACCACTGTATGCAAGAGTCATGAAGTGTCTTTAATTTTTTAAAAACATTTTATAGGGAAATACTATTACCCCAATCATAGCTGTAGATTTTAACCAAAGGAATACCATCTTCATAGACTGATTAGGACCGCTGAAACTTGAAACTGATCTTGAAGTTTGATAGGAGTGATCAAGTGATCACTTCCCCAGGGATCAAAATCATTCCTAATAGGAGTAAGAAAAATGGCTCCTTCTCTTTGGATTGCAACGTAAAGTTATTTATCCACTGAAAAATAACAGAGACATGAAGGCAATCTTTTCTGACAAGATTGCCTCCAGAAAAAACTCAGCTCTGATATGAGAGAAATTTGTGACATAAATCACGCTCTGTGGTACAGGATTATTGGGAACATGATAATTTGCATTTGTGCAGTATTTTGAAATATATCTGATGATTAATAAATCATCCATGTGTAATGGCATATACATGGATATCAGAAAAATGGTTCTTTGAGTACTGCCAAAATGTGCAGAGGAGAATATCAGCAAGTTTCCAAGGCTAGATTCACATGTTATTTCTAAAATCCTAACAACAATGTACCAAATGTTTACCTGGATTAATGGCTTAAGTTAATCATTCCATTAATTCTCAGAAGACCATAATGGGAATCAAAGGTTATGATCTAGACGTAATGCCATTCCAGTTATGCCCTATTAAATGTTAATCCTTTTGTTAGGACTTTCTGGACAAACTATAAAAAAGGCTTAACGCCTAAACTAGAGGGTAAAGTCCAAACTCTTTAGTGCGGCAAACAAATCTCCCTGACCAGGTTTACCGTCCAGGACTTTGTCAGTGCAGGACATGGGAATGAGGCCTGGGCTTTCTTCTGGGCAGGGTTTTTCAGAATCTGGCCCAAGCTGTGAGTAAAAGAACAAAGAGGAGCTAAGGTTTGTGTCCTAGAGGAGGGTGTGTTTGGGGATAGATGGAGTGTGTTAGAACTGAAACTTCAGAGGACGGTCTGCCTTGAAGATAAGGTGTAAGGATTCTCAAGGTAGCACCTACAGAAATTCCTGAAGAATGAAACATAGTCTAGGCTAAGTGTTTTTAAATTTTCAAATGCTTTTCATTCACAACTCACACTTTCCCTATATTCTTAGCTCTGCTAATTATTATTATCATTATATATATATTTTGAGATAGAGTATCACTTTGTCCCCATTGGTAGAGTGCTGTGGCATCCTAGCTCACAACAACCTCAAAGTCTTGGGTTCAAGCAATCCTTTCGTCTCAGACCCCCAAGTAGCTGGGACTATAGGCACCTGCTGCAAAGCCCAGCTATTTTTAGAGATTGGGTCTTGCTCTTGCTCTTGAACGTCTGAGCTCAGATAATCTACCACTCTCAGCCTCCCAGAGTGGCATGATTCCAGGTGTGAGCCACCACACCCAGCCAGGAGTACTCATTATTATTTTCCCTTTACCTTGAAAATTTTCCCCATTAGTTTTTACCATTTGAACTTACATTTAAAGAACTATTTCAAACTCTACTTCTATCAACCTCACACAAACAAGGATGGTAGTAAAGCGTGTTCATAAAGTTTGTGAGCAATTTAAAATAGTGTGCATGGACTATATGGACACCCTGTATATCCTGAGACACTGTAATTATTTCTTTGCAGTTTCTATTCTCTTATAGACTATTAGCTCACTGAGGGAAGGGCAACAATTTCTTTAACTGATACATCTTTGTGGGTGGGATCTAAGGCACTCTTAGAAGAGTTTGTGGAATAAATAAAAATAAATAAATAAAAATAAATAAAAAAAAATAAAAAAAAATAAAAATTCTCATTACTGACATCTAGATTCTGCTCTTAGGCATAAACCGTAGTTCAAATTTTATCACTGAGCCACACATATTTATGGGCACTCTCCAGGTGCCAAAGACTCATACTTGCAGGTGTTTTGGCAGAGGCGACGGCTTATGTGTGAGACACAGACTTCATCCTTGATGAATTTACAACTTAATTGAGGAAACAAGATATTCATGAAGTCAGTAGGAAACATATAAGGTAGGACTGAGTTGTTTGGTACAGACAAAATAAACATTCAGTAAAAACCTCATAAGTTAGTACCAGGTTTGGAAGAACATTTTCCAGGATCTCCCTCACTATTAGAACCATCTCGTGGAGGAGATAAAGAAAGAAAAGATCACACACACGGAGGAGGAATGTCTCCCAATTAACACCCAAATGAGTCTGGGCATTTAACAAGATGATAATTGGAGTCCCTTATAATCCCATTCTCATTACCATGAGACAGTAACCACATTGAGAAGATGGTGAGCGTCACTCTAGGACTAGGAAGACCCTGGTGACATTCTCATCAGAGACTGTGTCTCCATCATCGGGACCTGGGTCTTCTGGAGCAAGCCAGTGGACAGTTACGCAGGTTTCTGATGTCCTCTCCTTGCGTTTTATTTGAGATGAGGGTATTAGATCATTTTCAAACTAAAATAACGTTTTCCAAACACAATCTTTACTTTTTCATGTCTAAAATATCTTTGGGGCTATTTTTATCCTTCTGCCTCTCCGATCAGAGTGTGCAAAGCTTCAACTAGTTCTTCCCATTGAGGCCAAGCAGCTCATCAGAAATCCCACCACCTTCCAAGGCCATTGCTAATTTGCAATCGGGGGACTTTAGTCGTTATTTTGGAATTAATGCAAAATCATATGAAAGTAAATTTCTGTTTCTATAACCGTCTCTACATTCTCTAAGTTAACAAATAGCTTATTTTTTTCCCCCTCATAGTTTCTAGATAATTACTTTTCTACAAAGCTAGTTTAAAAAAGGGGGCAGAGGCGATAGCAGTCACAGCACTGGGGTCCCTGTCATCTTCTTTTGATTCCTACTTGACAGAAACAGAGACCGATAAAGCCAGCACGTGGCTAAAGAGCTGAGTAAGAGAAGCATTTTAATTGGCGTTCCACGGCATCACTCACATCCAAGGCCATGTGTGGAAATGGTGTGTATTTAGGGTTCTGCTGAAACGTGGTGATTAAAGAGGCAGGAGCCATTAATTACTTTCCTTTGATTTTTAAGGTTGAAGTTATTTTTGTGTGAGTAGAAAAAAAATATATTACCAGATTTTCTTTTCCTTCCTTCCATTTTTACTTTCCTTTAGCCCAGCCATTTACCTCATTTTCAGATTATCTATCTATATAAAGTCCCTAAGGAAATAGGCCAGGAGCGAGTCAGACCAAACAGACTTATACAAAGATGCAAATGCAGATGATTTTTTTCAGCTAATCGGTTTTCAACTGTTTTGACACAGAAATGTAGGGTATGTTAAAATACCTGTATATGTCTCCTTATGTACTCTCTGACTCTTATTGCTGGATACTTCTGTAGAATGTCATATTCTTTCAGACCTCTCTTTAGCCAGTAATTATTGCTGACAACAATCTAGGCCCTGGCACTGTTTGCAGTCACCCTTGGCTGCTAAGAGGAGTAATCTAGACCCTAGTAGCCTGCAGTTAAATTAAATTATCATAGAGATACAATATATGCTGCTATACTATTCTAGCCATGAACACAGAATTGAAAAAAGATTGATGGACTACAGGAATGGATCAACAAATAACGATGTGGGTGGTGCTGTTAGATACTTACTTCTACAAATATTGATGTAGAGAAATGGGAGGTAGTTTAAAAATTGTATTTTCTTCAAAAAGATAAGGTTGTTTGTTTCCCCTTGTAACTATCGGATATCAGGTGATGATGACAATGTGTTCATACCTCCCATACACGGACCCTTAGGATATCTGGGGTAAGACTTGCCTCCATGTAACTAATATGAATTCACTGTAGGATGAGGTCACAGGCTGTGTGTGCTTGAGACTATTTGTCACCCTGGGAAAATGTTGCAGAAATGACCCATTGGAAGGTGACCCGCCCCCAAAGTGAGCCTTTTGCTTAAGCCTGGAACATAGACCTTCATCTCTGAAATAAAAAGTAGTTATAATTCATACTGAGGAGTGTCTATAATTATAATCACCATTTAGTGTCACGAATTTTAAGAAGTCATTAGGTGATCACCTCGATACTTTTGTGTTTGTAGATAAAACACAAAAATAATTTTGGTTTGGAAGATCAAATAAAAGTATGTTTTTTAAAAATCAAATGAAAGAAGCCACTTAGCTTTTCAACATTCGACACTTCGTGTACATAGAGAGCTTTTCTGCAAGACTCCAAACAGCGAAATCTACAAAACAGTCATTTCTTACAAGACTATCCGGAGGCTGAGACTCGCAAATGATGTAATTACAGAAAAATATAACATGGAACATTTTAGCGACCTATGTCTTTGAAGTATATGAACAACGATTGTTTTGTTCCTAGCTGGGATAAATATGAAGTCCTCAGCTGACATGGGCATTTTGAGATCCAGTGGAATACCACATATATACAGTTTTCATTAAAAAACCCAGATTGTAAAATATGATAGGTAATAATAATCATAAAACTGGACAGAAAAAAGTTCTTAAGGGCTTAGATTAAATGAATTAAATCATACCATCTTGAAATAGGTATGTGTCACATAGAGGCGGTAAAATAAAGGAAGTGTGTATGTGAAGAGGATGAAGTGAGACACAAATGTATTTTTATTATGTATTAGTCTTAGGAGTAGAAGTGTTTCTCTGTCTTTTCTGTTAAAAAATAGACTAGAGGACCTCCTATAATGATAAATTATAAAACGCCGTGTATTCCTCTCTCTTCCCTATTTACATCAGCATGTAAATTTTTTGCTATGACCAAATAAATCAAGCACTAATAGCAGAGAGGTGTCAATGTAGCTCTGAAGAAATGGTGATGGTACTTAGGGCTAATAAAAATAGCTGTAATTAATATTACATCATGAAGGTAGAGCATTGTTCTCCTCAGGAATATCAATTATTAGCAACTTTCAGTTTTGGAAGAGAAAATCTTTTTAAATGAATAAGTAGATTAGAACGGAGCAGATTTGACATGAGTGCTCAAATTCCTGGGGGCCAACTCGTTTACTTGGAACGATTGAACTAGAGAAGACTCAGTTACAAGTCTACATCTTTCCATCTATAAAATAAGGAATTTAAAAGCCATGAATAAAATGTAAAAAGTCAAGAATTTAATTTAACTCCTTATTAATTAATTAAATTTAATTTAATTCCTTGTTTTATGGTTAGGAAAAGTGTAGCTCATTTATTATTCACCCAATAAATATTTATGGAGTGCCCATTACGTACTAGTCATCATCTAGGTATTGGGGAAAGAGCAGAGAACAGGATGGACAAGGGTCTTTAATGCCTTATTAATTTAATTTAATTTCTTGTTTTACAGTTGGGAAAGGTGTAGCTCATTTATTATTCATCCAATAAATACTTACTGAGTGCCCACTATGTACCAGTCTAACAACCGGTTTTAGTTGTTAAGGAAAGTGCTAAGAATAGGATGGACGAGGGTATTTCTTTAAGGAGTTGACATGGTTTATTCGGGAAGGGCTATTTGGGAAGACAGGATCTAAGTTTATAGATTCGTGATAACCAGCCCGTTGGCAAAGTTTTGGCAAAGTTTCAGAGAAGAGTGTTCTTTCTAGGCAGAGGTACAAATTAGTGAAAGGTTGTAGAGCAGGAATGAGCCATAGATGATTCTTTTCTTTTTTTTTTTTTCTTTGAGACAGAGTCTTACTATGTCACCCTTGGTAGAGTACTATGGTGTCATAGCTCACAGCCACCTCAAACTCTTGGGCTTAAGTGATTCTCTTGCCTCAGCCTCCCAAGTAGCTGGGACCACAAGTGCCCACCACAATGCCCGGCTATTTTTTGGTTGTAGATGTCACTGTTGTTTAACAGGCCCAGGCTGGGCTTGAACCTGCCAGCCTCCGTGTATGTGGCCGGCGCCCTACTCACTGAACTATGGGTGCCGAACCAAGCCACAAATGATTAAGAAATAGGAAAAAAGTTTGTGTGGCTTGAGCATAGTGAAAAAGGGATCATGAAAGATGAGGTACAGAGATAGCAGGGGATGAACACAGTAGCTCTGTAAGCCAGGGTAGGGAATTTGGACTTTTCTCTGATAGGAATGTTTGAAGCAGGAAAGTGACATAATGCAATTATTCAATGAAAGGACACAATGACCGCGACATGGAGAATGGATTAAGAGAGACACTGCATTAGTTCCAGGTGGAGATGGGGGTCTGGGCTATGCAGTAAAAGCAAAGATAGACTTGTTTGCATGTGAAATGTATTTTGGAGCACAGTCCTATAGGCAAGATGAAAAATTGGATACCGAGGGTGAACAAAATGTAAAAAGTCAAGAATGACTACTAGGATTTGAGCTTTAGTTCCTGGAGATACGAGTGCCCATTTTTTGAATTGAGAAAGTCTGAGGGAAGAGCAGGATTAGAGGAATCTTTTGGAGGCTGGGATATGTGTTTCATGTGACTATGTGGGAATGTCAGATGGACAGCTGGCTGATGGATGGCAGTTAGAACCAAGAGACTGAGTGAGTTCAAAGAGGATAAAGCATGTGTAGCTATAGAAGAAATGAGGGCCTCAGGATAGCAGAGGGGGAAGGGCCAGAAAGAGTCTGACAAGCCGGGCTAGTGGTCCATTGGGAAAACTAAGAAGATCATGGTGTCAGGGAAGCTGGAAGAAATGTTTCCAGAAGATGAGAATTATTGACTATGACAAATACCTCGGAGATATCAGATAAGATATTATCAAGAAAGGTACCATTGACCTTGCCAACATCAAAATCATTGTTGGTTTTTTCAAGGGCACCTGGACAGAAAGTGCTTAAATCATTAGTGATTTTCTTTTCTCATCTATAAGACGTAGAAGTCTGCGTCCTGACACTTGAGGATTTCTACTACATGCTAGCTGCATGTTGTGGTTGCCCCCCAATCACTGGAATATTGGATTAAAGAGGTTTAATATCAGCTTGCCTTTGATATCTTTTATCAATTGAAGTTTTATCTACACGATCTCATACTGCAACATTGGTCTTCTTCAAAGGAGAAAAAGTGAGAATTACATCCCTTTTAAAGAACAGAAAAACTGAGGATGTGGAGGTAGGAAAACTCAATAGTTGTTACAAAGTAAATAATGAAGGGTACCAGAAATGAGAATGTTTGACTCAAGGGGACCTCTTATCCTTTTTGGATTTGGGCAGAACAATTCCCTCCAAAGCACCACCTGCAGAGATCCCAGAAATAAACTGTATACCTTTTAGGCAGTGGAGACGGGCACATGGATTGTCGTTTGCTGGAACAATCACGCAAGCCGCAGACGACAGGCTCTTACCTGCTGTTTTCTTCTTCCTTGTTAGCCCGTCCCCTCATCCAAAATGAGGAAACTTTGCCAGTTTCATCCCAAATCATTCAAACTGTCACTAGCTTAATTCCCATACTCAGGACAGGAGCAAAGTGAGCAGGCTTGGGGAAACTATTTGTCAAAAATGCCACTCTATTCAGAGATCTGAAAACATATCTGATTCTGGTGATATTTAAAAGAACTATTGCATATGATTTAAGGTCAAAGAACTTGATCTTAGTTCATTTGATTTATGCTGAATGCAATTTATTGGAAGGACTGTTTTAAAGATTATTGGGTTGATTGCTTGGGTTGAACCTGGGAATATGCCAGAGTCTCCCTGACAAAAATGTACCTGACTCTTAGGAGCTTAAACTCCACACAGGTTTACAACACATCCCACATTATAGATAAAATATGACCTAAATGTAAATAAACCTCCTCTTAAAGTGAGCTTTGCCTTCTCCTTAATTTAATTCTCTGCTTTCTGCCAGACCCATGCACGTTCTCCCTGCTTCATCCCAATTTGGTATGCCTGTAGGGGAACAAAAAATCTGCGGAATAGAATTTACACGTCCATACATGGAAGAAGAAGGTGCTGTTTTAGTTCTTAGACCTTCGAGAGAAACCAACAAACTAGTTCATTTTACACAGGAGGAGACTGAGGGCTGGTGAGGGTTTCACAACCCTGGGTGCTGAGACTGGGAGAGATGTGTCATAGTCCTACCACATGTCTGTGATACTTTGGGTGGACTGCAATATTCATGGGTCAACTGAGTGATACCACTTAGCACTTTCAAAATATGGCCTAAGATGAAAGCTAATTTCATCCGAGTCTATGAAAATAGGAGTATAGTTTCCAGATGCAAGCAGAGCTCTTCAAAATTAATGCATTCCCCACTGCCCCTGGGTGCTAGATTTTAAGAGAAAACCCAAGGAAAAGAGAGAAGGACCCAGAAGGTAATCAGAGGAAAGTGATATGGGAACAGTAGAAATGTTGGACAACTAGAAATGTTAAACTGGGCTAAAAATGCCTTCTGGAGAAGAGGAAGTAGAACAGGCAGGGAGGAAGTAATGATGATACCTTCATGGAACCAGATTATCCTCCAAGATGAAAACAATGTGTGTCTACATTTCAAGGAGGTATTATTCCATAATGGCTAGGAGCACAGTCTTTAGAATTATACTGAACTGGGCAGCTCTGTTTCTCATGGGAGTTTTCTAAAGTCTATCTTGATTACTTCATCTTTAAAATGGGTTTATAAGATTTCAAATGAGTTTAAACAAGAGCATGTATGGAAAAGTCTTATTCCAATGTCTGATATTCAATATATGCTAAATAAATGGTACCTATTATTATCTTTATTGTTTGAGATTCATTGAGGGTTACACTGATTGCATTTGTTAGGTTAAGTTCCTCTTATAATTGTGTCCTGCCCCCAAGAGGTGTGCCATCCTCCTCTCTCTTGCCCTCATCCTCCTCTCGCTTGCCCTCTCCCTGCTCCCTCTTTCCCCTATCCCCAGTCTTGTATAGCTCATCTACTATCTTCATTTTAGAATTGAGTATATTGGATTCTTGCTTCTCCATTCTTGTGATACTCTACTAAAAAGAATGTGCTCCACTTCTATCAAGGTTAATACAAAAGATGTAAAGTCTTCATCCCTTTTAATGGCTGAATAGTATTCCACGATATACATATACTATAGCTTGTTAATCCATTCCTGGATTGGGAGGTACTCAGGTTGTTTCCCCATTTTGGCAATTGTAAATTGAGCTACAATAAACAGTCTAGTACAAATGTCTTTCTGATACAATAATTTTTTTTTCTACTGGGTAGATGCCTAGTAATGGGATTGCAGGATCTAATAGGAGACCTAATTTGAGTTCTTTGAGGATTCTCCATACTTCCTTCCAAAAAGGTCATATTAGTTTGTAGTCCCACCAGCAGTGTAAAAGTGTTCCCTTCCCTCCACATCCATGCCAACCCTATTACTATTCAATTTGTTATATTCCTATGGTAAGAAGGACTTATGGTAAGTTTTACATCATTGGAGGAGAATAAAAGCAAACATGGATGACCATTATGCATGGATGTTGCAGAGGAGAATTCATGTACTGGGTGGACATTTTCTAAGTCCCCTCAATTCAAACACAGGGATACTATGACTTTGACTTTCTAGACAGTTTATTCAGTACTATTCTGTGAACTTCAGAAGAACACAGAAAATCAAAAGTATAATTTTGAAACTGAATCAGGAAAGTATAGATTTAAAAATAGGAACAGACCGGGCATGGTGGCTCACACCAATAATCCCAGTACTTTCGGAGGCCAAGGCAAGAAGATTGCTTGACGCCAAGAGTTTAAGACCAGCCTAAGCAACATAGCAAGATCCCATCCCTACATAAAATAGAAAAAATTAGCTTTGTATGCCAGGCACCTGTATTTTTCAGCTATTCAGGAAGCTAAAGCAGGAGGATCACTTGAGCCCAGGCATTTGAGGGTGCTATGAGCTATGATGATTTCACTGCTCTTAGACTGGGAGATAGAATGAGACCCTGTCTCAAAAACAAAAACAAGGCTCGGCGTCTGTGGCTCAAGTGGCTAAGGCGCCAGCCACATACACCTAAGGTGGCGGGTTCGAATCCCCAGCCCGGCCCGGCCAAAAAACAATGATGGCTGCAACCAAAAAATGGCCAGGCGTTGTGGCGGGCGCCTGTAGTCCCAGCTACTTGGGAGGCTAAGGCAGGAGACTCGCCTGAGCCCAGGAGTTGGAGGTTGCTGTGAGCTGTGATGCCACAGCACTCTACCCAGGGGGACAGCTTGAGGCTCTGTCTCAAAATAAACAAACAAACAACAACAACAAAAAAAAAACAAAATTAAAAAACCCTAAAACAACTCAAATAAGAGCAAAGTCATACTCCATGTTCATGCACCATGTTATTATTTTCATGCTTATACAATTCACCCAATAATTACTTTCTTCTATGAGTTTTCAGTCTTATCTGCCTGGGCAACTCTGTTGTGATTATGGTTCAAATACTTGATGTTTGAATTGGTGTTTGATCTTCTCTCTGTCTCTGTTGTACGTATGGAGAAACAGTGTATGATAAGTCCGTTGGCGGGTACGGGGGAGTGGGTGTAAGAGGGAAAGGGAGGACTATAATAAGAACTGAAAGAATGAGAAGGGGGAACCTCGAGCTCACAAAGCAAGCTGTTCCCAGGATTAGAATTTGTAGGAACACTGCTCTATTTCCGTAGCCCCAAGCCAGACTGGCTGCTTTCTAAATTTTAATATACTAATTTATTTTTCTAAAGTTTAATTTACTCTTTTGTGACATTTGACAAGTAATTGGTACTGAATGGCCATTTGATGGTACAGTCCTACATTTCTCATCCTTATTTTTGTTGAGGTAAAACTTCAGTTTTGAATAATGCGAAGGATTTTCCGAAGGGTTCCTATGTGGAGGTGGGACAAAGGGACATAGAACCAGCTTTGTCCCAGCAAGGAAGCAAAGTCTAACCTGTCAGCGACTGGCGGGGTTGAAACCTGCTGCAGGACAGTTGCTGCAGCCCCCATGGCCTCCTAACTGGCATGGAGAGGTTGTTGGGTGCTGGCGATGAACGCAGACACGTACATGCCAGAGACAAAGGGGAAAGGCCTAGCAAAGGGGAAAAGGGGCAATCACGGTTTCATGTTTACTTCCCAAAAGAGAAAATGAAAGCTGAGAAAATAAGGGATGTGTGATCACCGAAGGTTAAAGTTGTTTGTTACCCTGAGATTAGACAGACATTTAAATATTAACTTTCATAGTCAATATACCCGGATCCCTGAACTGCAAGCCCTGGCTGTGTTTCGAGAGGAAAGGCAATTTTCTGAACAGCCTTCACTGAATTGTTTCAAATAATAACAGAACAAATCCCCCCTTTGCCACGTAGGTGACTATTTTTCTGGCCTTGTAAGCTCATAAAAACAAACTCGTGGTTTATGGAACTTCAACAGCCATCAGCATAACCTGTACTTCTCTGGATTATGTAACAACCAGATTCTCTCTAGAAGGGCTCTTGGAGCAAATCTAATAAAACAGCCATGCTTTGGGGTCTAAAACCTGTTCGGTTTTTCTTCCTTCCTTTCATTTTGGGGAAAAGATTGACACGTGAGCTGTATGACAGGTACAAAGCGGGGCACTGTGACCAAAGTGCCCAAGAACCTTGCGCTAACTTGCAATAACACATTATGCAAAATAGAAAAAATAACATAATTCAAACCAAACACGTACAGCCCAGAATTGAATTGCTTGATCAAAACAGACGATCCCCTTAACTAATGAGTCTAGAGGATGTATTTACAGGGATATGACAACAGTCAGAAACATCATAAGGCATAACATTTGTTTGCCTTCTCAGGAAAGGAACCGTGCAGGCTTATGGATCATCTAAATTAGACTTTACTATTTTGATGTCCTTGCCATTTGTTCTTTTAAATTTCCAGCCTAAGGGGTATATTCTCCTAGCCATGTGCGTGTGTAAGTCCCATTAAGGCTAATAGGAATTTGGCGCCTGAATCCAAAGAAAAATCTACCTCGAAGATGGCATTTTGCACATGGAAGGTACAAGAAAAATAACTTAAAAAAATTCCATTTCTCTTCATCCAAAGCCCATGGAACAATTATATTAATTATAAGTACAAGAGAAAGCACTCGCTTGTGGAATTCTAAATCCATTTGATAGAGCTGCAATTGTATGCATTTCTCTTGCTCAAAATTGCCTCCCCCAAATACGTTTTAGGTTGTCTAAGGCTTTGAAGGACCCAGTGACAAATAGAAATCAAGAGAAATAGGGGTGGTGGGAGTCCATTTCTCAACCCAGTCTTCATTTATTTATATGCTGCAGCGCGCACACCTAGGGTGTTTCAAACTTATTTCCACCAGATTCAGAATAAAACCTGGAACACAAAACAGCTTGCCCGTATTTTCACGTATAAGGCTCTCTCTCCTGAGCTTTTCCTTTGTATCTCAGTTGCTAACCACAGAAGAAATTTCCAGGCAAGAGTCGATATTCAAATGAGATGTTAATTTAAAAAATTGTTACATCCTTCTGTTTATTTTGGTAGAGGGAAATATTGCTTCTTTCAGCGGCATTAAAACCCAGATAAAAACCAGTTTTTATCTTTATACATCTTTTGGAAAAAAAAAATTCTACCTCAAGAAATTTCTTTAACAAAGAGAACATTATTTCAGACTCTAACATTTCTGCCTGCCGATTATCATTAGTCATAAGCTAAGCCCTGCACTAAATGTCTAGTGAGCACAGATAATGTTCATTTTGTCTGGAAGACAGGTTGCCGCCTGTCAAGGAGAGATGGAATAAATGACAGGTTTTGACTCTGTGCCTTGCAGGCATATTAGGCTAAGAAATCGCCAACATGATGAAAAATTATTTTGTCAAAAATTTGTAGGTCACCAATCATTGTCTAATGTATTCTGTGATTAATTGCTAGCATAGATCAGCATTATGTCTTTCCAGTGAATCGCTTAATTGTTGCCTGCTTCATGCTCTTAATGTAATGATGAGGCATCTGCTCCTTTCACATGTGCTTTTAAATGCCAGCTTTTGCATCCAGGTTACAGGGTTGGTAATATTCAACTTAAAGAACTAGTTCAAATTAAAACTTCGGGACCGCCATCTCTTCTCGCTTTTTATGGGAGCGTGCGGGGAAGGCTGTGTGTTAGTGTTAATGTATGTAGATTTTATTTCTGATGAGTGATTATTTGACTGCTCATTTTACGAAGATTTATGGTGTGCTTTCTATCTCCTGACTGCAGCGCTACTCTTATCTTTAATAAAGGAGATGAGGACATTAATCAGCCATTGTCAGGGCCCCTGACTAAGACATTAAATGTACTGTATGGGGTAGGTAAACACGCTCCAGATCCTTCTCTACTCCACTAGATCAGGCAAAAAAACACTCATTATATTTATCATAATTTCACATCTGCTGTTTTTGAAGCAATGTACCATGAGGCCATAAACTGTATTACAACTGTGCATAAATTCAACTGATTTGTGGCTGGAGTAACTAATTCCTAAAGTACATTTTAGAAAAACAAGCAGTGAGCCCTGAAATTGCAATTCCATAAAGGCACTAAATTACCGACTGCAGAATCAAAAATTTGCTTGATGTGATTCTGCAGTGACCATTTTATAAAAAGTGACAGTGCGCCTGTGATTGAGTCAATAAAATAAGGACGAGTGAGCTGTACACTCAAACAAGATTAAAGAGAAAGGGAATGACAGAGGACAGACCACGGTATACAAATCGAGGAAGCCACCATGTCTCCCCCAAAACGGCTCAGGGAGGCGACTATTAATAGCAACAATATTGACTTGTCAGTAATCTCTTCATTATTTTGGAGGTGCAAAAAAAAATAACGTGACCTCTCTCTTTTATTCATCTCACAGCATAATGGGAACCTACTTCCTATTGAACTAAATGGATTTGCAAATAATTTTTAATTGTGGAATAGCTGTTGGTTTAAGATTGCCATAGTACTTTCTAGAATTATTATCTAGGAATAATTATCGATGGGTTATTTTCTTGTCGTCTTGTTTTTTAAGGGTCTCTGTCCGAGTAATCTCTTTGTTAGGGCATCTAGTCATATTTGGGTAGGAAATATGTGTGTGTGGGGGGAGGGGACGTGGGGTGTCTTTTTGTCTGCATGCCTTCATCCTTACAAGTATGGTTGACTTCATTTTTCACAAACTTGATCTGTCCCTGAACTTGCTATAACATCTTCTCCTAAAGAGAAAGGAGATCAGGGAGTGATCTTTCATCCAGGACAAGTAAAAACCAGAAACACCATTGTTTTTGAAGACAAAACGTGCTTGACGTTTGTAAAGATGAAAGCCCAAGGCAGACCTGACACTTGGAACGCTGGATCGAGGTGCCAGCCCACAGATGAAACCTGCTAAGGGCGGCAACCATGTGTGTTCTCCTGGAAGTAGGATGTGATTATGTGATTATTTATTGACTGGAAAAAGCAATTTAAGAGAAAAATAAATGGAACTGGGCTTTCGTGGCTTGGGTTTTTCAACTTATTCATTGCCTTTCACCAATTATTTCATGCATCTCTGCCATTGAGGCTGGAAGTGCCACCGAGGGGCTTTTGTCTGTGATACAGACACACTCTTTGTTTAATATTCTGTGTTTGAAGCTTCTTCTCATTGAATGTGGGCGATAACTTGCTACCCAGGGCAAATTGTGGAGGGCATTTACACAGCGCATATCTCAGAGCAATATAATCCTATTCGATTTTATTTATAGAAGAATATATTTTGCCATATCTTATCCCTTTCCCTGACCACTATCTTGGGCAACTTTTATAACTGCAAATCTGGAGATGGTACATTGAATATTGCTCTATTCTTTACATATCATATCAAGTCAAAAATGGTTGTGTTCATAGGCATTGCTTAGTTTCCATCTCGTGGTATCAATCTGTGCATCACAGAGCGTTTCGTTCCCCGATATTATTACTTTACTGAAATTAAGCCTGAAACAATCTGATGTCAGATACTGTATATCTACTTTTATTGCCAGGCTTTCTGAGCCCACCATCTTGCCAGGACTGCATCTCATTTTAGATGGGTTTAACCAGATATATATTCTCAAGTTTATTGAGAGTTGGATAGATTACATTTCCTATACTCAAAGAGCAGGCTGGTCCTTTCAGTGCATTTTATAGAACAAATGTAAATTCCCATGCTGCCGTTGACAAAAATTCATGGTTCTTTTCTTAGTGTCAAAAATAAATCCAGCATGGCACTGGAGATGAGTGAGTACAGTGCAGTGGAGCGGGCTTCAGTTCCCCCTTTCTGATTTAGCAGCAGTTCCGATGTACTTGAGAAATCTGTAAAAGTTCAATTATTATGGTCGAGGCAAAGAGATTTGCTCACACAACAGAGCTACCGTACTTGAGAATGGATTGTAAGGACTCAATGAAATGCAAAGCACTTTCTGAGCACGGCGGGCGCCTGTCCCTTCATCTCCATTTCCTCCTTCCCTTCCCTTGTCTACTTGTATCTCTTACGTGAAGCCTTTTCTGAACGCCTTCCTTGTCGTTGAATAAAGTGCCAGCATAAAAATAATTGCCAAACTGCTCGGTTAAAATGCAATTAGAATCAGTCTTTTATTACGTTTGGAAATTTATATCGTTAGGAGGTACAGGATATGCAAGGAATGGCCATCACATAAACGTACCAGCAGTTCGGTTCGATCGGTTCGTCGAGAGTGCTCACACACGTCTGCCTTAGAAGGAAAGGCAGGATTGTATGAAAGAAAAGTATTTATAGCAAAAAGTAAAGCAAACATACTGAATCATGGAAAAAAACACAGCACACAGCTCAGATTGGCGACTGCTTCTGCTTCTATGCCAAGGGTATATCCTTATAAAGGAACAGCATCACTATATTTATAATCACTGATTTTGATTTTTTTCTGGTTAAGACTAGGGGTTTCTTCTTATGATACATCGATAATTGGTGTTGGTTTTAGGAAAAAAAATGAAGAAAGGAAATCAGGCCTACTCCGTGAAAAGAATGTAGCCTGACTACTCCATGAGCCAGTCTAGGTATGTCTGCTCTTAACATTTTTCTTTTTGTCAAGTCATTTTGCTGCTCCAGGGTTTGAGCAATTAGGGGATTGGGGCACCGGGAAGAGTTAAGACCCACCTAATTTCTAGCAGGGGGAGTGTGATCAGTATTTCTTAAGGAGGAAGGTCTAGTTCGTTATAGCCACATTTAATCACTTCTGTATCTCCCCAGTGAGCATCATAAAGAAGATGGGATCCTGCGGAATCTCAGACTGTGTCCCTCCACCCGGTGTCAGTGAGGTAAGGGCAGCTTTTGCCTACACGGAAAGACACATCTCGGTATACACTTTCCCCACACTCTCTATACGCATAAACATACAGTGGAGACACGGACAGTGTTATTACTTGAATCACCCCACTTCCCGTATTTATGGTGTGATCATAAAATCAAGAAACAATATGAGAGAATAGCAATTATTTCAACTTTGTAAATTGGAATGAGCAGTAACCTTCACAGTAGTCCAAAATAAAACTATAGAGCTTATTTCCCAGACAGTGTGCCTTGTGAAAACTGATCATCAACAAACACAGATTTGCCCTAATTGAGGACTGTTTTCTACATTCTCAAAGAAATCTCATGTGATTATAAATATTTTGGGAATATTCAGTATATGTCAGCCACCATCCAAAGCACTGCGAGCTTATCAAATTCTACCAGTGTTTACACTATCTACGTTGGAAATAATTAAGGTACAGGATAAAATGTCTCTCACAAGAGCACAATCCATGGGACTCTGACCTCCATTGCAGAAGCTACAAAATTGGAGGCAACACATAAATATGCTGTAGCTACCTGTGTTTATTCATTTACCCATTTAACAAAGATGCATAAAATGCCTCTTAAGTGCCTGGCACTGGTTTGACTGCTTGGGACCACAACAATGCCTCAGGACAAATCCATGCCCTCCTATTGCTCATGAGCAGGTGGAATAAACGAGGTGGGATGATCACCAATGAGGACAACTAAGTTGGCCTGGCTGGGGTGTCCTAGAGGAAGTGACCCATACCATGAAGGACAAGGAGCTGCTGACCAGGTGAAAAGTGGGAAGGCTCTGAGAGTACGGGTGGTCCCTGAGAAGTATGCCCAGTTGAGGGAATAGTGGGCATGAAGCCCGGGAGTGAAGAAAGAGCACAATCTACTCTAGAAATTGGGAGAAGTTCAGTCTCACAGAAACGAAGGTGAGCAGGGAAGGAGAGAGCACCCAGGTCAAGTAGGGTCTTGTCAAGAGCCAAGTTAAGAATCTGGCTGTAATCTTTAGGGCCATCAGAAATCATGACAAGGCTTTCAATAGGCAAGGGGTGATAAAATTGTTTTAGAAAAATTACTTTGGCTGTCGTACACGAGTGTACTACAGATTGTTTCATCTGTAGTATGAAAGTAGTGTAGTATGTAGTGTACTATAGATTCTTTCTTCTGGAAAGAATTCTTTCCAGATTCTTCCATCATATACCCTTAAAACATTTTTAGAGAGCTCATCTCTAATAAATATAAGTATTTCTCTATTTGTACATATAATGCAAGTTCTACTGGGCTATTTTAAAAATATGCACAAAATTAAATATTCAAAAGAATGAGATAATTTTGAAATATGTCTTTAAAAAAATTTAAAATAGGGTATCGTTTTTTAAACACATGGGTGTCTCCACTGTCAAAGTGTAGATGTTGGTTTTCAAAGGGTGAATGTTTAATTTTGATATGTCTTGCTGATTATCATTTATTGTTTTTAATCACATAGCATTATCTCAGTGAAGCTTTCCTTGACAATCTTATTTAAAATTATAAGCCCTTCCCTGACATTCCCATCTTCCTTTCTTTCCCACCTCGTTTTTCTCCTACCACCATTGAATGTTGTATGTAATTTGCTTATTTGGTCTCTTTTGACCCTTTTTCTTCTCCCAGTTGAGGGAGAATGTCTGTCAATGTCCCGTGGGCCTCATCTACTGCTTGACCTGTAGTGGGGTGCTCGAGAAATATACATTTCCTGAATAGGGTAAAGGTCATTACTACCTATTGTGAATGTCTACTCAGATTTCCAGTAAGAATCTTAAAAACTTTAAACTTTTTTGCCTGAATTTTGTTAGATTAATTTTTTAACTTGTATAAATGATGAAGCACTTAATTAGGAATAAGAGAAGTGCTTACATGTGCCTGATCACTAATAGAACTTGGTCCCATAGTTTTTCTTTTAAAACCATATGGTCATCTCGTAAGAGCTACTTGGAACTAGAAAACATTACCTGGAAGCCTGTCTACTTGAGTAGATGATGTAACTGATTATGTTCTGGGAAAGGCTGAGCACAGGAGGGTCCTCCCTGTTCTTGTGGAGGCCATTCTTTGCTCTGTCTACCTCTGGTTCTGTGACATGTGTCTGAGTGAGGTTGTCAGTGTCAAACCATATATTATGTCTTTTTTTTTTTTTTTTTTGAGATGAATTTTTGCTTTTTCACCCTTTGTAGAGTGCCTTGGCATCATAGCTTACAGCAATCTCTTGGGGTCAAGTGATCCTCTTGCCTCAGCCTCCCTAGTAGCTAGGACTACAGGTGCCTACCATAACGCCTGGCTATTTTTAGAGATTGGGTCTTGCTCTTGCTCAGGCTGGTCTTGAGCCTGTGAGCTCAGGCAATCGACCTGCCTTGGCCTCCCTGAATGCTAGGATTACAGGCATAAGCCACTGCACCCAGACCTCATATTTTAAGTTTTAATAAAGATTAATTTTACTTTGGATTTTTATTATGCTTATTATTATTTTTTTTGAGACAGAGTTTCTCTATGTTGTTGCCAGGCTAGAGTGCAGTGACATCATCATAACTCACTGCAACCTTTAACTCCTGAGCTCAGGTGATCCTCCTCCTTCAGCCTCCTGAGATAAGCACAACCAGGCTTGGGTATTTTATTTTTTGTAGAGATAGACATCTTTCTATGTTGCTGAGGCTGGTCTTGAACTCCTGGCTTCAAATGATCTTCCCTCGTTGGCCTCCTGAATTGCTGGGATTACCAGTGTGAGCTAATGTGCTTGACCCTTCTTTTGTACTTTTGTACTTTTAGATGCAAATCAATATAAGTAGAATTTCTAGTATGTTCTCTCACTTCAGGGCTCACCCCAAAGACTCTGAAGACATTGGGAGAGAAATTGAATCTTCATGGCTGGGCTGAGGGCAGGCAGAGTGGTTAGAAGGGGGATTCCTCCGCTTGGTCAGCCTTCCCTGAGGTAGTGTAGGCGTGCAGTTTCCCAGGTTTTTAACATTGTTTTTTGAGAAATATATTTTCTTCTGTGCTTAATATTTTTAAAAGTCCAAATAGAGGTCACGCCCTCCATCTATGACACCACCCCTTTCCCACATGTAAAACACTAAGTCGCTTATGTGAGGTAGTGAACATTCTGGACTGTCTCCGGTTAACACTCTCTCCTTGGCTGAAAATGGAACCAAATAAATAGACTGGTGTTGTAATTAAGACTTCAATTATATGTAAAGAGATTTGCCAGTAGTGAAAGCTATTTTACTTTAGAATATGTTTCCAGGGTTTTCATTCCTTATTTGTAGTCTGTGAGGTATAAGTGGAATTTGAATTGACACATTTCTTTGAGTTCTTTCAAAATGTGAGTCCTGGACAAATTAATTTTGTCTTAATAAAAATTGTAAAGGGACTGTTGCCTTGTTAATTCACTTCAACTGCTCAAAGTATACTTAATATTCTGATATAGGTAAAACACTCCTTTACTTTTAAAGTTGCTCTCATTAGCTTTTCATTTACATTTATTTATTTATTTGTTATTATTATTTCGAGACAGAGTCTCACTTTGTCTCCCTCATAGAGTGTTGTGGCATCATAGATCACAGCAACCTCCAAATCTTGGGCTCAAGCAATTCTCTTGCTGCAGCCTCCCAAGTAGCTGGGACTATAGGCACCCGCCACAACGCCGGGCTGTCTTTAGAGATGCCGTCTCACTGTGGCTCAGGCTGGTCTCAAACTCATGAGCTCAGGCAATTCACCTACCTTGGCCTCCCCGAGTGCTAGGATTACAGGTGTGAGCCACCACACTCGGCCATACCTTTTTATTTTTAAATCACATTTTTAGTGGGGGAAACAGATATTATCCAACCCATCCAGTTAAAAGAGTGAACAGTGGATTATGTCTGCCTAATTCCAACTGACATAGATCATGCACAACAGAAAGAATAGTATTACAAAGGAGTAACTTAAGACTTGGAGGTGCTGCTACTTCAGTAGAAAGTGGGAAATTTATATAATAGCTCATCTGCTATATGAGTTTTGTATAAAAGCTGGAGTTCATTGGCTCTACAACTATTGAAATGGCATTCTTACTAGATCACCACTGTAGATTGGTGCCACATACATGTACCACCTTGCTGTTGGTCCCTTTATCCAGCTCCACACAGACAGTGGACCCTCCATCGTTGATCACCTCCCTACACAACCACCTCCTTAAGTTGACCTAATTTTCATAGACGATTCACATGAATGTATGAACAGTAAGCCTAGTTCCTTATTTTGACCACCTCCATATGTTGACCAGTTTGTTATAGTCCCTTAGGTGGCCAGCTTACAGAGGTTTTACTGTAGTTTTAATGACTTATTAAAGTCCCTTATCAACAGGAGACTCAATTACTCAAATTTAGGGACCTTAATCATTGAATCATTTTAATAAAATTATTATGATTTTCATCTAAATTTTAATTTAATGTACTCCAATGGATTACACTGAGGTTATTCCAGCATCTTTTCAATTTCAGCAATGAAGGCATCACAGTATTCAAAAGGCAGGGTGAAATCCTTATTCTTTCAAAGTAGTGGCATCCTGTTACCTAGTCTCTCTCTCTCAGAGTGCACTTCTACGCTGTTTGTCTAGCTTGAATATTCATGGTGTACATTTATGCATGAAATGGGATCAGGACATGTATCAAGTGATTATGAGATAGTGTGTCGAGGTTGTGATGAGTGGTCTGGTGAGCGCAGAGCTGGAGCATTCATGTTGGCCACTGTGGCAATCAATACTGACCACCTCGATTGCATGTTGAAGTCTGGAGTCTGCGTTAATCACAAGAGTGGCCAAGGTGAAGAACCAACTGCATCGGGATTCTATTTATATCACACACTTTGGCTCTAAAAAACTCAGATGTAAACAATATAAATCACAAATTCGAAGGGCAAGGGAGGCAGAAACAAAAACCTAAATGTCCCAATTTCCATAATAAAGTATACATAAGATTATAGTTGTGTTATAATTTGTGATTTCTCACATTTTCCTACTGTGATCTGAGGTGCTTTTAAAACTTAGACCTTAATTTCAAAAAGGAAAAAAATTAATCAGATGCTAATTAGCATGTATCATTAAATATTATAGAGTGGGACAGGAAGCCTTCCTCCTTATAAATGGCTCATTCTTTTTCTCCTGTTCTGTCAGATATTTGGCCATTTCTCTCTCTCCCTCTCATTCAGTTCTTTGCTGTGCAGACTGCAAAATATAATAACTTCTAAGCAGTGTGTAAAACAAAGTGCTCAATTCACTTTATTAAAATATCCAATAATAATTGATTTAAAGGCAATAAAATGTGTTCATTAGAGGGTTTATATTCAAGAAATATTGAAAGTATACCTAAAACTGTCACTTTTATTGTGAATGAACAGGATAATATAATTTGAAAAGAGTGTGATCACACTAAAGATTTGTCCTGCAGCATTATCTGATAGCTCGTAAAGTGCTGAAATTTAATATGATGCTTTCAGTCAGTTTAATTGAAATTTAATTGCCACTTTGGGCAGAAGGTTTAGATCTGATCAATAAAATATTAAAGATTTTGTGCTTTCACTTGGAACAGCTCCTTTAGCGATGCATCAAGAGGACCCTATATTTTCGGAAATATTTGTTTGTTATAGTTCACACAGTGCTCAATAGCACTTTCTAATCTGAAAGTTTTAATGTGCTGTGCAGACAAATAGTGGAAATAATAAAGCAATAGTTGATCCATTTAATTACAACGCGATGAAAGAAATAACGGTCACCTTCAGATTCATGAGAAAGGCATTAATGTAAAAGAGCAGTAAATATTTTGAAATGTCAAACCTCAGAAAGACGGAGTCCGACTTGAGCTCGGTCATAAATCAGATCGAGGGAAGGACCTTGAAAAAAAGATGGTTCTTTGGTATTTTAGAAATAATTACTAATACGAAAAGGGTAATGATGAAACTATAAATTACATTAAAAGGGGCCATTAGAGGAGGATTAGTTTATAAAGCTGAGAGATGGTTCTTAAAATTGTCCTGCTGGTTATCCCTACTTTTCATTTCGTTCGGGAGCCCCCTG
Organism: Otolemur garnettii; assembly: GCF_000181295.1. Classification (NCBI taxonomy): domain Eukaryota; kingdom Metazoa; phylum Chordata; class Mammalia; order Primates; family Galagidae; genus Otolemur; species Otolemur garnettii. The sequence goes on from NW_003852445.1 coordinate 4,286,606, forward strand.
CTCAATTATCTGATTATTAATAAACTATTTGATCACTATCTTGTCGTTCCAATACTAAAGTCAAGTTAACTTTCTCCTTTAATGGACCCCCAAGGGAGTTCCACATTACTTATGTTTTAGGAAGGGAAAAAAATGGAGATTTCTTAAAACAATATGAATAGTAAACGGGGAAGTGATTTCAAGCTAAGTTACGTCTCTGCTACTATGTCCAAAAATTATAATATCCTTCAGATGACTGTCTGCCAAAGATGCTTTTGATGTTTCCGGTGCCATAATCTTTTCCAAATGACCTCTGGCATAATTCTTTTCCTAATGATCCCTATTACCTGATCCCTAGAACACAGAGCTTTTCTAAAAAGCTTTTCTAAAGCTCTGTGTTCCAGAACATGTGTTTCTTTACTCACTGATCTCCTACGAGATCCTAAGTTCAATGACATGGTATGTTATTTCACTTGGCTCAGCACATCTAGAATATAGTTTCTGTTTACAAACATATTCAAACAATTACCCTCTCCCATAGGTTAATGCAAGAGAGGCTAACTGGTGTGTGTGTACACCAGCAGCTTTAGCTGGTTCTTTGAGGAGGTCACATCTAATGATGGCAGGAGGCAGCCTTGAAAAGATTTGGGAGAAAGCATTCTAGGCAACAGAAATAGCAAATATAAGGACACTGAGATAGACATGACCCTAATACAGGGTGATCATAGACATGACCCTATACAAGTTCATTTGCAATTTAAAATAGTGTGCAATTTTGCACACTATTGTAAGATATATTTTAGAAGGTAGAAAGGACAAAGGACTTACTGGTGGATTGGATCTAAGGGTGGGAAGGGTAAGAAAGAATTCAAGATTGACCTCTAGGTTTTGAGCCTAAGAAATTGCATAGATGATGGTACCATTTACTAAGATGGAAAATGTATGGAACAGTAGTATTTTGGGGGGGGGAGGGAGACCAAAAGTGTTCTTTGGCCCCTGCTACATTTGAGATGTCTATAGGATAGTCAAGAGAGATGTCAAGGAGGCAGTTGAATCTAGAAGTTTAGAGCTCAAAGATATCTCTAGACTTGGGCTGTCAAGCTGAGTTTCATCAGTGTGTATATGCCATTTAAAATTGGGGGGCATAGAGAAGAGAGAATCAAGAACAGCGCTGTGGTATACTTCAGCACTAGAGATCTGACAGAACAGGGGAAGCCAGCAAAAGAGATTAAGATGGTATGACCAAAGAAGATGAAGGAAAATTACTCAAGTTTGGTATCCTTGAAGCTTAGTGTTGAAAGTAGTTGTAGAATACTAAAAACTTGATTCCCTCTCTCTATATATGTATATGGAAATGGCTTATGTGGTTATGGAGACTGAGAAGTTCTGTGATCTACAGTGGCAGGCTGGACACCTAGACAACTGATGGTAGAGTTAGAGTTCAAGTTTGAAGGCCTTAGAATCATTTGCCAAGCTGTAGATACAGGAGAATTAACAGGGGAAGTACCAGTTGAGTCTGACGGTGGGGGAAGACTGATGATCCATCTTGAAGATAGTGAGGCAGCAAGAGAAAATTCTCCTTTACTAAACCATTTGTTCTATTCAGGCCTTTAGTAGATTACGTGAGGTCCACCTACAATGGGGAGGTCAACCTGCTTTACTCAGTTTACTGGTTGAAATGTTAATCTCATCCAGAACACATCCAGAACAGAGTTTAGCCAAATATCTGGCATCCAACGGCCTAGTCAAGTAGACACGTAGAAACATCACAGAAGGTATAAAACAGATGTATGGAAGAGAGGAAAATTTAATAGGCAAACTAGCATCATCATGTATTATTATTTTTTGATACAGAGTCACATTCTGTCACCCTCAGTATAGTGCTGTGGCATCATTGTAGCTCACAGTAACCTCAAACTCCTAGGTTCAAGTTATCCTCCTTCCTTAGCCTCCCAAGCAGCTGGGACTATTGGTGTCTGCCATAATGCCTGGCTGATTTGTCTATTTTAGTAGTGATAGGGTCTTGCTCTTGCTCAAGCTGATCTCAAACTCCTGAGCTCAAGCAATCTTCCTATGTCAGGCTCCCAAAGTGCTAGGATTACAGGTGCAAGCCACCATGTCCAGCCCACCATGTATTTTTGAAGGCCAAATTAAGGTTTGTAGTTCTAAATGAAGGGAGTGCAGTATGTGTGGGCACATAATTTTCTCCAGCAATGCTTAATGGTTTGTTTGCAAACACTGAGTAAATAAGCTTAATCAGGGATGATGTATTGGTAGTTGAGTGCAATGGAGGGTGAGTGGAGCAAGGGCAGTTAAGGATGTTCACAAAGGGGTGAATGTACTGACCATGAAATTTGGGCTGGATTAGGAAAGAATTGGGAAGGTCAGTGGCAAGATGGAGATTGAAATAAATGGTAGGAACAATTTTTAGTGAAGTCATAAAATTATAAAGTATTAGCATAAGGAAGCTGAAAGGATCAATAATGGTAGAATATAACTGCCAGATGTAAGTTTGAAACTGAAATTTTGAAGGTAATGCCACGTGTGATGATGATGAGGTCTTTGACATGACTATGTAGCAGAGGTTGAATAGTGGAAGAGATTATTGGGGTTTAGGAGGTCAAGGAACTGAGAGAACATGGAAACAAAGTAGAAGAAATTTTTCATTATTTATGGAGAGAGGGAAGGAGGCAGTGCTTTTAGCGGACCTTCAAGTTTTGATCAGGTCAAGAACAGGAAGAGAACATTAGAAGAAATGGCATATATAAGACAATTCCATGAGAGTGAACAACGGTCTCTAAAAGGCCGACTGGTCACGTAGGACAGTATGAGAGATGAAACCAGTTTAGGGGAAGAAAATAAAGCCTCCATGTTATGAAGGCTGGTGGCCAAGGTGAAACAGACACGATACTTCTGGTCCTGGAAGTTGGAATGACAGCTGTCCAGGAACTAGAGTGATTAATCCTGGCTAGAGCTGGTGGTAAGAGAGCCACAGCTTAAAATAATTGAAGAGCCCAAAGAATCCAGCCACGTGCCACATCCCAGGAGGAAGGCGCCACTGCACTGGGACCATCAGCAGTTGATGTTCTTGGAAACAGATGTGTCCCTAGTTGTTGAAACACATCTTAAGGAGACTGATCATAATACTTTTAAATAATTCAGGTATGCAAATAATACAGTCCTCGGAAGCAGAAATCTTGTTTCCTTGGAAAATTAAAATATTATTAGTTAACTATTCTGAATGTCACTGTTATCCTCCATGATGTGAAGACAATTTTGTTATTTATAAATATGAGAAGGAAATTTTTTTCTAGAATACAGAAAATGACTAAAATACATTAAGATATTCCTTCCTATAATATATAATGTGCTTATCTATGGCTCAATCTTAAATAGTGGAGTCTACATGAGTGGGACACAACAAGAAGAGTTGGGAACTTGGAGCCGCTTCTCTGACACGAGTCCCTGGACTCATCAACCCATGCTATATTACACATTATTCGTGTGAGTTCTTATGCTACCTATTTGGCACCATGCTTCATCCTGGATACCCCTCTGCTGACATTCAGATGCTAGTTGAAGCTGTCATTTCCTTCCGTCCCTATGTGGTTGTTGGCCACAAACACCCTGGGACTTTCAGCATAGTGCTTTAGGGTAGGCTGTTCTGGAGAAGTCTGAAAATTCAGTTCCAGCTGTTAACACTCTGACCCCAGCTCGTAGTCCACAGACTTGCTCAGATCCAAGGGATCCCAGAGAAAAGCAAAGAGGAAATTATGACGTGAACCTTGAACATGCAGATGGATAATGACACCTGTTTAAAATTGTTGAACAGAAGCATATAAGAGAGTATTTCTTGCCCGAGCATCTATGTGAGCACCCTAAGTTACTTCTCCTTTTTTCTTACTTCTTAACTTCAACCACCCTGGAAAAATCCATGCTAAACCACAAATCAGTTCAGTTTTAACATTGAGATGACCATCTGATTCATAGCTTTGTACTAAGCATTAAGATACAGACCAATAAAAGTTGGTAAGAGATATGATCTCAACTTGAAGAAGTTTACAGTCTAGTGACCTGACAACTGAATAATCTCTGCCCTGTCACAGTCAATAAATATTGAAAACCCATAGCAACAAGTGTGTGGTAGAAAAGGGACTGTTCCTGTCTGATCCTGGGACTCAACTCATACAAATTATAAGTCTAGAGAGGGAGGACAAAGGGCCAGAAATATTCTTAAACCTTCTCAGAGATTGACCTAGATCTGCAAAGGGCTTACTATTACAAAAATAGTTGTATTGCCTATCATTCCTAACCTGGTGTGTGAGCAAATGTATGTGTGTGTGCATGCTTATGTGTACTACTGATCTGAATTTTGGCTTCACAGAATTAGTCTGTTCAACCCATCATTATACCTATGATAAAGATACTGTTCATTATATTATGCAGTACCTTGTTTGTGTAAATTCTCATATCTCTTTGGTTCTGGAATTAAAACCAGTTGGACCTATTCATGGAAATTAGCTCATTTTATCTTATGTATTCTGGAAATTGTAATGTGCCCAGTTTACTCTTGTTCAGTTGGCTTCCAGAAACCTTAGGCCAAAGTTAAAGTCCATCTCTAACAACTGCATAGACTCTATCTACACTATGCTATTGCTACCATCCTTTGTCAAAAAGCAGAGGATGTTAACTACCACCACTCAATCCATCATCTTTATGAACAGAAGGCTAATAGTTCAAAGTGCTTTTGAGGAGCATGGCAGACGGGACCTGTATCCCAGCCTTTCCAAATACTTGTTAGAGCTCTGCTACCTAATTTAGAGCCTAGATATCTACCTGAACCCCTCAGATTTGCTCCTGTGATAACTTCAAGGTTGACCAACTAATGGTGATGCTATTTGTCTTTGCCTTCTCGGCAGAAGCCTGATTTAGTGTTTGAATTTGTCAGTACGCCACACTCTATTTGATCACTTTGTTATTGTTGTTGTTGTCGGGAGTCATTGAGGGCACAAGGAACCAGGTTACATTGCTCACATTTGTTAGGTAAAGTCCTGGGCATGCTGAATTTTCTGGAATTTGAATTTGAAACACTTCGTAAGATTTGTCTCTAGCATTTGTATGTTCACTTGAGAATGTATTCCAGGGCCCTCTCCTATGATAGTTTCTGACTATTGATTTCATTACTTTTAAAAATAAGACTAATAAAACTACAGAAGATGTGCTATTATTAAATAAATATTGGAAAATACAAAAACACTAGAGATAAGAAACCATTCCTGATTCTGCTATAGAAAACGATCCCTGCTAATCTTTTAATGCTTTTTTTACTATTTTTTCCCCATTCATGGACTTTTCTGGCAATTGTTTTTCAATGTTTCAAGTGCAGTCTGAAATTAGTGGTTATGCCACTCTAAACATGTTCATTGTGTGATGGGATGGCACAATGGGTAAGCATGCAAATTGTGGAATGAGATTGCTTTTTGAGTGCTGGTTTTTTGGTTCTGTACTAAGACTGCTAGACTGTAGGCAAGTTCTTCCAGCCTTCTGTGTCTCAGTTTCCTCATCTATGTGTTAGGGATATTATAGTTTCCACCTCAATAAGTTATTCTGAGAATTAAATAAGTTATTGTATCCGAAACCCATAGAACAGTGGTTGGCACACAGAAAATGCACAATTCAAGGTTTGAAAATTAAGTGTGTGAATTCATCCTAGAAATAGGGCTACATACTTCATCGCTGAGTATCACTATGGTCACCTTGAAAATACTCCTGCTGGGAAACTATGCACCAGCCCCGGTTCCTAATCCATACCTTATTACAATTTTGAAGCTCTTTTTTTTTTTTGGAATGGCCATCAGAGCTGTCATCATTAGAGGTTTGACAGTTAAGTTTGTGAACTCATTCCAGAAAAACTGCCTTAATGAGTGGACTAGGCAGTGGCATCAGGGCATAGCTTACCAAGGGGAGTACATCGAAGGTGACCATAGTGATATTTAGCAATGAAGTATGCAGTAATTTTTCTAGGATGAGTTTGCAAACTTAATTATCCTACTTCATAAGTTTTAGCTGACATTAATTAGCATTGCTTGTATGTATTGAAAGGCTATATGCTTCCCAGAAGTTTAGATATTTCTATTTTTATTAAAGATTTGTTGTTAAGATGTAGAAATACAGAGGAGATTTAAAAAAACAGTGATTACAACTAGCAATTTGAATACCTAAGAACAGTTACTACTAATATTTTCATGTCTATCCCTCTAAAGTATATTTTACACTGGTACTTGGGTATTTTATGGAGCACTGGGCATGGCTCTGCTAATACACAATACAGCATCCCTGCTTATCTGCATTTCAATTTTTGCAGGGTTTTTTTTTTTTTTTTGAGGCCAAGTTTCACACTGTCAATCTTTGTTGCTCTCAGTAGAGTGCTGTTGTGTCCTGGCTCACAGCAACTTCAAACTCTTAGGCTTAAGCAAATCTTTTACCTCAGCCTCCTGAGTAGCTGGGACTATAGGCACCCACCCTAATGCCTGGCTATTTTTTATTGCACTTGTCAGTGTTGTGTAGCAGGCCTGGCCAGGCTAAACCCACCAACCTTGGTGTATGTGGCCAGCATCCTACTCCTGAGCTACAGGTGCCAAACCATTTTTAGCAGTTTTTGAGAGAGAAAGAAAGGGAGAGAGAGAGACCACTGTCATATAACTGTTATTATAGTATATTGTTATAATTGCTCTGTTTTGTTGTTGGTTATTGTTATGAATCTCTTTCCATGCCTAATTTATAAATTAAAGTTTACCATAGTTTTATATGTATAGGATATATGAGGTTTGGTACTACCTGTGGTTCAGGCACCCACTGGGGGTTTCTTGCAATGTAGCCTCCTTAAGTAAGGGGTGACTAACTAGTGTAGATACAATTACCCTGGGCCTGCAAGTAGTATGCTTTATTCCATTGTTTTGGGAAGTAAAATCAGACAAGCCACAGTCCCTCTGACTTGCCCCTTTTAGTTACTGGATTTTGGCATGTTAGTCAAAATTTGGAAATAAATACTTTTTTTTTGCTAAATAACAGTAAAAATTACTTTAAAAGTGTAATAATAGATAGTAGCTATCTTCATAATACTTTTTGTTTCTACATGATATACTAAATCTGCTATTCATTTAGTGCAGATTGTGTGCTTAGAATTCTTCTGTGGGATGGGGACATAGCCCTCTGCTCTCGGGGAGGTAACATAATAACATTTTCTAATTTTGACATTAAGCAAATACAAGTTTTGCTCTACCATGTTGTGGCATAAGTTATACTTTGGAAGTGATTTAGCACATACATAGATTTGGTTCATTTTGGAAGACTCTGGCCTGTGGGCAACAACCACCCCTGGAACTTCTACAGTAAGCTACTCCTTAGGGTAAAACAGAATTCAAGACCTCAGACATCACTCCAGCGTTTCACTAGAAGAGTCCACGTGCTACAGTGAAATACAGTCGCACCATTTGTAAAAGGAGATGCAGAAGGAGGTGCGTTTTAGAATTTTATAGGCCTGGGTTTAAAACCAGACTGCACCTGTGATCACACTGTAAGAGCATGGGGCAGACTAGTTAGTTATTTGTGTCTCTTCTTTTTTTCACCTATATGACAGTACTACCACCTGTCTTGGAGGATTTTTCATGATAATCCCAGGAGATAATGCATATTATGAAGCTTGTATGCAGTTTGTGGTTACTGCTGCTACTGTTTTCATGAAGCAGGTGGGCCTCTCGGGGCCCTCCACAGCGTGAGCAAACTGTCCAGAAACTTCTACTGCTGCCTGTGCTCTCATGGTGGTAACAACTTCTTCAAAGTTTGGAGTGAGAGGCGTGTTGCTTTGTGAGGCCTGGTGACCTCCATCTGACCAGAAGGGGAGGGATAGGTGGGGTCACGTGTCCCTATTGTGAAGACCATGTGAGGATTGGATGAAATCGACTAATGGCTCACAGTGTGATTTTAGCTACATTACTTACTTTAGATAACTATTGGCAAAGAATAAATACCTTTATATCTTTTCAAGTCTTCCTTACCTCATGATACTTAGTAATTTTTATTACTTTATTGACTGAATTAGTTGCATTTCTTACCTGCTTTCTCCCAGTGCTCTCTCCTGCATAATGCTATAGACTGGCACTATTATGGAACCCCAAAGCAGCTTTTTAAAAAGATTTTATAAAAGAGAAGTCCTATGGCTTATATAACCCGATTCTAAATTTAGAAAAGAAAGAATGCGTGCCAGAGAACTAGGGTAAGCAGTGGAAAATGCTTTTCATTTTTTCTTTCTGTTGATTGGGTTCAAGACTAAATCTTCGTTTCCCGGTCTCTAAGCAAAGAATATTTTCCCACCTTGTTATCTTTGAGGAATGTGGAGAATTTGAATGGTGAATGGAGTGATCTTAGTAGAGAGAAAAGAATAAATTGCTCACTTAATAAATTGCCAGGCCACTTGGGTACTATTTAGCAGATTACCTTTTCCTGAGTGCTAAGTGATAGTGGCACATGGCAGTAACTGGAAGAGTTAATGCAGCTAGATCTCTTGGTTTCCTTAGAATGAGATGGAATTATTTCTTCCCTTTTATCTAAGGCCCAGTCGACCCTCCAAAAAGGAAGACATTATTACTTTTTTCCCATCTTCCTTGCCCATTAGAACAAAAGGAACTTTATAACCTTACATATACGAACAGCAAAAGAGGTCATTATGAACTCCGTGAAGAATTCTTTAAAAAGTGCCATTTATTGTTCCATTAATTAAAAATGCTTCCTGAGTGCTGACTACATGCAGGGTTTGTGCTGAATGCCGGGAGGCGGCCTGTGAATGAGGAGACACCTGCCCTTCAGGTTCTGCCAGTGAAGAGAGAATGTCCCTGTTTGTATGCCAATGACCTTGGTGGGCAACAGAGATGACAGAACACATGGGCCATGGGGCACAACGGGAACCTTGGATAAAGAAATCTCCAAATGAGATTCTTCTCCAGTCAGGGGTTAGTCGTGCTCAGAAACAAAATAAAAAATAAATGTTCTCCTGGTGGAAAGCTTGTAACATACATTCTGTTGTCCAATGCGCTTTCCTAAGTGTGAGCGCCAGGCGCAGGGCAGAGCCTCCTCTGTGCGCTCCTACTAGCATGTATTGGCTCCCTAGCCTGCCTGGTCAAGTGTCGGGTTCAGTCTGAGAGAAAAGGATGTTTCCTAGAGAAAGGCTAGGGTTTTTTACCACTGTTCCAAAACAGACTTCTCTATGAGGACAGAGTCTCAAGTCAGTTATTCAATATAAGGGACCGGCTGGGAAGGCGGGTCAACATGGAAAGAAACCCCCTGAATTCCAATTGACCTCTGGTAGACCACTCCACTGACTCTGAGTCCCTTCAAGAAGGTATGGGGTAGGCGGCGCCTGTGGCTCAAAGGAGTAGGGCACTGGCCCCATATACCAGAGGTGGCAGGTTCAAACCTGGCCCTAGTCAAAAACTGCAAAAAAAAAAAAAAAAGGAGGTATGGGGTGCTCTGGCGAATACTGACTTCTCTAATTTATGTACATGGTTCAAAAAATGAAAACCCCAAAGTACACATACAGATACATGCATGGTTAAAAAATATCTAAAACCCTGTTCTACTACTCAGAGATAACTACTTTTAACATTTGGTATATTTTTCTTTTTTGTTTTCTAAATTGGAATCATATTATATATTTAATTTACAGCCTGCTTTATTTCACTCAGCAGCATATTGAACACATTTTCCCATGCAATTAAACATTCTTTGAAAAGATTCCTTTAAAATAACTGTCCAGTATTGGACATTAAGATTGTTGCCTATTTTTTTCTGCATAAATAAGTCTTCAATGAAAATTTTTATTGGTAATAACCTTTGTCTATTATTTCCTAAAGATTCTTAGAACTGACATTACTGGTGCAAAGGGTAGAATGTTTTCCAAGGTTTTTGATGTATTTTGCCAAATCGTTTTCTGAAAGATTTTTAGCATTTTTCACTTCTACCCCTGAAAGAAGTGTTTGATGATTGACATTGAGCTAAAGTGACCTAGGCTCTGAAAAAAAAAATCATACAGTTCACTATATCTTGTTTGTTTGTTTTTTGTTGTTGTTGTTGTTTTTTAATAGAGACAGAACTCTTCTTTTCAGAATGACTTGGACTTTACAACATCGTGTGAAGGAGAGCTTAGCAGTACAGACAACTGTGCATTCTGTATTTTTACCCTCAGTTGTTTAGAAGCAATAGAAACAGACAATTTTATATACATGAACACACAAATGCAACTCTCTAGGCAGAAAAAATTTATAACTAAAAATACATTTTGTTGTGTTTTTATAAATCCAAGAAGATAAAAAACACATTTTGTACACTCACGCTCTTACTCACGTATATACTGATATGAAGAATCATAAAATATTAGCATAATTATAAATATGTCATACCAATATCATATGCCAGTATATCCAATATTATATACCAATATTATGACACCGTACATAATATTTTGTACCTGATCTCAACTCAATATACTGAGAATGTTCTTCTAATTTTAATAAGCTTTCATTTAACTAATTTTTAATGACTGCATAGTATGCTGTCTGAGGTTATGCCAAAATTTACCCAAATTACTCCGACTGTTGGACATTTAGTTATTCTCAATTTTAGGCTCTTACAAAAACCTCTGTAAATAATTATTCCATATAACTTGAGTTATTTTGTTAAATTCCCAGGAATGCCATTTCTGGATCAAAAAGCATGCATGATTTTAAACTATTTGAAAACTATTAAAAGATAACCAGAAACAACCAGAAAGTTTGTGCCAAAGTATCTTTTCATGAGAAATGATAACATGGGATAACTGGTAATTAAAAACGTATTTATTGTTTCACCTTTTTATACCTTGTCTTATTGGTTTTCTACTGCTGTAATAAATTTCTACAGATTCAGGGCCACAAAACAACACACATTATCTTATAGATTTTTTTTTTAGGTCAAAAGTCTCATGTGAGTCTCCCTGGGCTAAAGAAGGTGTCACCAGGGATAGGTGGCTTTCTGTGAGCTCATGTTAGGATTCATTGTCTTGCCTTTTCCAGCTTCTAGAGACCATCTGCATTTCTTGGTTCATGTTTCCCTTCCTCTACCCTCAAAATTGGCAAAGGCAAGTCAAGTTCTTCTCACGTCAGATAGTGCTGACCTCCTTTATCCCCCTCCTCCACTTTAATGACCCTTAAATTACACTGGGCCTACCCGGATAAACCAGGATGATCCCCTAGATCAAAGCATATAACTTAATACATCTGCAACATTCCTGCCATGGAAGGTGACATTTTTCCCAGTTTGGGAAATCAGGCTGGGGATGTTCTCAGGAATTGTTATTCTGTTTACCACATTGTCCGTGGTATTCTCATCTCATTGCTCATATCCCTGTTTTTCAGTACAAACTTCAATTTCTTTTTTCTTATTGCTTCCAGCGTGGATCCAAATGTAGACATCTTGCTTTCGACATTAGTATTTATTAATTCAAATCTCAACCCTTAATGTGGTTCTCCCTTGATCGTTTACTAAACAGCATAGTATTTTAAGATGACAAAGATCATTATTTTATTTGTTCCTCAACTTCCAGGCTTCTTCTTTCCAAGGGTACATTTTTCATTTCAAAGCCATAAGAACTGGTGTCACTTTCTCTCTGTACTGATAACACAGGATTAAAATTGTTGCACCAAATAGTCTTCTTTTTTTCCTCTCCTCCTAATTTATCACAAGCAGATATTCTACTAGAAGTTGGGAAAAAAGATTTCCAGCTGATGGGCAGCACCTCTACCTTGTGGAAGATTCATTGCCCTGCACATTTTGAATCTGCTGACAAGAAACTTGCAGCAGAAGTAATCAGAGCCCTCGCAAGATTGATTTTTGTTCCCTGCTGGCATATGGCATAGAGGGTGGAAAGGCTCTCATCTCTCAAACTAATCTTAACTATTTAGAAGCCATTATTGCAGGATTACAAATCATCAGAATACACCCTTTTTCTAACAACATTATTTATTAGCAAGACCTTCAAATTAGTCTTGTGTCTTGGCTTGCCACTATTCTGAAAATCAACCCTGAAATCAGTTGTGCCCAAACAGCATAGCAGTTAGCACCCTTGCTTTAATTGCACAAACGTTAAGCCAAATTCCATTTCCAGTTCACATTTTAAAAATAATTCAACCCAAATGCAAATTGATTCTTGTCTTCAGTTTGTAAGAAATGCTTAAAGTCAACTTGTCACAAAGAAGAAATTGAATCTATTACCTTTACTCTTCCAAGAAGGAAGATGTACAGGAAGGAGAATAGTGAGATTTATCTGATGTTTGGCTGATATATGGGTATATAAAATCTTAAGTAATACTGATAATGTCACACAATATTGCAACATATATTTTCAGTTGAACGTTATAAGACAATAAGGCATAAATGGAAATTAAAGGGAAAAGTCTGAATGGTTGTCAGGGAATACTTTTTCATTCAGAGAATCATAAACATATGGAATGGTGTGTCAGGCAAAGTTTCTGAGATGAGAATATTGGAGTAATTACAAAATGGATTTATATTCCAAGGATTGAAGTGCACACAATGGGAAAGAGCTTTAAGTCAAATGATTTTTAACCACCCCCCAAGAAAGAACCTCATGAAAATGTATTTCACAAGTATTATCCTAAATTGTGAAGCATCAGAAAGATGAAAGTCTTTAATGCTTTAAAAAATAGCTATTTTAATAAAAAAGAAGGTACGAAAAAAGGATTAAGGAGAGATAATACAATGACTAGAAGAGGAAGAAGCAAGCAGATGTGAGGGGACACTTAATGAAAAACTATTTAAATGAAATGGATTTATTAATTCAATTTTACAAGTCCTGAGGAATGGCTGAAAACTTGGCCAAAGTCATCTTAAGGACTTTTTGAGACACAGTGGATGACATTTTTAGCTAGTTACCCTATTTGCCCTGTAAGTCTTATACCAGAAATTCTCAGTCTTTACACCTGAATCCAGCCTATTTTGTAACCCTCATTATCTCTCTCCTTATTTAGAACAAAAGATGCTATGATCATACCAAAACCCAAGTCTTTCATCAACACAGCTTATGCTGCTCTCCTCCCTGGGATATTTCCTCCTTGTCTCCAACTACTAAATTTCTACTGGTTCTCAAAGTCACACCCTCCCAAAATCTTTTCCAATCAGTCCTCTTTGTCACTTAATAAAGTTTGTAGTTTGCATCTCTGGGCTTCTCTTCAGAACCTTGCATTTTCCTCCATTAAGCACCTATCTCACATTTGTAGGGGATTTATTTGTTTATAGCCCACACTAATCTAGATCAGGAGCAAGTCTTATTCAGAAGGAATCATGGTACCTAGGCTGGTCCTTAATACCTGTTAGTTACAATGAATAATTTAATTAATGAATATCTAAATATTTTGGGAAAAACACACTCTGGGATAATGGGTAAGGAATGAAATTTATAACAAGTAGGCCTTACTTCTAAGTTGTTCATATTGTATTGTAGTGGAATTACATTGTACTAAATATTGGTTGAAATAATTGATTTATTGTCTACAGTCTGAAACATGTTCACTATTTTAACTTTAAAACGAATTGGGGGAAATTTAGAAATCTTTGCTAAATTTATTTAAAAACATCACAATAGAAGGATCAGATAACTTTTGTCATATGTATATAATTCTAATCTCTTACAAAGATAGGGCTGAAAGAAAAGGGGAAATGATAGCTCTAAGCCATATTAAGTTTTTAAAATTCTGTTTGACATTGTATGAGCATTTGGAAGTCTGAAAGACATGACATTTACTTAACTAAACAAAAGATTGGGGAAGGACTCACATCAGAGCCTGCAGGGCTGCTTGAATTTACTGTCTCCAACCTGAGGATGGTACTATTTCAGAACTAGGCTCAGACTCTACCATGATCCTCATCAAATGAGAAACTTTTAAGTGACAAGCAGAAAGAAACTCATAGTGATGGAAACTCAGCACTGTTGGCATGGAAGAAGCCAGAAAAGGATGTTTTTAAATAAGAAAGAGGAAAAGAATATTCTCTTCCTTTGAAGCATTTCCTAGACATTGTACATAGGACTTTTCCTTGTATTCCAGTGGCCAGAACTAGTTTCATTACATTAAAGCTATTAGAACGAAAACTAATTGTAAGATAGGCTGAAAAATGTGGTATTTATTTTGAGTAGTGTATGCCTAATAAATTGTCTTCCTACTTCAAATAAAGAGAACTGATGTTCCAAAACAGGTGGCAGCAAACAAATGCATAACAAGCAACTAATGGAAATAACCCAATGCCCCTTAATAGATGAATGGATAAACAAACGGATACATACATATGTGGAATATTATTCAGCCATAAAAAGAATAAAGTATGATACATGCTCCAATGTGGGTGGACACTGATTACGGAAGTGAAAGAAGCTGGACACAAAAGGTCACATTTGGGGTGATTCTTTTAAAGTGTAATATCCAGGGCGGTGCCTGTGGTTCAGAGAAGTGGGGCACTGGCCCCATATACCAGAGGTGGTGGGTTCAAACCCGGCCCCAGTCAAAAAAATAAGAAACAAACGAAAAAAAAAAAACTGCAAATGAAGTGTAATATCCAGAATAGGTAAATAGATAGAGACAAAAAGCAAATTTTGGGTGCCAGGGGATGGGTAGCAGCTGTTTAAAGGCTACTAGGGTTTCCTTTTCTGATGATAAATTGTTTTGCAACTAGATAGAAGTTGTGGTTGCACAACGCTGTAAAAGTACTAAACGCCATTGAATTATTCATTTTAAAAAGGATTTATTTTATGTTACATGAATTTTACCACAAAGAAACCAAAACCCAAACAAAACAGACAACAGGCTTGAATAATCAGGAATGGTTGACAACGCTGAACGTGAAAGAGAATGAGGAAGGCTGAGACGTATTCAGTTTGGGTGAGGTGATAAGGGGCGAGTGCACCCTGGCTGGGTCAGCACCAGCCACCCAGGAGGACCTGCCACGCCTTCTGCATCTCTG
The DNA here is from genome assembly GCF_000181295.1 of Otolemur garnettii. Lineage (NCBI taxonomy): Eukaryota > Metazoa > Chordata > Mammalia > Primates > Galagidae > Otolemur > Otolemur garnettii. The sequence goes on from NW_003852445.1 coordinate 4,301,648, forward strand.
CCCCTGGGTTGTTGGTGCAGTGGACGAGGAGAGGTGAGGGTTTGAGAACCAAGGGTGGCAGAGAGGGCGAGGGTGGCGGAAGCCCAGGGTCCCTAGTTAGTGGAGGGAAACCACCGCTCAGCCTGCACTCCTGCCGGTGGTGACCCCAGAACCACCCTTGGACCTGGAAAGCCCTCCTCTGGCTGCGCAATTCCCCATTGAGCATTTCACAGGCCCAAGGGTGATACAGGGTTCTCCAATTCAGGGCTGAACAGGGACCCAATTTCATGAATGGACTGTATCCATTCGTTAATACGCCCATTCATCTTGCCCGAGAGGAAGGGACTGTATCCATTCATTGGTGCCCTCATTCTCATTCATCTTACCCCAGCAGAAGGACTCTATCCTTCATGTGTTATCAAGTCCTGGCCAATTGTAACTATAAAAGATCTATGCAACTATATATACCACAAAGAACCCACGCAGAGGAGACCAGGCAGAGAGGAGAGATTTTTTTCCAACTTGGGTTTTTCCCTCTGCCAGAAGCTCTGATGCTTTTTTCTGCATTCTTTTCTATAATATAAATCCTGTCCTACCATTGATCTGTGGTCAGTGGATTCATCCTTTGAATCCCCAACACCAATGACCTACTGAGGAAGAAATTCCGGTAACAGGAGGAAGCCTTAATATGACTCTAGGGAAAAGGCTGACTCTTCGACTTGCGAGTGTTGTCAAACTTCTCTGTTCTACCTCTGTTTCTTGAAAGGACAGCTAACCCAATTACTTTTACTTTCTCAATTTCCACTGTGGTGGCTTGTAATGTGTCAACCTGGCAGGGTTGAACTACATCTCCCAGAATCCCCTTCACTGTACGTTTCAAGTTCACGTCTAAGTCCACCAGAGCCTCTGGTGATTGGCTTAGAGCGAAGTCTCATGCTGGAAGTGAAGTGAAGCAGCCGCCATCTTTGTAGCCCACACGCAACTGTCGCTTAACTGCCGGTTTCAACTTCTCAGGATCCTCCTTCAGCTTCTGATTAAGTCAGATGTGTGTGTTTAACCCGGTTTCTGCAGGAAATTTATGCTGTCAAAAATCAGAGGTCATGAGAACCAGCGTGGGTTCAGTCCGTCATTGTAAACTCCAACTTGTGCTCTTGGCATCGTGCTTCTCTTTGCTTTCTCCACTTAAAACCCACAATCGCAAAGATATGGAAACAACCTAATTGCCCATTGACACAGGGGTGGATTAATAAAATGTGGCATATGTGTAATGTGGAGTACTACTTAGCCATAAAAATGGCGATCTGGTATCTTTTATAACAACCTGGATAGAACTGGAGACCATTCTTGCAAGTGAAGGATCGGGCAAGAATGGCAAAACAAACACTGCACGTGCTCAGTGTTAAATTGGAACTAGCTGATTAACACCTGCACAAATGGAAGTAAAACTCCATGGAAATTTAGTAGGGGGGAGGGGTGAGAAGGCGTCGGGCAAACTCACACCTAACAGGTGCAATGCACATATTCTGGGTGAAGGGCACACTTACAACATAGACTCCAAATGTACAAATTATGTAACCAAAATGTGTGCACCCCTGTAATACTCAAATAAAAAAATAAAAATAATCAATTTCCTTTCCCATGGTCTTGCTCTGTGGACTTCGAACTCCAGCATCAGACTCCAGGACAATAGCCTTCAGAGACTACTTGGATAGCTCTTTTAATAGCATAAGATTAAATCCCTCTAATAAAGCTATTGCTCACTCTATATTCCAGCCATTCTACTTTTCTGATTGAAGCTGGATCGATGTACTGCTCATAACTCACTTTTTGATGCTGACTCTTACTTTCTTCATAGACTTTCTCACTAAGTGTTTTGTGAGAAGTTAGGGTGAATTAGTTAGAATGGGAGAATTAGAGACCTTGGTCATGGGAGGACAGGATGTTTATTTGATTTTTGAATGTTCAAATTGAGGCCAGAGAACTCAATATAGTTGAAAAACATGCCATAAAGCATGATCCAGAAATTTTACTCCTAAGTATATACCCAACAAAAATTCATATATATATTCACAAAAATACATAAATGCATCTAATAATTTCATCCATTGTAGGCAAAAATGGAAACTACTTAAATGGCCATCAACAGTAAAGTGAATTAAGAACGCTGTGCTGTATTCATATAATAGAATCTCATATGACAATGGGAATGAAAATCTACAACATGTAACAATATAGAAGAATCTTAAAAGAAGTCAGATGCCAAGCAACACAAATTATATGTTGTATTTATAAAAAGTGCAGGCAAGACACATTTACAAATGGTTACCTTTGAGATGTAATGTCTGGTGAGCTGGGTATTGGTTGCACAGGTGTGTTCAGTTTAAGATTCATTAACTGTACAGCTTATGACATGTGCACTTTTCTGAATGTAAGTTATTTATAAAAATATTAAAAAGATTATACCAAAGATTCAAGTATCAAAATGGCATTAAATGAACAAATTGATATTCTCCTATTATGTATAGGTGTTATATGAAATTTACTCAGAATTTTTTTTTTATTAAATCATAGCTGTATACATTAATGCAATCACAGGGTACAGTGTGGTGTTTCATATACATTTTTAAATACTCTCAAAATGGTTAATGTAGCCTTCATGTCATTTTCTTAGTTATTGAGTTAAGACATTCATACTCTGCTTTTAGAAAGATTCACTTGTACCTTTGTAAGATAAACCATAGAGGTGACCCCACCAATCACCCTCCCTCCACCTATCCACCCTTCTTTCCTTAGAGTAGTACCAGTTAAAAATCAACTATTAGTGTTTTAATTAAACAGATAATAATTCTTTATTTTCCATCAAACAATTTCTATTTATTCTGTTTGAGTTCTGACCCTGAAGACTAGATAATATTCTCACTTACCAGATTTAGAACTTAAATCATATGTGTACATCTTATTTTTCTGGATGATAGGAGGGTAAAAACATAGGGGGACTAAGCAAAGCTGTTCCATAGAATAAAGGCAATGAACTTTAAAGGTATTATAGATGTTAAAGTAATACAAATGTTGGCTATTTTAGTATTTTCAAAGCACATGAAGATACTTTGCCATATGAGGAATATGCTTACAAATTCTAGAATTTTATAATCATAAATACTAATGTTCACTTTGACACAGGAATTAATAACATATGGATACCACTGTTCAGAACCATCAATTTGGTTCAGAGATTGAGTAGCACTGTATTAGGAGTCTTAAATTTGGGGAACAACACAACTAAACTAATCACTCTCACACTCCGTTCTTTCAGCTGGGAAATTATTTTCTTCCCTGCCTTTATTACAGCATTGCTGTGAGGATTAAGAAAAATTATGATCTGAAAACACATTAAAATCATAAAATACTAAGAAAATATAAGGAATTTTATATGTCTTTTAGTACTGCTGATTAGCTTGGTAGTATTATACCCATCTTTCCTTCTGGGATTTTTGTTGATATCTAGTTAAAATCAAACCTACTTAACTCTTTAATAATGCATTAAATGTAGAAAAAGAAGTTTTTTAAAAGTCCATATCTATACACATTGTAGGGAAATTACAGACCTCAAGTATATAGAGGAAACTAAAAGCAACAGGAAAGACCAATTTACCAACAGAGAATCTGCAATTAGATTGACATCAAATCAGATGACAATGTCAGTAGGCTGCTAATGGAAAATGTTTGGGAATTTAGAACTGTATACCAGGAAAAAAAAACATCATTTGATAGAATAAATTAAAACATTTTCAAAAACTCAAAGGCTTAGAACTAGTATGTGCTTAAAGGACTATTAATAATAAAAGATAGACTTTGGCAAAAAGAAAAATGAACTCAGACAAAAGCAGGATGCAAGGAGCAACAGTGAGCTAAGAGATCAGTACCACATTTATACAAAATTTATGTTTAAAAAAACAAGCTGAGACTTGGCTATCATAGTCAAAACTCAGGTAGGAGTTTGGAGGGAAGGATTTAGAGGAAAGTCCAATTATGTTAAAATCTTGTCATATTTGGAAAAAGGAAAGAAATATAGATTGTTAATACTGTTAGAACCATAATTCTAAGTATTAAAATTTGACAGTAACAGCTAAAAGAGTGGTTAAAGAATACATATCTTCTAAATAAGTTGGAGAAAACAATAATCAAGAATATAAAGAAAAAGCTTGGTGCATAGAAAATACCAAATAATCAGTAAAAACAATTCCAATAAATGTAAATAGGTTAAACTCACCAGTCAAAGGAAACTGGCACATTCAATAACAAAACAAACCAAATGAACCAAGTAACATCCAGCTATGATTCTGAAAATTAGAAAATAGATACCACTATAGATATTATAAAACAAATTTAAAAGCCTAATAAAAGTGAGTAATTTTCTGAAAACATATAAATGATCCCAGCTCAGAAAGAAATAGAAAGTGGACTAGACTGGTAGTCAAGAGTCTTATCTGGATGAATGAAAACACCTGATGCAAGACTAAGAATAAAATGTGTGGTAATAAAGTGAACCTATAGGAAGGAATTATCACTATAGATAACAGAGATCAACTACGTAATTATAAACTGTATTAGTTTCCTATTGGTGCTGGAACAAATGATCAGATCTTTAGTGGTTTGAAATGATGGTTCCATAGGTCAAAAGTCTGGAAAATTCGTCATGTGGGGACTAAAACCAAAGTAGCAAGAGAACTGAGTTCCTTCTAAAATCTCTAGGGGAAGATTCCCTCTTTGCCTTTTTTAGCTATAGAGTCTGCCCACACTCCTTGGCAGGTAGCCTCTTCCAGCAGTGTCGTAACTCCTGCCTCTCCTTCCTTCCTCACCTTTCTCTGACTTGAAGTTTCTGCCTCCTTCTTGTGATTACACGAGGCTCACCCAGATAATTCAGAATAATCTCCCCATTTCGATATCCTTAATACTATGGGGAAAGTCCCCTTTGTCATATAAGATGACGTGTTCACATTTTTAAGATTAGAGCACGGGCATCTTTGGGGTGATTATTCTGCCCACCACTTAAGTTGATATTTACTAAGATAGTCAAGCATTTTTTAACAATAGGAAATGCAAAGTATGTGGCTTTTGATTTTGTCAAATAAAATCAAAGAAATCCGGATTAAGTATGTGCAGAGGATTCCACAATGAAATGTGTTTTGATGTTTCAACAACAGATGCATCACCCAGGGACTCTCTTTAGGAAACAGCAGGAGCCTCCTGCCTACTCTCTCTCGTCTGGTTTAAAATTCATCTTCTTGCCAGCTGCCAGCTTTAAACTACAGTGAGCCTCTCAGTTTATGGTCCTTTCAAGTTAAAATCTGTTACACTAGTAGAGAAATTGCTATACTTATGTAAATCAATAATTGCAATGTATATGACACCATAAATTCATAGCATGCCCAGAGTGTTGTTAGCTACAACTTACTTGTTTGGTGTGGTTAGCCAATGAAGCAACACATACAATGCAACTCATTTGCATACCTACCTGCATATATCTTCATTTTTTAAATTCATTTTTTAAAATAAAGAATTTACAACAATTATGGGTTCAAGAATTATTACGGAAATTCTATGTTAAAACAATTCAAATTATGTTATAAATAGTCTAGGAGGTCTTCAGCATGGTAACATTTCTGAGCAAGACTGGCAAGGCTTAATAGAGCTTCTCCCCCCAGCGCCCATCACAGGTCTAAAAGGTGCCATTAAAAACTGCAAGCGGGCTTGATAGTGATGGTTCTACTAGGTGACCCTAGGTTCTAGTTTTAGAGATTTTATTTTCCCTGTTAATTTTAGTGCCTCTTTCTATGTTATTGTTAAATGTTAGTCATACTGCTGTTTTCTCTCTCAGGGTTTGGGTGGGAATAGCCATGTATTTTGTTCAAGTAAGTTTTAGCACCTGATATTTGGGGCCTGTGTGTAAACCTGGAGATATGAATAACGCACAAGCGAGACATGATGTCTGCTTCTTAAAAACCTAGAGTCTGGTGGTATGGGGGATGGGAGGGTGGTGATTGACAATCGTACAGATGACACATCAATATAAATACAATTGTGATAAGCGCAACCACAGGAAAGCACAGACGAGAACATGTGGCCATAGATTTAACCTAGTCAGGGAATGAGAAAGGATTGCATGAAGAAAGTATTTTTAGACTGAGACAATACAAATAAATCCTGTTTGAGAATATTTTCTTCAACTAGTCATGTTCTCATCTACTGCTCTATATGACTACGTTTTTTTTTTTGACTTAGACTTTCTTCTAATTTATTTTTTGCACAAATCCCATTGTCTATGACTTTAACAAAACAAAATGAGTCACCATTCACTGACTTAAAGAAATTTCTGTAGTGTTCATTGTTTCTCCAGGGCATTTTCTCATCTTTGCAGTTAAAGTTTGATCATGTATTTGATCTAGATAACTCATAGGCCTTCTTGATCTATTGAATTTATTCTTTTTGCACAGATTCAGGGAGGTTTGACTGCAGCTCTCCCTTTAGCCAAATAACAGACTTTATGGCAGTGCATTCTTATACGAGTTCTACCTATATGGTTTGGTTGGAAGACCCATTTCTAGTAAGCAGAGAAGACGACTAAATCAACCTATTTTCACACTTAAATGTGGTTTACTCCCTTGGTGGTGATTATCTCACTTGTTATGAATCAGAACAACTTCATAGTCCTACCCACCATGTTATGCTACATTTCTTAAGACTTATTTCAAGAAATTATATGAATCTCCTCATAATCTAAATTGATAAGCATTTTTGTTGAAAGTATAGATTTATAAACGTATAAAGATTTAAATAGGCAAAAATATGGTTGATTGATAAGTTTTACAAAATCTCCAAAAAGGGCTATTTTTGTTTTACTTAGTTATATCTGTGAGGTTATGGAGTAGAAAGCTTCATCTTTGATTGTAAAAGGCATTCCTCTTCCCTTTACATTGGGAGACATTGTTATTGCCTTGACACAATCTAGGGCACCATCCAGTTCAATGTAGTCATTTTGTGAGGGAAGCACAATGCTTATTGCAGAAGAACCTTCACTGGAATGTCAGGTTTCAGTCACTGAGTTTCAGCCTTGCCCATATCAGCTGTGACCCTGACAAAACACAATCTCCAATGCTTTCTCTGTTTTTTAAAGAGAGAAAAATTATTGTGCTATGGTCTTATTATGGGGATTAATTAAGCCCTGTATTGCTTGGTGTCTGGTATGTTGTAAAAGATTTAATGCTGATTATCATTATGACTACTGAATGCTATACCATGTGTTAGGTAGTGTTGTAGATACTGGGCCACACAATCAGGGAGGCTGTGGTGCCGGAGAAACGTCATATAGCACCTGGGAAATGACCATTCCCATATGGAGAGGTGGGAGTGATGTAACTGCCTGAGATAAGAAGGTGGGCACGGGGAAGTGGATGTAGAGATGCCTCACAGATCAAGTGACTTTTGAGCAACCTCTTGAAGATTAAAAAGTATTTTGCATGTGGAGCAGAAGGGGAAAAGCTTTGGAGGAGGGGGCAAATACCAAGAAAAGATGCAACACACCTGGGCTAAAAAAGGAATGGTCTTACCTTGAGCACAATGAGATTTTTGCATTGAGGATGTGATGGGGGAGATGCCACAAAGGTAAGTTGGGGACGAGTTACATAAACAATGAAACCCTTGTTCAGCACTCAAATTCAACCAGATAAAATACTGCTGAGAAGGGATTTCAGCTAGTTCAAGCAGTTCAGTGACAGCATATATCACAAAGGCTAAGTCTATATATTATCATTTGTCAAGCTATCAAGCTATCAAAATATTCTCATTCTTAGCCATGGTAGTTTAAATACATTAGTCAGTGTACCAAGGGGCAATTTTTACATGTTTTCTGAGGGTCTTAGACCATACATATTCTCTAAAATGTACATCCTTTTTTTTCCCCCAAAATGTACATCCTTTAAACTGAAAGTAATCTCAATGAATGCTGCCAAAATCAAGTGAAATATAATATCATTTTACAACCCTACCAAAATCGTGAAGTTGAGTCAAGCTTATCCTTCATTTTCTCATTCCTTGTCAGTTCATCTCAATCTATACATGTATCTTTAAAATATGTCCTGAGTATTATCACTTCTCATCATTTCCATAGTTAGCACTCTAGTCAAAATCACCATCATTCCTTACTCAGTCTATTGGAATAGCCTCCAAATGGGTCTCTCTCCAATTTTATTTTTTTCTCTTTTTCTCTACTACCTACTTCCATAATCAGCCAGCGTGATTGGAAAAGAATATAAACATGATCTTCTTAGTTCTCTGGTTTTCTTTCCCCAGTGATTTCCTATCAAACTTAAAATAAATCCCCAAGTATTTATCATGGCCCCTGCTAACTCCCCAATTATACTCACTGTTTTCAAAAGCCACGTTGGACTCTGCAGTAACAAACATGTAAAACAAACTCCTGTACCACCTCCCTCCCCCAGACAAGGACCTCAAATGTGCTGTTCTGCTTTCTATAAATGCTTCTCTCCTAGATGCCAGTCAAGCTTGACTCTCCTTTCAATGAGGTTTCTCACTGGAAGAACTTTTTCTGACAAATTGAAGTAACATTTCCCCCCACAACCCATTTCACATCCAACACGACACTTGCCACTGCCTGAAATATTAAATGTATTTATTTGTGCTTTTTTTGCTTCATTCCTTGCTTCTCCCCAACAGAACACATCCCTCATGAAGGCATGGACTTTGTTTTGCTCACTGCTGCATGCAGAAATTGTCTGTCTTTAAAAATTGGCTGAATGAATCTGAAGAATTTCAGTGGTTTCTTTTATTTACCTTCAATCTATACCTCACTTATCCAACCATCCATAGTCTTTCATATAGACCCCAGTCATGCAGAAACTGCCCTTTCTCTCCTTACAAAAGTTCTATACACACGAGACCTATTGTGGTTTCTGGCTGACTCCTCTATTCTAGAAACTGTTTCCACTTTAAAATCTAATTATAATCCTCTCCAGGTGAGTCAAACTTTTCATGTTGAAAGGTACATGACCAATTCTTCCCTGATTGTATGATAATTGCTAGCAAATGAAAATGGGTTACCATTCAAGGAGTATTTGTATTTTAACAGTGTTTCCTTAATACTAAGACTAGTGGAATTGTGGATTATTAAATCAATGCTGTAGACTGAATGTTTATGCCTTCTGCCCCAATTCATGTGTTGAAACCTAATCTCCAAATGTGATGGTATTTGGAAGTAGGGCCTTTGAGAGGTGATGGAGATTAGTGCCCTCGTAAACAGGCCACAAGGAGCTGCGATGCCCCTTACACAATGTAGACTACAGGGAGAAAGAGCCATCTTTAAGCCAGGAGGCCTGTAGCACATACCACATAGGATTGCCTATTGATCTTGGACTTCCCCAGACTCCAGAACTGTGAGAAAAACGTTTTAAGCCACCCAGTGTATGATTTTCTGTTATAGCAGCCCACATAGATTAAGACAACCGTGAGAGCGAGAGAGCAAAAGGGAGAGAGAGACAAACATGGAAAAGCAGCTTTAGGGGAAAAAATCTTCTCAGGATTTCTCCAATCACATCATGTTATTGCTCATATTGTATTTTGTTCCAAGTTCAAAAAAGCTGAGCAAGGATGGGATTTATATCTGATGCACTTTGATCCCATTTAGTCAGGCGTGTAAATGTATTTTTAATTAATCAATTTATGAAAGTATGCTTAATTCTACATTAAGAATCAATAATCTTGATATTAGAAATATAACTGCTTTCTCCAGAATTTTATAGTTATTGGGATTTTCCTTGAAGTTTTCTGTTTAAAGGAAGTGGTAAAGTCAAGCAGTTCATAAAAATTCACATTTGGTCATATAAAGTAGAAATTTCGTTTATTTACCAAAACTGAAAAAAAAAAAAGAAAGGGAAAAAGATTATTAACATAACAAAACAGCCCAGTGTTATTACTATACTTTTATGTTGTCTTTTGAACAAACAATTCCTAGTTGCTCTTTCTAAAGAACTACCTTAGCATTAAGAGGAAAAAATAGGCAAATTCACAATTATTATCAGAAATTTCTTTGACTTTTTTCAAAAACATATAGAAGAAGTTGACAGAATATCAGCAAGGATGTAGAAAACTTGAGTACTGAGCTCCAATTTGACCTAGTTGACTTTTATAGACCACTCTACTCAACAGAGAATAATCCACATTATTTTCAAGTGCACATAGAACATTTATCAAAATAGACCGTATTCTCAGCCATAAAACAAGTTTAAAAGGTTTTACATCATACCAAGTACATTCTCTGACAAAAACTGAATTAAATTAGAAATCAGAAATAAATCTGAAAAGTTCCCACATATTTGGATATTAAATAACACACTTCCAAATTACCAGGTGTCAAAGAAAAGTCACCAGGGAAATTATAATAGATTTTAAACTTAAGGAAAGTAAATTTCAGCACATCAAAACTGGTAGGATGTAGCTGAATCAGTGCTTATAGGGACATTTAAAGAATTAAATAATCATATTAAGAAAGAGGTAAGGCTTTAAACCATGACCTAATACTCACTGTAAGAAACTAGAAGAAAAGCAATGAAACAAAGCCAAAGTAATCAGAAAGAAGAAATAGTACAGGACTAAAATTAATGAATTAGAAAACAGAAGAATAACGCGACTCTCAGTGTAAAAAAAGAGCTGTTTCTTCGAAAAGATCAATAGAATTGATAAACTTTAGTGGACTATTCATGAAAAAAGAGAAAAAGACGCAAACTGTCAATGTCAATGAGAGGAGGGACATTGTTAGGTATCCTTCAGACATTAGTACAATCGGATATGTTATGAATACTCTATATCAATATATGGAACAACTCAGGGGAAATGGGCAAATTCCGTAAAAGACACAAACTACCAAAGCTCACTAAAGAAGAAATTAACTATCAGAATAGTCCTGTACTTATTAAAGACAGTGAATTTCTAGTTAAACTCTTCCCACAAAGTATTCTACATGAACATAAAATCCTTATGACAAATCCTTAATAAAATATTAGCCAATCAAATCTAGAAATATATAAAAAGGATGGTTAATCATGAGAGTTTGTCTCAGGACCGTCGAGTTGGTTTAACATTGAAAATTGAATCAGTATAATTTACCATTATTATATGACAAAAGGTACCCATATCTCAGATGAAGCATTTAACAGCACTCAAAATTCATTTATGGTAAAAACTTTGAAGCCTACTAGGAAGAGTAGGGAACATTCTCAATCTGTTTAAAGGCATCAGTGAAAAAAATCTATGGCTACTTTTATATTTAACGTATACTATAGGAACTACTTTCCCCTAAAATTAAGACAAAGCAAGGATGTCTACTTTCATTACTTTTATTCAGTATTTTACTGAAATTCCTAGCCAGTGCTTTAAGGAAATTAAAAGAAAGGAAATGCTCAGAGATTGAATAAGGAAAAAAAAATCCAAATATTCTTTACAGATCATCCATATAGAAATTCCAAGGGATTTGTAAAAGAATTTACAAAAATCTGAATTTAATGAAGTGACATGATATAAGGTTGATGTGCAAAATCAATTTTATTTCTCTATATTAGCAACAAATGAAAATAGAAAATAAAGGAACAATATTTAGAATCTCAGCGAAAGATATGAAATATCTGAGGATAAGCATAAAAGAGTACTTGTATCCTTGTACATTGAAATTTATAAAACATTTCTGAGAGAAATTAAAGACGAAATAAATAAAGGGAGATACCACGACTGTGGATTAGAAGATACAGTATTATAAAGATATTATCTGTAATTCAATCAAATTTAATTTGATTTCTATCAAATCCCAACAATGTTTTAGATATGAACACTGACTCTAAAATTTTCATGTCTATGGATCAGACCTAGAATGACCAAAACAATTTTGAAAAAGTAGAAAAAAGTCCAAAACTGACAGTATTTAATTTCAATACTTAAATTAAGCTCCAACATTCCATTCAAATGGTGTTCCCCCAAGATAGAAATATAGGTCAGTGAAACAGAGGTTCATAAATTTGATTTTCAAGGGGAGTTCCAAGACAATTCAATGGGGAAATGATCTTAACAACCAGTGTTGTTGGACTCATTGAATATTCATGTACAAAAAAAGAAGACAGAGAGAGGAAATCTTACCCCTTACCTCAGACCATGTTCACAATTTAATTGGAAGGCGAACATAGACTTAACTAAACTTAAAGCAAAATCTATAAAAGTATAAGTGCAAGAATGTGGAAAACTAGGGATTCCTATGTATTTCCGGTGGGAATGCAAAACGATACAGCCACTTTCGAAAATAGTTTTGCAGTTTCTCATAAAGTTAAACATGTACTTATCTTATGAACCAGAAATTCCATTTCTCAATATTCACCCAAGAGAGGTAAAAACTTATTGTAGGCTTACATAGTTGTGCTTGACTGTTCAAAACAGCGTTGCTATAAGACCCTCAAGCTGGAAACGATCCCATGTCCATCAGCTGGTATATGCACAAACTATTTTTGGTATATTCATAAAATGGAATGCCATTCACCACAAAAAGGAAGAAACTACTCCCCCATGCAGTAATGCAGGTGACAAAAGCGTTACGTCAAATTAAAAAGAAATAGTGAAAAGCCAAATCTCTCACCCACAGAAAGCAGATCAGGGTCTTTGCCAGGAGTCAGAAGGAGAGGCTGCAAGGGGCACCGGAAGATGTTCTAGAGTTTTGGTAATGTTCTAGATTATAAATGTGGAGTGGTCACATGACTATATACAATTGTCAAACTCACTGAATTAAAACTAATAGTCTTTATGGCCTATAAATGATCTTTCAATAAAACTGACAAAAATAAGGAAAAGGGGGAAAAAGACAAAAAAGTCAATACCAGCGGATACATGTTCAAGAGACCACTTAGAAGTAACAAATTAGTGAAGGGCGAGCAGAATGGGAAGAAAGTGTGGATCTCTATGTTACCGTAAGCATGTTTGAAAACACCAATCATTGCTTTTCCCCTCATTATCTAACTATTAACAATAGTGCATCAGTGACATTAACTCAACGTTAGACCACAGGCAGAAAGGTGAGGAGCCAGAGAACTGTAAGAGAGACTATCTTTGCTCTTGAATGAAAATTCAAAAAAGAGAGATGGTTGACATTTTGATCTGTTACACTTTAGCTCTCATCCTCCTGGTGATTTGGCTTTTTGTGTAAGCCAATAAACCAATCAAAATGATTCGTTCCTGCTACCAGTTTAGTTTATGTGAATAAACATTTAAATTAGTCACCGTGGGCCAGCAAGACAAATGCGTGGACTTCATCTTGATTCTGTCACGAGTTTTGTTAAATGATCAATCTCACTGGGCTCTTCCAGAGCCATCAACTTAAATGTAGCTAACTCTATTATTTTTGACAGCATAAAATGTGTGTAAATTGAGTTCATGAAGAAATATGGACTCTGAGATTTGTGATTGAGGTTTTGGTTTTTTTCCTATTAACTTTTTGGTAATATACAGTATCTCTCTCTCACTTTCTCACGCAGAACAAATCAAATCGAACATCAAAATGATTTCTTAAGAGACTTTTAAAACTACTTTTTTTCCTGCTCAATTTATAAAATTGCATTCTTATCTTTTTTATTGTGAGTTTCTATTCTAAACTAAGCCTTGCATTCTCAGAATATCACATGATAATTTTAGGTTTAAGGTTATTTTCATCACTTAAAATGAAAGAGTAGTAGAAAGTTAAGTTTATTCATCATTACATGGAAATTTCTCACACAGATGAAGATTTATTATATAAAGTGTGAATAAAATTTGGACATTCCACCAGTTGGCATCTGCAGTGGACATCTGGTACTTCTGTCTACCCAGTGATGGTTACCTCTTCTTCCCGGCAACACCTTCTCCCCATGCCACCCCCTTTGTGGACATTCTTAATGTCAATTACTGCCCCCTCCCCTTCACTAGCCAAGGGGCACAGGACCAAAACTTTTTCTGTGAATGTTGGGTTATAAGTGAAATTTCCCAAGGATGGAGCTAAGATCCTTCTAAATGGTGTTGTGAAAAGACTCTCAGTTCCTACTACCTAGAAACTTGGAACCATTCAGGTGTGTATTTTTCAGAAGAAAATTGTAGTTTTTCCTTCACATCTATAAGCTATTCCATATATCCTTCTATTAGTTTCCCTCTTTTTCTTAAGTTACCAGTATCATTAACTTAGTTATTTTATCAAGTTACTGCTTTTAGTCAAAGAACCCTAAGCATAAAATATCCTTGTGATTATTCTCAGTAACTTTTTGTCCAAGTGGGAGGGACATCTAACCCCCTGGCTTGTCAGATCCAAGAGCTCTACATTCCCAAGGACGTGAGTCTCCAGTGCAGCAATGAGCTCCCACTGGCACACCTGGATCTTAGCATCACCTGGATCTCACTTTCTCTGATAACAGTTATTAGTTTAACTACTTTCACAAACTCCCCTTTCAGAATGTGGAGTTTCCCACAATTCCTTCTTTTAAGCATGGTACCTCCACTTAGCTCCATCCTCTGCATACCTGCTACCACAAAGTCCAGCGCAGTTCTAGCTCTGGAATGTAGACCTTCAGTCTGCTTCTGGGGTCAGCAGAAGGTCAGGGAAGGGAATCTGGGGGACTGGGCTGGTCTCTATACAATCTGCCACTCAAGTTATGTTTCCAGTGTTATCACGCATCATTCTTAAAGGTATATGGAACTTCAAATTGTTCAGCCTTTCCAACGGTCTGGGGAGGAATTGGCTTCCTTTTGGTTCATCTCCTTTCTCCAAAGCCTGACTTAAAGATTTAGATTTCCAGGCAAGATGGGGGCAGTTGCTGATATCTGATCTCCAATATTTTACCACCACTATGGTCATAACTTCAATTTATTCATTTTAAAATTTACACTTTAAAGACATTTTCATTGTCATTTAAGTGAGATTGCAGAAGAAAACAGAGATACATAAGTGTATAACTTGCCATGTTTACCGGCCCTGTTATCCCTTTATAAACTTTCCAAGTTGGAAAACATCGTAATGCTGTCTACTTAGCAACTATTTTCCTCCTCTTAGACTTCCATCTGTATAATGAATACATTTTCTGTCTTATTTGACCTTGGGTTGTAAAACCCAGGCTTATTTAAATATAAAAGCATTTAAAACTATTGTGCAAATTACAAAGTGTTATGTCAACATGGATTATTTGTTAATAACCATTTATTACTTCCATTCTCAATGTTTTATTGAGCAGCTAAAATGATAAGGCAATAGTTTTAGCAATTTAACACCTATTACCCGCTACTTATTTGCTAAAAGCCAAGATTTTAAAGATGAGGAATTAAAAATGGCCCCATTCTCAGACATATCACATCAAGGTAAAGATATAAGCAGGTGATAAAGATATAATTTTATTCTATATTTATGTTTATTATAAATGTTAATACGTTTATTACAAATTTTATTATATTATCACATATTTTAATAGTCTATAATAGTATCTACCATCATAGCACTATATGTTTACATGTATTCTAATGGAATTATAATGGAGGTAAGCCCAGAATGTGCAAAGGGAAAGAAAGTGTTGGTAGCTGAAGAAGAGCTCAAAAAGCTGGTTCTATCTGATGTATACCTTGAAAGATTAGCATAAGTCTAGAATCAGGGGGATATGCAAGTGGCTGGGCAAAAGTTTGTGTTAACATTCAGAGGCATAAAAATTATGCATAGCTGGAAAATTTGCATAGCTATGTTATGGATATGTGCAGCAAAGTGTCAAGGCCTAAGGACCCAGTGCAATGACTGAGGTGGTCCATACGACAATCAGTGGCAATCTTGTTTGATAAAATTCTCTACACGAGGAGCTCAGATTCATTCCACGTTTAACATCATTGAAAATTTGTTTCATACATGTAATGAGAGACTTATCGAAAGTGATTCAAATTCAGGGTTTCTGTTCCATCTTCAGTGGAAGGTTGGTCATTTACCAGACAGCAAGAAGAAACTTCTGCTGTCCTACAATGCAGTTGATAAATAAATGTGTAGGCCTCCCCAAATCAATCTTCACCTTAGTTTTTGTGCTGAAGACTTCATAAACCTTCAATAATAAGTTAACCACAATGTGAATTATATTACTACCATCCTCTGTGGTCTCCAAATTCCCCACATATCACTTTGATGAGGGAAATATAGAGTTTGACGTAAGCCCATAGAACAATCTGAGCTTTCTGTATCACAGACATTGTTAAAATGATAAAATTGAAATTAATATTAGTTAATTTAATAAATTTGAAGTTAATTAAAATTAATTTAGATATTTTCTAGTCATAATCAAAATATGGAAATTGCTAGGAAATGCAGTACTAGGTCTTTGGGCTGCAGTTTCTTTGACATGCTCTAAATGAATTTTTATGTGTCTACCAGCTGTAATATGCTGGAATATAACAGGTAGGATACTATTTCAAATCTGCAGATTACTAACAGGTGAATAATTTCATTCAGCCAAAAATTAATTATGTTGCTGGAGACAAGTGTTTGCAATGTATTAAAAGCTTTTTATTTTTTGTAAAGAGAGATTTGATTGAAGGATAATAGTTTTGCTTTGGTTTGGTTGTTTTGAGACACAGTCTAACTCTATTATCCTGGGAAGAGTGCTGTGGCATCATTGTAGCTCAAAGCAACCTCAAACTCTTGAACTCAAGTGATCCTCTTGCCTTAGCCTTAGAGTAGCTGAGACTACAGGTACCCACCACAGTGCCTGGCTAGTTTCTATTATTAGTAGAGATGAGGTCTCACCCTTGCTCAGGTGGGTTTCAAACTCATGAACTCAAGCAATCCACCAACCTTCGCTTCCCAGAGTGCTAAGATTATAGGTGTGAACCACCATGCCTGGCCAGGATAAAAGATTTCCCCAGACCATCTTGGGAACACACAGAACATCAAATGTTGAATATTTATCTACCATAAGCTTAATGGTTTTCCCTGGAAATTATGTTAATTAGCTAAAGTAGTACATAGTGTGTCATTTCTTCCAAATTGCATTAAGATGTTGTCATTTTAATGACTTCTGTGAGGTCAGGCCACTTCCTCTGAGGCCCTTTAAAGGGCCAGATGTTCTCCTTTTCACCTGTGCTTTTGCAGTTGAATTCAATATAACTTTTCTAATGTGTAAATTCTGTGGGATGGATAGAGAACTATTAACATAAACTTTTATCATCTGGGTTTTCTCATTGGCCTATGACACATATAAACTATTGAGGAATGTTACTTTTAATATCACATCTCAAGAGCATATTATTTGCCAAATTAAAAAGGTAAACTTTTTGTTTCAATATAAAGACAGATCATATATATTATAGCCATTGTTTACATGGCAATCTATTCTAAGCCTATTCATATATATATATAAATAATATGTGTTTACTCTAAATATTTTTCCTACTATACAAGAAAAGATATGGTGATGTTGATAAATACTATATTTAGTAGTTTACTTCGTAATGCCAAAAAAAGATTCATTTTGGAGTGTACTGATGGATTGGTATGGTTTTGGTAAAACTCTAGTAGCCAAAATAAATGATCATGATGTCTCTATATATTTCCATTGCATGTAATTGATATTATGTAGGACTTGGTCATCTCCTATCAAAATTGTACTCAGTACTATTCTTAAACAATACACATTTATAGAAATTCCACCATATGCTGTATCTAAATTTCTGTAAGTTACTCTACCTTTTTCTAATACCAAAAGAATAAGAACACTGGGGCATAGGTGAATAGCCATTCTGTGCAGTGAATGATAAATGATCTTATGATATTTTTAATACAAATATAAACAAATTAGCTGGGCACCCATAGCTAAATGGTTAGAGCGCCAGCCCCGTGTACAGGGGCTGGTGGATTTGAACCCAGCCTGGGCCTGATAAACAAATATAAATATCTTCTTCCTCAAGACTTGAGGAGCTTGAACTCAATGATACTGTGGGTTTGTATTCTAGACGACTGACAGAAACAAAAGATGCTGAATGTCTTTGGTACCAAGAGTATGGCAGAAATTCAACAGTTGTTCATAAGGAAGACTTAGCTAATGATCAGAAAAAGCACTGAGTTCAATTTGACATTGAAAGCTAACAGGCTAAATTTATTACAATTTAATGTTAGGCATATCTGGCCTAAGAATGGTTTTACAACAAGATCCTACTTCTTAAATTTAGTTCCAGAAATTTTTGAACACCAATAACAACAGAAAAATTCTCAATGCAGAAGTGATACAATCTTGATCCACATCACCAACAATTTAAAATTTAAATCATACCAGAAAGACAACTTGTACATCATTGAGCCCAATCCTCCTTCCTTCTAATTGCACTTCCCACACGTACACTCACACATAATTCACACTTCAGTAAACCTATGTGAGGAATGTGTAGTTGAGCCCACAGAGGAACTAAGTGACTTGCCCAAAGAAGACAAAATAGTTCGTGGGTAGGAACACGGCAGACTGGATTCAAATCCCAGCCCTGTCACTTACTGGCTATCTGAGCTTAAGCAAATCATTCAATCTTTCTGTGCCTTACTGAAAAATGGGATAATAGTAATACCCAACACAGAACTGTTTTGGGGCTTAAATAAGCTAATTTGTGAAATGCTGTTAGCATACTGCCTGGCATACAATACATACTATTTTAATTATATCTGTACAATGAATTAGCTGCAGGCTGTTGGGTAGTAAGTTTAAAGCACTTTGTGAATTTATCATAATTTGTATTGCACAGTTGTTCATTATTTCCAGTCTGTCTCCCCTGCGGGATGTAAACATCTAGGATGGCAGGCCCTAGATCTGTTTTAAGCATTAACATATTACGTGGTGGCTGGCATATATCGGGTACTCAAGAATGGTTTTTGTCATAAAGCATGTTATTGTAATCACAATCCCTGATAGGGTTGTTGAAAGGATTAGATGAAAGAATGCAAGTCAAGCACTTAGGAACACGTTGGGAACCCCAAACAGTAGTACCTACTAAATGTGTGTGCTAGTAACTGTTGTAATCACCATAAACTAAGGTGATAAAACCCTAACTAAGTTTACGTTAACACCATGAACTAATCGCAACTAAAGTTCCCAGTTCCCTACAAATAGTCAGTGATATTAATATATGGATGGCGGAAAAACTAAGTCCTAATGTTACAAAGTCTATCTTGAAAGGTTTTTCTGCAGTTGCTACCACCTGGCAAAAAAAGTCTGAGGGAGAGATTGTACACTGGGAGATAAGGGCTGAATGAATCCCGTGTGCGTGCTCTTGGCTCGGTCTGCATAGCACTATGGCAACAAGAGCAGCTATGACTACAGCAGTCGGACAGGGCAGGACAGAGACAATGACAAATAGATGACCTCGTTCAGATGTTTCAAAACCTATCTGAACTTTGGTCTTTTTTGAAAAAGTAGGAGATAGGGACAAAGGCTAACACTCCCACCAGGTAACCACTTTGTGGGGCTCAGAGGTTGTTTCCCATTTCTCTGGGGTATTTACCCTTCAATTTGCACACGGCTCCTGGAGACACTAATGTGTTGGACCCCTGGTTCGGGTCTAGGAATATTCAGAATAGGATTGTTTTTTTTAATCTGGCTGTCTTTGTCATAAGCAATAATCACGTCGATACTCCCCCCTTTTTTTGTAGCAGAAAAGGCTTTTATTTCTGCTGTCTTTTTCATGACTCTTCACCTTGTTCACGTTTTACACCACATCTGATAGCGGGTGTCAAGAGAAATTTAAAATTATAGTTCATTTACTCTGGTTAAACATAAGGAAGCAAAAGCAATTACCAGAGTAAAATGATGGAATTAAAGATTCTTCTTGCAACCTAGTTAGGTATTTAGTGTTTGATGAGTGCTGGAAAAGAGAAATACGTTTTTTTCGAGGAGGACAGTATCAATCTTCAGTCACAAATGGAAGACACGGAACATGATTTAGATAGCAAACATATGGTTGGCAAACAAAATCAATCTTTTTCTCGGCGGAAAGAGTTAGTTGACAATATACGGTACCTCTCTTTTTGTTTCTAAATCAGAAAATGATGTTTTAGTGGTGAATACATTTCCTGCATCAGCAACAGTTTTGTTTTTGTCCCCCCCCCCTCAAGGAAATATGCTACAAGATAGAAGAGGCACTTTAGAAGAGACCACACAGATGGTCTGTAGGAATCCTGATAAATATAATTCCATGTAAACAGAGTACATGCATTCTCCTCATATGAGGATAAAGTGTTAATTAGTTGGGTTTAATTACAGATTTGGTACATGCTCTAAGTTTAAATTTAATGGAGTAGCGATCCAATTTGATAGATCATAAAAACTATCCACCAGCCTGTCACTGATGGTTTTGCTGACTAACCTAACGTGGGTGCTCCATGAATCCTTGATTCAGCTGAGGTTCCAGATGCCCCTTCCTCATAAGGGAGCCCGTCTCCTGATCAAACAGATTTAGTTCAAACCAACATGGCTGATGTCTACCATTCTCTCTTTAAAAAGTCATGCAGTCCTTTTATTATCTTTCACAATACATCCATCCTACAAAACAGTAGGGGTGTCTCAGACAATGGCAAATTCAGGAATGTTGCTGTAATTTCGTCCTCAAAAATTTAAAGGGATAGGATTCTAGGAACAAATTGTAATTATTCTCCATTTCTGATGCAAGTAGAGAAGCAGGGAAAGATAGTGGCCACATTAGGAAGAGACTGAAGAGGGAAACTTTTTTTAACATAGTCAATATTCTTTGTTGTAAATCCCACATATTCAATTAAAGATTGTTTTTATTGATTTGTGTGGAATTCTTGTACCTGTAGCCAACCTACAGTTTCAATTCAACCACAACTTGACAAATAGGATTGTCCAATATGCAATGTCCCAATATGCAAATTCTTTCATTGTCAAAGAGTAAGATGTATTGTCATTACATTTTTAATGTGTCCAGAAATGAATTACATTTATTTTACAAATCACATTTATTTTATTTTATATTTAAAAATATTTAGAAGGTACAATTGGATTTTTGTCACACGGCTGAATTGCTTAGTGGAGAAGCTTAGGCTTTTAATATACTTACCACCCAAATAGTATATATTGTACATGATAGGCAATTTTTCATCCTGCAACCTCCTTCGGACCTTCCCCTTCAGAGTGTCCAATGTCCATTAAGTCAGTCTGTGTGACCAGACATACCCATTGCTGAGCTCCCACTTATAAGTGAAAACATGTGGAATTCGGTTTTTTTTGCTCCCAGATTACTTCACTGAGAAAAATGGCTTCCAGTCTCATCCAAGTTGTTGGAAAAACATTTGATCTTTCTGATGGCTGAGTAGTGTTCCATGATGATACTGGGGGTGCCAGAAAATGTATATATACATGTTAAGTGATCTTGTTGCAAGTAAAATGATCATTCCCCAAATGTGTACAAATTGCAGGTAAAATGGCTGTATGTAGCAGGTCTAGGCACTCTTGACCAGTCATGGCACCTGCAATGCAAGTCTGAAAAGTAATGCATAGATAACATTGTTTAAAATGTGTGTACATTTTTTGGCACCGTGTATGTATATCTCCCATTCATCCTTAATTCCCCTCTGGTTCAAAATGAGTCTCATTCCTAAAGAAGCCCATCTCATGAGTGAATATGTTTAGCTCCTAGTAATATGGGCAGTGTATACCAATCTTTCATTAAAAATCGTCATTCAGGGAAGAGGAGGGGAGTGGTGTGCTCTCACCTAACAGGCACAATGTATATGGCACACCTCCTGGGTGAGGGGCACGACTACAGCTTGGACCTGACCTAACAAACACAAGCAATGTAGCCTCATTGTCTGAACTCTACACATTAATTTGAAATAAAAATAAGTAAATTTTTTCAAAAATTTATAAGTGGATTTCCTATCTTAAAAAAATCCATATAGTCATTATCCTTCCTAATAAATCCATAAGAGAGTCACAAAACAGTAGTCACAAAATAGTATATATCTATTATGATACAAAAAGTATAATATATATTGTATACACATAATAGTAATATATACTATTATACATTTATTACATATTTGTATAATGGTATATATACACTGGTATAGTATACAATACATATATACATTGTGTAAATATATACTATTATGCAAATAGTGTATATATACACTATTATACATTGTTTCCATATATATACATATACAAAATAGTATAAACATACTCTTATTAGTGTCTAGAAATGTTCCTAATTTATGTATCTTTATTTTGTAACCTGAGACCATTGAATTCATTTATCACTTCTAAGAGTCACTTGGAGACGTTTTTAGGGTTTTCTAGGTATAAGATTATATCATTGGCAAACAGGGATAGTTTGACTTCCTCTTTTCCAATTTGAGAGTCTTTATTGTTGTTGTTTGTTTTTTTTTTTTGAAGAGACCAAGTCTCACTTTATTCCCCTTGGTGGAGTCCGTGGCATCACAGCTCATGGCAACCTCCAACTCCTAGGCTTAGGTGATTCTCTTGCCTCAGTCTCCTGAGTAGCTGGGACTACAGGCATCCACCATAACACCCAGCTTTTTTTTTTGTTTTTGTTGCAGTTTGGTTGGGGTCAGACTCGTACCCGCTGCCCTCAGCACATGGGGCCAGCGCCCCACCCACTGAGCCACAGTCACCACCCCTTTATTGTTTTCTTTTGAAGACTGCTCTGGCTACATCTCCAGTAATGTGAACTGACATGATACAAGTTAGCACCCTTATTTTTTTCCATTTCTTAGGGAGAATGCATTCAGTATGATGCCAGCTGTGGATGTCACATACAGATTTTCTTATTTCGAGGTATGTTCCTTCTATGCCTAGTTTGTTAAGGGATTTTATTAGGAAGGGGTGCTAGATTTTAATAATTAAATGGCTTTTCTGTATCTATTGAGATGATCACCTGGTTTTGCTGTTAATTTGGTTTCTGTGGTGAAACACATTTATTGATTTGCATGAGTTGAACCATCTTGGCAGCCCTGGGATGAAATCCCCTTGATTTACCTTTTCAATATGCTGTTGGATTTGGTTTGCTGCTGTCTTGTTGATTTTTGCACCTATGCTCATGGGGAACATTGGTCTATAGTTTTCTTTTTCTGTTATGTCCTTTCCTGGCTTAGGTGTCAGGGAGATACTGGCTGAATTGTATCATGAATTAAGGAGGATTCCCGCTTTCTTAATGTTATGGGACTGTTTCAGTAGGATAGGTATCAGTTCTTCTCTGTAAGACTAATAGAATTTGGCTATGAAATCAGTCTGGATCCTGGGCTTTTTCTTATTGGGAGATTGTTTTATTATTCATTCAATCTTACTACTCATTATATGGTCTGTTCAGGACCTGATCCACGCTTTGGAGGCTGTGTATTTCTAAAAATTCATCCATTTCCTCTAACTTTTCTAGTCCATATGCATAGAGGTGCTCAGAGTAGTCTTCAGACGATCTTTGGTATTTCTCTGCCGTCACCTGCAATGTCCCCTTTTTCATTTCTGGTTGAGCTTATTTAAATTCTCTCCCTACTTCCTTAATGTGGATAGCAGTCTGCTGGTATTGCTTATCTTTTCTAAGAACCAACTTTCATTTCACTGATCCTTGATATTCTTCTGTTTGGGTGTTTCACATAATCCCATATGTCTCACTTTCTTTATTTAACTTGATTTTTTTTCTTTATTATTGACTAACTGGTTTAATTTAAAATCTTTATCTTCAAGCTCTGAAATTCTTTCTTCTATGTTGTTTAGCCTGTTAATTTCCACTGTATTTTGAAATTCTCCAATGATTCTTCCTCTCTAGAAGTTCTATTTTTCTTTCTTTCTTTTTTTTTCTTTTTGAAGAAAAACTTGTTTATGTGTGTAATACATTGGAGAAATTGTTTGGGATCACTTTGCAGAAATAGGATTACCAATTTTTTTTTTT
>NW_003852445.1:4326049-4328455 GCF_000181295.1 Otolemur garnettii
AGTTTGTTGATCCATTCATGGATTGATGGGCACTTGGGCTTCTTCTATTTTTCTTAAATGATCTCTCTCTTTAGTGAATTTTTCATCCTTGTCCTGAATTATTATTATTTCGTGTTTCTTTGTGTTGGTTTTCCATGATCTCATTGAGCTTACTTGTGATCCATATTTTGAATTCTATGCCTGACTGTTAGAAATATAACTGTTGATACCAAACATGAACCTCTAGCCTTAGATAACACAGAGGCCTTTCTAGGCAATGCTTGAACAATTCTATGGATTGATACATGACAAAGAAAATCCTGAAGAAACACCTGGTACTTTAGTGGTTGGCATTTCAGGTCTTCCAAAGTTGAATGCAGTTCTAGGACTATCCTGACTGTTGATTGCCAGTAACAGTCAGTGGCATATTAGTTATCAATAGTCTATAATTTAGACATCTTTTTGAATATTTCAAATAACATAGTTCCCAGACCTAAGGGATCCTCTCCCGATATCCCGTAGACTAAATCCACTAAATCAAATTTAGTGGATCCACTAAATCCACTATTGACCTGTTTTATTAATACCTAACCAAAATATCTCATTTTTAATTTCAAATAATAATATCAGACTAAAGGAAACAATGCAACATTGATTTGGTTGAGATCATTTTAGTGTCAAATATATGACACAGCCCTTTTCTGAGAAATCCTTCAATAACCGAGGCTTAACCAGGAGGTAAGACGGGTAGAGGCCTGGGGCGCTCCAAGTTTTTAGATCTGGACACCTGCCCTGCATGTGCTTCTGCTTGCCCTTCTGCTTTCGGGTCTTTAATATTTTTACTGTTTCACTTTCCTCATTGTTGTTTTATCAAAGTGTACTTGCTAGGAAATCGGTCAGAATGTATAGGTATTATTGGACATGTGATGTGCCTTTATTTGTCAGAATCACACTTAAGTTTCTGCGCAAAGGAAATAGATCAAACTCAGGTAAGGGAATAGAGAGGCAGAAGGAAGGGCTCAGGGAAAATAGCTCACAATAACTGAAACTGCAAAAGCTCTAATCACAAGCATTCTGGGCACAATGCAACTGAAACCATGAACCGTGCCCATAAACCAACTGTGCTATATAGAGGAAGGGCGTGACCCAGTGAGTATGAGTGGAGAGGAGTGAAGCGGGGGAGAGGTGGCTGAGAGCCAGAGGAAATCTTCCTGACCTGATCAAACAGCTCAAAGTTCAGAGATTTCCTTCACCTTGACAATACTCATTCTCAGAATGGGAAACACTGCTTTAATTCACAATTTTAATAACACAGGAAGTCATTATTCAAATTTTCCTGTAGGGTCAAGAATTCAGAGGTTGACTTGAACCTATAAAGCATTTTAAATTCCTTTTGCAGGCTTAAAGTCCTCTGTATCTACATACGTTATGCCATACAGTGTATACTTGGCTACGCAGATACAATTTGTGTGTAATTTCATTCCCAGAAGGCATGGAGGAGGCAATGTATCTTATACTCAATTGCCACCAAAGAGCACAAGGATGAATGTTTAAGTCCAGACACTGACACATCCCCCTAAATTTTCAAAGCCTGGCTTGCAGTTTGAGCCCCCTGACTCCCATTCCCTGTAATGGAAGTCAGGTGGCAAAAGCCTAATGCAAACTCCTTGGAAATCTAGAAGACCGCATAATGATGTTCTTTGTTTTTGCTATGGAAACATTTATATGGGACACAGGTTCAGGTGTCCACAAAATGATGCACTAATCTCCAGAGTTCACAACGTAATTTGGAGTAGATTTTCTCCTCCATGTGCATGCAATTGTGAAGGTAATTGCCACCTTGAAAGTAAAGAATGCCGGATCTCCCCCCACAAAACACACAGCTTCATTCCCCACTATCTCAGAGCCAGATATTCAGTCTGTGCATCCACAGAAAAAGTCCAGGGAACTAGCTTGGATTGCTGCCTTTCAGACACGATCCTTCTGGAGAACACCTGATCTTCTCTTGACAAGGCTTATTGCTTTTCCTAAACGAGTTTGTTGTGAATAATCAGTTCAATTTCTAGCCTGAATAGCATCATTGATTTAACAAGATAAACCAAGAAACAGTTCTCTTGCCCATCAAATTTATGAATTCTATTTATATGCCATAGATGTTGAAAAATATAAAAGTTAAACCAAGTTGAGACTAAAAAGGTTTGGTTTTAGATATACTGGGGATTTATCAAATGCAACGTCAGCCTCACGACTGTTCTCAGATTAGTCTGAGACCACAGTCTGAAAGCCTTCTATTTTATTCAGGCAGTAAAAAACTCACTATTTAATTTTTAAATTTTTTTTTTTTTGAGACAGAGTCTCACTATGTTGCCCTGGGTAGAGTGCCATGGTGTCACAGCTCACAACAACCTCCGACTTTTGGGCTTAAGC
>NW_003852445.1:4328590-4348399 GCF_000181295.1 Otolemur garnettii
GGGTGTGTGGCTGGTGCCCTAACCACTGAGCAACGGGAGCTGAGCCAAACTTACTATTTTAATTTGTGGAAACTCTTTTTAGGAATCAAAATTAAATGCATTAATAAAAGGGTTACCTTCATTTTTCAATGACTAACACATGATCACTTAATTGTAGGAAAAAAACTTCTAATAATTTTTGTATCCATTTTATCTAATTACTATATGAGCAATTCACCGCAACTTAACTGTTCTATACAACCTAGCCCTTAGGGACACACAGTGTAATGTCTATTTCATGCTTTAAAATTTCAGTATTTTTCTCTTCTGAACTTGCCTAAGCATTCCTTAAGGGATATAAAAGTAGAATAAGACAAACTTTTCTTCCCACATAGCCCCTGACACCGAGTAGAATTCATTACAGGAGCTCAGTAAGTCCTTGTCCATGCATTGATTGATTGCCAGCATTCTACTTTGTGACTTCTTTTAATATTTCAGATGCTGAAAGGTCATTATCATAATCATTGTAAACCTCATTTATCTGTTCATGACACTGTTCGGGTTGCTACATAAAATTTAGCAGTGAGATCTCAAAGCTGTAAGAATAGCTGAATGGACATTGACTGAAACGCTAATCAGGAAGGATGGCACACGGGGTTGAGGTTCGGAGTGATTCACCCAGACATTTTTAATTAAATTCATTGAATTTATATATAACCCACCACTTCTTTCTAAAAATAATTTTAAGACTTTTACAGCAAAAAATGATAAGGTTATAATATAAAAATAAGCTACCTAGACTAATGTAAGAAATCAGTAGAGTCACGAGATAGTGGAAGTAAATGATGAGATAGTGAATTTCTCTGCAGTCCTGGCAAGGGGAGGAATGCCCTGGGCTAGGGTTTTTCAACTTCAGCCTTATTGACGTTTTGGGCTGGGTAGTTCCTCATTGTGGGGGGATTTCTAGCTCATTGTGGGATGTTGGACAGCATCCCTGAACTCTGGCCACTGGAAGCCAGTAGCATCTCCCTTCCTTCCTGTTGTGACAACCAAAAATGCCTCCAGATACCGTCCCTCCCTTTAAGAATCACTGCCTCTCTTATTCCACTCAGGCTGTTCCAATGACATATTTTAAACTGGGTAATGTATCCACAATGGATTTATTGCTCACAGTTCTGGAGGTGAGGATGTTCAGGATCAAGTGCCAGCAGATTCAGGGTCTGACGGGGCCTGTTCCTCATACATGGCGTCTTCTCCGTCCTCCCACAGTAGAAGGAACGGAGGGTGCAAGGCAGCACCCTCTACCCTCTTTTATCAGGGCACCATCCCATTTATGAGGGCTGAGCCCTCTTGACTTAATCACATTCCCCATGGCGCCAACTCTCAATACCACCCACCTGGGAGTTAGGTTTCAACTTATGAATTTTGAGAGAAGACCAAACTTAGGCTGATAGCATTCTGTCCCTGATGCCCCCCCCCCCCAATTTAGGTCCCTCTCACATGCAAAATAAATTCATTTTATTCCATTAGCCCCCAAAGTCTTAACTTGTTCTAGCACCAAATCACATTCTAAAGAGCAAAGCCTGACCTAAATCAGATGTGGGAGATGCTCAAAGGTGTGAATCATTCTGAGACAAATTCCCCTCCAGCTGCAAGTCTGTGAAATCCAACAAGCCATGTGTTCTAAAATACAACGGTGGGACAGACACAGAACAGACATTTCTATTGCAAAAGAGAGAAGTCAAAAAGCAGAAGATAGTAAGGATAGGGTCTGTCAAAATCCAAAAGCACACAGGGCAATCATTACATATGAAGCCTTCAGAATAATGTTTGTTGGCTTGATATCCCGCCATCCAGACACACGGAGGAAGAGAGTGGGCCCTCCAGGCTGTGGGCAGGCCCACTTTGATGAAGAGCACATATCAACTCTCACATTTGGGAGTCAGATGCCTGTGGCTCTGTCAGGCTGGAGTTCAAGACTGATGGCTCGACTGCTCTGGGACTTTGGGGTTTGACTTGCTCTGATGACTCCATTGAGCATTGTCCCGCTGGGGGAAGGGTCTTTGCAGTATCCCCACTCCTGTGCATGGCCACACACTTGGTCTTCTCTTTTGAACACAGGTTTGCATTCATCACAACAAGGCCAGGCT
The DNA here is from genome assembly GCF_000181295.1 of Otolemur garnettii. Taxonomy (NCBI): domain Eukaryota; kingdom Metazoa; phylum Chordata; class Mammalia; order Primates; family Galagidae; genus Otolemur; species Otolemur garnettii. Next base: position 4,330,720 of record NW_003852445.1, read on the forward strand.
GAGGATTTTCCAAAATGAGTTTCCTCTTTTGTCTCTCTCTTCTCACCTTACACTGCGAGGAGCCAATGGAAGTCATGCTGAACCCCCAGCAGTTTGCTTAGAGATTTTGTCCACCAAATATGGAATTTCATCATTCAGAAGTTCTGCCTTCCACCAAACAATTGGACATAATCACAATGTAGACAAGTTCTTTTCTAATAATACATTGCTCCTTTCCTTCTGAGATGCCCTTTCTTGTCCATATTTCAATGAACATTTTGATTCCAACCTCTATGGAGGTTCAGGCTTCTTAAGAGCCCCCCTTTTCTGAGCCCTCACCAGAATTATCCTAAAGTCTCTTTTTACATTCTGACTTCATCATCCTGTAAATGTCACAGAGTGTACTTACGCCTAAGTACCATAGGTTATGGTATAGCCTCCTACACAGCTACACTCTACAGCATATTATTTGCTAACTTTGTTCTGGGAAACGTGAAGAATGTAATATACGAGAAGGGAAGCAGTGATAATGGTATATATGGTACAGCCTGTTGCTTCTAGGTTACAAACTTCTACAGCATGTTCCTGTACTGAATTTAACATGTGGTATTTGTGCATCTAAATACGTATACACATAGAAAAGGTATAGTAAACATTTGGCGTTAAAGACAACCTATAGTCCACCTATAGGGGGACACTCAATACAAATGCAGGTTGTGGAACCAGAAGTTGGTCTGGGTGAGTCAGTGAGTGGTGAGCAAATGTGAAGGCCTAGGACATTACTGAGCACTACGGTTGTAAATACCGTACACTGAGCCTAAATTTATGAAAATAACTTCTTTCTTCAAACATAAGTTAACCATAGTTTACTGCAACTCTTTTAGTTTGTAAAATTTTTGATAGTTTTTAACTTGTTGACTCTTGTATTAACACTTAGTTTAAAACACAAACACATCATGCAGCTGTACAAAAATATTTTCTTGCATATATCTTTATTCCCTAAGCATTTTTTTCTGTTTTGAAAATCTCTATTTGTTTCTTATGGTTTTTGTTTAAAGCTGAGACCAAAATGCACCCAGGAGCCTTGGTCTACGCAAGGTCAGGCTCATCAACATTACTGCCTTCAACCTTCACAGTGCGTCTCCCTAAGAGGCTCTCAGGGACAATCACACATGGAGCTGTCGTCTCCTGCGATAGAAACGCCTTCTTCTGGAATATCTCTCGAAGGACCTGCCTGAGATTGTGTTACAGTTAACTTGTTTTTAATATGTAGAGGGAGTCCACTCTAAAAGAATAATAAAAAGTGTAGTGTGTAGTATAGTAAATACATAAACCAGTAACTTAGTCATTTATTATCATTAACAAGTCTCACATACTGGGTGTGTGCTATGCTTTTATACAACTGGTAGCACGATAGGTTTGTTTGTACAAACAGGAGAAAACCACAAAAACGGGAGAAACACACGTGCTATGATGTCACTGTGTTACAACACCACTAGCTGATAGGAATTTTTCAGCGCCATTATAATGGTATGGGACCATTGTCCTTTGTGGCTCTTCATTGACTGAAACATTGTTATGTGGCACATGACTATCTATTTGCAGGAATGCGATAACTCTTACATACTTATGTATTTATAAAATATTTGTAAAGATGGTAGGTTATGAAAATGTGTAGAACAGTACTTAACCCTTTCAATACATATTATTCGCTACCTCCGTTTTGGGAAATGTGAAGAATATAATATCAAAGAAAGGAGTAGTGATGATATTGAAATCCAGTGCCATTTTCCCCCCCGGGAAAACATATACATCCAATAAGTCTATTTACTCAGGTGGAAACACGGCGTTGGTTTTTGTTGACTTGTTAAACATCATCCCTGGTAGACAATTTCCTTTGGCGCTGCTTGACCAGATGGATTCTTTGTGTCCCCTCACTCTGCCCCATTGACTCACAAGAAGCACTTTCTTATTCTTCTTAATTATTAGGCTCTTAAACAGGATCAAACTAGACTCAAAGATTAGGAAGATTTATGCTGACTTGCTGAATACCAAATGCATGTTCAATTTTTGACGGATTGGCAATTAATTTCCCTCCTTCGCCATTAATTTTCTGTAGTTTAGTGAATTATGAATGCATCCAAAGGATCTTATCAAGTACTCAGTTCTGAGTCATGCATAAACATATCTATGTATCTCTAAACATATTTTTAAAAATATATATTTCTATATATATTTCTTCACGTTTGTGAAGTACCTTGGTAAGAATTCTGGAGTACCTGTGTACTAAACGTAGGACATTTAGTGTGTAAAATCCAATCTAGCTCCCCATCGGCAAACTTGCATTTGGCAGTATAGACAAGATACACGTGGCAGGCTTTCAACATGCCTTAGGAATTCAGAAAAGGAACAGCAAGAATAGACTGGAGACCCTGTGGGAGGGAGTGTTAGTAATACATATTACTTAAAAAAATTTAACTCTCTCTCTATATATTATTTATATACATGCACACACCGAGATATACACACATAAGTGTGTATAATTATACCACACACACAATACGGATGTGCTGTAATTTAAAAATTCTCTTATTTATGCCAAATTAAGTGGGCTTCACATTTTTCCTCCTACAAAAAGTGCTATAAAGAATATTCTTGCTTTCCTGTGCAAGCGATTCTGTAGGCTCTAAGTTCTAAAGTGAAATCCCTGGGTCAAATGGCATGCATATTTAAAGAGCATCACTGGATCTGCTAAATTAGCTTCCAGTAAGTCACCCCCATTTATAGTTCTATGGAGATAGAGCTCTTTTTCCCACATCTGCATAGAATCAAACTTCTAAAAATTTTTTGCTAATCTAATGGGTGAAAAATGCTATCTCTGCTCTAAAGAATGAGAAATTTAAACTTTGAATGACAGCTAAGAAACTGAAGCCAAGAAAATTCCTTTAGGAAGCTATTATTCTAATATGACAAAGTTAATCAAGATGGTGAGGAGATGGGCTGTTTTGAAACACAGCTTTCACACCAGGACATGGAATTGATACAGGCTGGGAATAGGGATGTGACATGCCCATAAAAATAAAGCACCAAAGTTGCCAACACTTGAACAGAAAAGCCCTTTTAAAAGTTACTCTCCCTGAAAAAGGGATTCATAAGACTTTCTCCAAATTTTGTTTTCCCCTCAGAGTTTTTCGTATTGTCATTCCTACCTTTACCAGCATACTTTTTCTCCAATAGTGTCCTTTTGATCTTTGGCTCAAAAATAGCCCAAAACAGATCTCCAATGCTGTTGTTCCAGTTAGAGAAACATTCAGTTGAGAAGCAGTGGTGGGAATGAAGATGAGGGATGGATGCAGAGGTCCTGAGGACGTACAGAACATGGCTGTTGAGTGCGGATCCTGAAGGCAAAGGCTGTCTTCCAGCCTAAGTGACTGCATCAGTCTTGCTGAGATTGAGGGCACAATAGGAGAAGTTCTTGGAGGAAGACAATTCAAGTTGAGACAAGTTCAACTTGAGATGTTACCAATGCTGGGATATTCGCAAGGTGATATCCTAAAAATTCTGCTCTATGTTTCAGGAAATTAATGATACTGAAGTAATATTTGAAGTTATTTGCATGGATATGCATCAAGAGGAGGAGAAGAGGACCAGGGTGATAGCATTTGGCATTAATGGCTAGGCAGAATAACAAAAGCTAGAACATAGTGAGAAATATTAGTCAGGTGGTGGAAACCCAGGAGAAATGTGAAGATGAACGATTTCTGAATCCAAGACATAAGAAAGAGTTAAAAGGAGTTGAATGATAATTAATAAAAACTCTAGCTAAGATGGTAAAATACAGATATTAATGGAGTCTTCTAAAAGGTAGTGTTCATAGAATATGATGTAGAATTCAAATTACAACAGATCATGGAAGTAGTAGGGGAAAACCTCTTCATTTTAGAAGTTTAGTTGTAATAAAAAAGCAATAAAATTACTTCCTGCTTCTATAAATAATGCAAAACTATTCTATGTAGTTTGATCCCTTGAAAGAAATAAATATAAACTTTTACCCAATGTTTTCTATGCACAATGAATTACATTATCCTTGCACCTTTTTTTTCATTTTGGAACTCAGGTGCGAAAGGTAATGTGGACATAACCACAGAATAAGAAGGTGGAAGGGAAAAACCAAATCATGCCAATGTTCTTAATGGCCTTACTGATCAAGAAAGAGACCTAATAGATAATAGTTAACTCTTTAACATGACGATCAGAACAAAAATAGCTTAAGATATGGCTTAGAAAATAATAAGATCAAGAGGATAAAATCAACGAGTTTGGATAAAAGACAATAACACATGAAAGAAGCATTTATATAACACCAGAAAACATTATGGCAGATATAAGATAAAAATACAGGTTACTACAGTAAAATAAATAAGCCACAGGTATCTCAAAATGTATGTACTTTCTTTGAGATCTATCCATTAAACAAAATGACTGAATTGACAAAAAGAAGGTAGGGATGGTAATGTCAAAATAGGGAAACTCGAAGCAGAAAGTAATCGATGTGGATGTTTAATGATAAAGGGTAAAATATACAATGAATATATGTCATGAATAATTACACAAAAATAAAAGTAAAAAGTAAACATTTTTAGAAATATATGAGATTGACGGAAGTATATTCACTTTGGAGAATTTTAAAAAGTTGATCATGACCTTGGCGCCTGTAGCACAGTCATTGCCCAGGCTGGCAGGTTCAAACCTAGCCCAGGGCAGCTACACAACAATGAAAACTGCAACAACAACAACAACAAAAGTTCATCATGAATAACCATCAGATAAACTTAGTTAAATTCATCAGTGCACATGAATTTTCTAAAAGTTTGTGGTTACATTGCTTTGCTACAGAAATGTACCTGAGGAAAATGAACAAATGCCATGAAAGAAAATAGTGACAGACATGGTGATATTAATCCAACTATAATCCAATAATCACTTTAAATGCAATTTATATAAATATACTAATTGCATGATAGATTTTCAGAGTGGATAAGAAAATAAAACCCATTTATATGCTGTCTATAAGAAATCTACTTTAAATGTAAAGAATTTAAGAATTTATAAATAATGGGATAGAAAAAGATGCCATGCTAACTAACATTAGTCAAAAGTAAACTGGATCAGCTATACTAAATAAAGCAAAACAGATTTCAGAGGGAAGATTATCAACAATAAAGAAGGGTAGTACATAATAATAAAAAGGTCGGTTCTCTAAGAATGCATAACAGCCTTAAACATTTATGCACCTCTTTGTTAGTAATTTGTAAATCGAGCAGTCAGAAAATCAGCAAAGATATTGATGACTTCACGTAACTATCAACCAACTTGATCTGGTTAACATTTACAAAGTACTCCTTTCAACAACACCATCCTTCCGCATTTTATATGGAACTTGCATAAAAATATGTCATATTCTGGGTCCTAAAACATACCCTAACAAATTTATAAGACAAGAAATCAAAACATGTTTTCAAGTTAAATAAGAAGTCTTAGGAGATATTAAAAAATATTTGGAACAAAATGAAATAAAAGTACAATTTATCCAAATTTTGTGACACAGTGAAAGAATTGCTGAAAGAAAATTTATAGCATTAAATGTATATATTAGAAATGAAGAAAGGTCTCAACTTAATAATCAAATCTTCCACTTTAGGAAGCTGGCAAAGGATTAGCAATTTAAGCCTAAAGTAAGCAGAAGAAAAAAAATTGGAGCACAAAGAACAGAAATTAAAAACAGGAAAAAAAAAGGAAAATGAACAAAATCACAAGCTAGCTCTTTAAAAATCAATAAAATTACTAAACTTCTAGACAGTTTAACAACAACAAAAGAGACAACACAAATTTCTAGTATCAAATATGATGACTGGAAAAAGGGAAGAACAACTTCTCTTATTGCTCCTATTCAGCTTTGTACTTAAAGTCCTAGTTAAGTTTCTAAGATAAGAAAAAAAACCTGTAAATTTGGAAGTAATAATAAAACTCTTTTGGTCACTGATCAAGTGATTGTCCATGTAGAAAACCACAAAAAACTACAAAAAAAATTTCTTGAAACTAATAAGCAAATACGTAAGAAGATAACAGGATAAAAGGGCAGATACGAAAGTCAATGGCTTTTTCTGTACTGACACTAGAGAATGAGACTTTGACATCAAAAATAAAATACCACTTACTTACAACTGCACAAAAATGCGACACTTAAGTACAAAAATATAACAAAGTGTGTACAGATTTATATGGGGAAAGCTGTAACTTGCTGATTAAATAAATAAATAAGTGGAGAGAGATTCTGAGTTCATTCCATCTGAATTCATTATGAGATTGAAAGACTTACTAATTATTAAGATGTAAGTTCTTCCTAAATAGATTCAACACAATTCCAATAAAAATCCTAGCACGTTATTTTTGTAGATTTCAACAGATTGATTCTAAAATGTATATGGAAAGGCAAAATGCCTCAAGTAGTCACTACAATAATAAAGAATAGCAAAGTTGGAGGACATACACTCTCAAACTTCAAGATTTTCTACAGAGATATAGTAATCAGAACAGCATAGTATTTGCAAAAGAATAGGCCCATAGATCAATAGAGTAGAATAAAAAGTATGGTATGATAATAGTCAGCCAGATAGATAAATAGAACAGATTAGAGTGCATTATAATAGATTCGTATAAATACAGCCTACTGACTGTAACAAAGGTGTAAAGGCAATGAATTTTTTTTTCTTTTAAGAGAAAATCTGTATAGGAACCTTTTTCTTCACTTAAAAAAATGCACTCAAAATGGTTCGTTAATGTAAATCTGAGGGTAAAACTATAAATCATGTAGAGAAAATAATAGGAGAAAAATCTTTGTTGGTGATGTTTTCAGAAACACCACCAAAAAAAAATCATGAAAGAAAAAAAACTGACCTTAATAAATGGTAAAAGCATTTCTTCTGTGACAGATGCTATGAAGAGAATGAAAAGTATATTACCAACTTGATAAAGAACTTCCACCCAAAATGTAGGATAATCTCTTAAAACTTGATAGTAAGAAAACAAATAATTCAATTAAAAATGGGCAAAAAAAATAGAGATGGCAAATAAGCATATGAAGAAAGGCTCAGCATCATTTGTCATTAGCCAAATGGTAATTAAATTAAAACAATGTGATACAAGCACACTCCCATTAGAATGGTTAAAATTCAACAGAATAAAACCAAAACAACCTGACAGTGTCCATTGCTGGTACAGATGTGGAACAAAAGAAACTCTTGTTCATTGCTGATGGGAATTAAAAACAGCTCAACTACATCAGAAAACAGTTTAGTTCTTCATTACAAAGCTGTATTTTTTTTGATGATAAGAACTAACATTTGTTACAGTACTCACCAGGAAACATATCACGTTCAGCACTTTGTATACATAATATTTTTATTAAATCATATCTGAATACATCAATGCATTTATGGGGTACAATGTGCTGATTTTATATGTAATTTGGAATGCTTACACCAAACTGATTAACATAATCTTCACCTCACTTACTTCTTATTGTGTTAAGACATTTGTACTCTACACTTAATAGATTTGACATGTGCCCTTGCAAAAGTTAAATGGTTATATGATATGACTCAGTAATCACACGACTAGGTGTTCACCCAACTGATTTGAAACCTTACATCCACACACAACCAGTACAGGAGTGTTTCTAGAAGCTTTGTTCATAAGTGCTCCAAACTAGACGCAATCAAGATGTCCTTCAAGAGGAATGGATAAACAAACTGTGGTACATCCATACAATGGGTAATATTCAGTCATGAAAAGGTATACTCTATCAAGCTTGCACAAACATAGGTGAATCACAAGGGCTAAGTGAAAGAAGCCAGTCTGAAAAGGCTAAAGAATGCATGATCCCATTTATAACATTCTGGAAAAGTAAAACTAGGCTCGGTGCCTGTGGCTTAAGTGGCTAAGGCGCCAGCCACATACACCTGAGCTGACAGGTTCGAATCCAGCCCAGGCCTGCCAAACAATAATGATGGTTACAACCAAAAAATAGCTGGGTGTTGTGATGGGTGTCTCTAGTCCCAGCTACTTGGGAGGTGGAGGCAGGAGAATCACTAGACCCCGGGAGTTGGAGGTTTCTGTGAGCTGTAATGTCACAGCACTCTACAGAGGGCGACAGCTTGAGGCTCTGTCTCAAAAAAAAGAAAAGAAAAGTAAAACTACATGGACAGTAAATTGGCCAGTGGTTTCTGGGTCTTTAGGGAAGGGAGAGGTTTGAATAGGCAAAGCATAGGAGTTTTTAAAGTGTGTTTTGCAGGTTACCTTAATGGTGGCTACATAACACTACATATTTGTCAAAGCCCATAGAACTTCACAGTATAAAGGGTGAACTGTAACGTATGCAAATTTAAAAAGACATTATTTCAGAAATACCATAATGGATTGCAGAAGATGACAAAACAGCCTAATTGTATTATAAATATATGAAATAATCTCACAGAAGGGGGTGGGGAAAAATACTGTGATGCACACACACACACACACACAGAGTGTCCACAAAGTTTGTGTGCAATTTAAATTAGTCGTCTATTTTAAACGGCACATGAACTTTATGGACACCCTATATATGTACACACTCACACACAGACTAAACACACATATATTTATCGTGTATTTGTAGATATGTGTATGTAAAGAGATATCAAGTCAATAAAACTTTTATAATGAATAACAACCTTGTATTGATTAATAGTAAAACACAAATGCCAACATTTAAGTAAGCAAAATACATAAACATCTGTTCAATAAAGAAGAAAAAACGGTTGTTCATTTGCTTGTTTACAGAAATTCTAAATGGCCCATAGAAAAAGAAGTAAAAAATCTACAGCCTTTTCAAACTGCTAAACATCAGAGTGTCCAATGTTCATGAAATGTAAACACCCAACTCAATTCTATCCATAGATTTCAAACCGTTTTGTTCCCTGTCCTTAACGAGGATCAAGTAATTTGATACACTTAAAAGAGGGCCATTTACCTAAAATTGTTGTTTGGTGTCAGTCAGAAAGGTAAAGTTATCCAGAGCCGACACAGAGGAGTACAGAAACAAAATCAAAGCTAACCACTTTCCTATCTCTGGCAAATTGGGTCCCATCAGAATCACTGATTTCTTTGAGCAGCTCTCAATATTCAGAAAATCAGTATCGTTCATATTTAAAAGTACATTTTGAATCTCACCCCCCAAACAAATAAAATGAGCTCTATAACTTCTTGTTTATTTTTTTCCACTGCAAATCTCTAATCGGGGCAAAGAATCACAAATAGAACTAGTATTTCTTTCTTACTATGTTGTAGCTTTGTAAAATGACTTTTATTTTAAATGTATCTTCTTTGTTTTTTTAATGAAGCAAAAAGATGAAGACCCTTCACTCAAAAGGGAAAGTGCAATGATGTAAGAGAAAATTGAGAAAGATTATTCTCAGTTATATTAGCAGGGAAAAAACTATCGGTATAACGCACTGCACTCTGAACTCTTCTTCTTAGGGGCGTGATTAATTGTCTACTGGGGCTATAAAAATAAGACTAGAGAAAATTCAAAGGGGCAGAGTGTTTTGGAAGGAAAACAAAACAAAAGTAAGGCAAAACCCTGTGCAGATCTGTCTAAATTGGCCCAGTAGGAGGGGAGAGTCTGGGAGCTCTTAAATAATTATCATTATTTGAGCACTTGAATCAAGAAACGCTTTTTATAAATCCCAGATTTTTGACATCAGCCGTTTTTCTCAGTTATGGATTTCCTAGCTCTTAGAAAGAAACCGTTCTTCCTCCTATTTTTCTCTCAAATGCCTCAATTTCTATCCTGTTTACCACTGAATTCTATTATAGTCCATGATTCTCACCTTCTCACCTGCTCTCTTACCCCTGGTGGCTCAAGGGTGGAATTGCACCTCAAGTAATACCGAAATTCCTGGGAATTGACGGAGAAGCAACTTGCAAAGACTGTGAAAGTCATAGAAACATTTGCGAATCCACCTGCCTTTTGAGTCATATTAAACACATTTTTTATTGGATCGCTGCTTATCATAGCTCTCAAAATTGATTTTGCAAGTGCTGTCAGTCTGTAGAAAGAAAATCACGTAAAAGCATTTACATGGGAAGTTATGTAAGAATATTTATAACAGCAGGTTATAAAGACATTGTCAACTCACAGTATTAAAATGGAAAGGCCCAGATTTTTATTTTTCCTGGAATCTTACTATTGCTGTCAGGTTATAAAGGAAATGTAATAATTAAATTATTTGTCTAAATATGCAGACTCAAGTGTCCCCCTCAAGATCACAGTTATTAAAACCATACATTGGTCACTGGAGGGTTCCAATTCAGCATCGGCACATAAGTGGGGAATGTACAACATCGAGGATGTGAGTAGACTCTTTGAGACAAATATCCATAATGACACAAACGTCCTGCCCTCAGAGAGTGCTCGTTCTAGTGAGGGAGACTAATTATCAATAATCAAAATGCATAGCACATCGGGGCATGTTAGGTGCTTGGAGAAAATGGAAGGAAGAAGCAGGATAATTGTCATCCCCAATCACTTCTAACACTAAGCAATTTCCTTCCATGACTCAGTCCAGAATGTAAAAATCCTTCCTATTTTTGATAAACTTGACAGCTTTTCCCAGACACTATTTTAGAAATGAATGTGTAATGCCATTTATCAAGCACAAACTTCTTCTTGTATAACATCAAAGAGCATCAGCATGCAATATATAAAGTATATTTTTATAACTGGTGGGATGAGAGATCAAGTTAATCACTGAGAAGTTCCTTTGCTAAGGTTCTTTTTTTAGCCACAGGAGGTGAAATTGCTAGGGAGATGACTTGGGGGTGCCGAGGTTGGCTCACGGGGCTTGCCTATTTGGTTTATCCTCCCAGGAGACGTAGAAAAGACATTTGTTTCCTCATTGAGCAATTAGTGCTCTGAGGTGATTAAATGATAAGAACCATAACTCCCAGCTTACTTCTGATCTGGACTAATGATGCCAGGCAAACAAAAAAGCTACTGAACAGCATTTGTGGACAGCAAAAGAGGCGTGGAAGGTAAAGGCATTGGTCTCAGGCTCACTGCAAGAATGCAGAGAAACCCAATACGAACTTCTGCTGTCCTGTATAATGGAACAAAAATTCCCACAATTCCACAATATCTACCAGGCATTAGATAGAAAAATTAGCACCTCTCTCAACAGATGCTTCTCTTAGGAGCCTTAAAGACAAACAAAACTGTACCAAACCTGTAGGAGTCACATACACCATGTGTTTGAAATAGACAATGATTCTAAGGTATATGATGACTTCTCCCTCCCATTCTTAAGTTTAAAATGCTACGTAAATGAAATCATCTTACTCAAATGCCACTAAAAGGGTAAGAAATGTCTGCTATCTAAGATTTTTGTTCTACCTGTCCAAGTGTTGCTGCCCCAATCATGTAATGTGAGTCTATTGCCCAGTCTGGCCAGTCAGCTCTCTGTGTAATAACCACGCTGCTTTCATTCTGAGCCAGGTGAATTTGCATAAGATACTTGTGCTGCTTGGAGTACATTTTCCTTTCCTTTCTTCTGATTCTTACTCATATTTCAAGACTCCGAGTTTCATTCTTTGTACTACATCAACACGACGTGGTCACACCTGAGCCCACTGACGCTGACCAGAGTATGTCAGCTGAACCTTGAAAAAGAAGCCACCCTGAATCTGGTACTTAAGTCACATTTTCTACGGGGAAATGGCTTTCCCAGGTTCTTGATGAAGAGGAAGTAGAAATTCCTAAGAGAACATCATCTGTTATGTGTAAGTGTGCCTACGTTCAATGGTGAGAAATAAGTATGGCGTTCTTACCGCAGGGTATAGATACAGATTCAGTCGTTTTAGATAATTTTGTGGTTTTATTCATAAAACTGCTGAAAAAATACTTCCAGGAATTTTGCCAGACAAATTTCTGGATTGTGTGGATTTTACCTGATCACTACAATCAAGATTCAAGAGTTCAGTCAGGTGAGCAATAAATACTAAGAGTAATGCTGGATTTTTTTTTTTTTTTTTTGAGACAGAGCCTCAAGCTGTCCCCCTGGGTAGAGTGCTGTGGCATCAGAGCTCATAGCAACCCCCGACTCTTGGGCTCAAGCGAGTCTCCTGCCTCAGCCTCCCAAGTAGCTGGGACCACAGGCGCCTGCCACAATGCCCGGCTATTTTTTGGTTGCAGCCATCATTGTTGTTTGGCAGGCCCAGGGTGGATTTGAACCCACCACCTTAGGTGTATGTGGCTGGTGCCTTAGCCACTTGAGCCATAGGCGCCAGGCCGTAATGCTGGATTTAAAAGATTTATTTCTAAGTGGGTATGCTTGAGATTAAAATTAAACACAATAATGTTGGCCTATAAGCAGAGGAGTACTGATAGAAAGTGGACTATGGACCAAGAAAGTAACTTAGTTCACTTGAGCTAACCAGGGAGAATCCATCTCCTGTGCTCTCTTCTCTCTCTCTCTCTCTGTCTCTTTCTCCCCCTCTCATTTTGATGTGCACTTTTTTGCTACATGTGTTGCAAGCAGTACTTTAGATCCAGGGAAGACAACTCATAACATCATATTATTTCATTAGAGTAATATTGTGGCAGTACACATACATCACACTAATAAAATGAATACTAATAACATGAAATTTGACTTAAAATTCATGACACAATGGAATAGCTCGGGAACAATTCAAAACAATGACAGTAACTTCTTCTTTCCCTATGTGCTATTATTTTTGGTAAGTGGAATTCATATTTCCACATACCCTGGAATCGCTAAACTCTTAATAGCACCCCCATGGCTCTGCTTCTTACTAGGATGCCTTTGCTGATTTCATCATAGTCCAAGCATAATAACAGATCATCATTTGTCCTCAGGAGCACGAACTGGCGGAGGTTATTTCTGCCTTCACAGCAGCCTCGCTCTTAAATAACTGTTCCGAGTCTGTCAATCTACCCACCTGCTTTCTGCCAGCAGCAGGACTGTCGTACAAAAACCTGCCTCTGCTGGATAATTACCACAAAGCATCCACTTCTTTTCCTAATAAACTTTAAATGTCATAATCTGATTAATTTGTTACCCCAAAATGGTGACTTCTGCCTTGACAACATACTTAGCCTCAGGCAATATGTTTTGTAAGATTATCTGGGGTGCGGCTCACCTCCGATCCCTGAATTTTTTTCCCATTTAAGGAAGTACTATATATCTGTATCAATTAGGACTATTTTAGTTGCATTAACAGAAACCTCCAAATAGTAATGGGGGAAACTCAAGTGCTTATTCTCTGCATGAAAAAGTCAAGAGGTACGCAGGCCAGATGTGATGACTCTATATTTTTATCCATCAGCCTTAGCACTTGGTTGTACTCAAGTTTACCTCATAGGCCAAGATTGCTGGCTGCCGGAGCACCTCAAGAACCAACAAAAAAGAAGAGAGAGGAATCGAAAGAGATCAGCCTTCCAGGTATTTCTATACGTCATTTCCTTCTCAGTGGGAAGGGAGAATTGGGAATGTCGTCTTCTCTCTGTGTGCATTGCCACTCTCTGCTTTCAAAGAGGAGGGGACAGCTACAGAACAGGCAAATATTAACTTTCCCCATAACACTTTTATTTTTTTAACTTCCTACTGGTTGAGTCCCTTTACCATATGTTTTAAAATGGAAAGATCCAAGTCTTTGGAGTTAGAACATCTGGCTTCCAGTTTTGAACTTGCCCCTTACAAAGTTCAGGGTCTTGGGCATGTCACCATCTCTGAATCTTATCTGTAAGATGGAGAATTCAATAATACCCTTTTATAAGATTATGGTGAAGGAAAGATATGATAATATAGAATGGTACTTTATACATATATGTATTTGATACAGTTCATTTTACCCTAGTTAGTTATGCTTGTCAGTGATTTTTATGTGTGAGTTTGGAAGTAGTTGGTGTTAGCTAAGAGGACTATGAAAGAAAAAACCCAAATAATGAGTAATGCTTTGGTATCTAAAGTTACATTTATCCCAGAGAATGCGGGAAAAATATTAACATTTTGGTCTCTATTAAATTAAAAAAAATTGTACCATAGAGAGCGATCTGAGTCATGGATGCCACCTACCAAATGTTGGTTTTTCAGAGTAAGGAGAGAGTTGAAGGGCCTGCAGACAAACCTTCCCTTCACAACTTTCTGGGAGACTAGTCCTACTGAAAATCAGTTTTCATGTATGGCTCTTATAGCCAAGACTGTTGATTATCTATCAAACATTAATCGCCCCTACCAATTTGATTCTTTCTAGAAACCTTGATTTTGTTCTTTTAATACTTTTTCCAATATTAACCACTTTCTGTACAACTGAGCTATAATATTAATTATAATAATATGAAAATTTTTTTCTCGAGGCAGAGTCTCACTCTTTTGCCCAGGCTAGCGTGCCGTGGTGTTATCCTAGCTCACAGCAACCTCAAACACCTGGTTCATATGATCCTCCTGTTTTGGCATCTTAAGTAGCTGGGACTATATGCACATGCCACAATGCCCAGCTAATTTTTCTATTTTTAATAGAGATGGGGGGTCTTGCTCTTGCTCAGTCTGGTTTGAAACTCCTGAGCTCAAGGCATCCTCCTACCTTGGCCTCCTACAGTTCTAGGATTATAGACATGAGCCACTGTGCCTGGCCTAATATTTCTTAGTGATTGAATATGTTTGCTAAATACTTCCTGCCCTTATTTTTCTCTAAATAAAGTACATGGTTAAGTAAGAGACTTTTCTAGTATAATCAGTATATTCAAATGATATACTGCCAAACATTGGTTTATTTTCCTAAGGAGAAATACTAAAAATTAATGTCTACCTATATGTGTATAATCCATTTGATTTAATTTACAGAGGTGTTAAGTGCAGTAAAACTATGTACTTTTGAAACATAAAAGTATTATTTTCTTGAACTTTTTCCCAGTTTTTCTCTTCTGGGTTTGTGAAAGAGGTACTTAAATTTGACCTATATATTGACCAAAGTAATGTGGAAATGCCCACCACCACAGACAAAATACTAATAATGCCTTTTATTTATTAAGCATGTCAAGATCAGTAAGGCAATTGTCAAGGACCTAAACAGATAAAAGAATGAATAATATAGGCAGAAAATTCTCTGGCAATGCTAAAAAGTATCTATGAAAAAGGGAGTTGTCAACTACACTTCAAATTCTGATGAGAAGTTGAAAGAGACGAGGAGTGAAAAACAGCCATTGGAATCAGACTGTTACTCTCTTGGATGAGAACAGTTTTGGTAGAATGGAGGAACAGAAGCCAGGCTGGGATAGATTGAGGGCCAAGTGGTGGTTGAAGAAATGCAGACTGGTAAGATAGACAATATTTCTTAAAAATCTGTGAAGGCGGCTTGGCTCCCATAGCTCAGTGGTTAGGGCACCAGCTACATACATGGGGAGAGGGGTGCTGGTGTGCTCAAACCCACCCTGGGCTACTAAACAACAATGACAACTATAACAAAAATTAACCATGCGTTGTGGTGGGCTCCTGTAGTCCCAGCTACTTGGAGGCAGAGGTAAGAGAATCTCTTAAGCCCAAGAGTTGAAGGTTGCTGTGAGCTGTGACACCATGGCACTCTACCCAGTGTGACGGTTTGAGACTCTATCTCAAAAAAAAAAAAAAAATCTGTGAAGGCAACAGGACGCTTGATAGATATTTGCTTTGGAGAGGGAAATTGTTAGGGATATAGTAGAGAGAAACCAGTTATGCAGAAGATGACAGGAGATAGGAAATGAGTCAGGAATGGAGAATTTCACCTTGTGGAGAAAGGCGCTTTCATAAAATTAATAGTAATGTAGAAACATGGGTGCAGATACAGGCACGTTCTTTTATTTGGTAATAGGAAGCTGAGGTGGTTTCCAAATGATTGGATGGAAAAATCCAATTTAGAGACTATGAAAAGAGGAGAAGAAGTCACTGAAGACTTTGAAAATACTTGTTTTCAGGAAATCAAAGAACATATTTAAAATTATTAGAAATTCTCTGTTTAAAGAATGCCCAGCCCCTATGTAGAAGGAGGACAACATGGGAAGAAAGAGTCTAAAAATCAATAAGATAAAATAAAAAAGTGGGAAGAGAGAAAAGACTTAAGTAGAAGAAGAAATGTTCTAGCAAACTTTAAGAGTACTCAAATGAATAAAGAGCCGAAGAGAATGAGTGCTGTGGAAACCCAATTCATCAACGTGAAGAAGGCAAAGAAACAAATTACAAATCTGAGAAGCTTTCCCAAAATGTGGAAGAAAAGGACAAAGAGATAAAAAGGTAAGGAAGATAAGTTATCTGGGCATGATGGTGCATGCCTATGGTCCCAGCTACTTGGGAGGCTAAGGTGGAAGGGTCACTTAACCCCGGAGTATGAGGTTGCTGTGAGCTATGATAACAACACTGCACTCTAGCCCAGGTGACTCAATGAGACCCTATCTCCAAAAAAAAAAAAAAAGTCTATGCCTAAAATTCCACAATATATTAACAAATATTAGGAAATGGAGAAAGGTGATAGGAAGTTCTACATTCTAAATTTCTAATCTCTGTATTGTTTTTGTGAGACAGAAAGATAAGAGCTCAAATGCTACAATTTTATTCTTAACTTTGATTAACAGGGAATATTTAAAAAGCCTTAGACTATGTCTTACAGGAGTCAAATTTACAATACAAGGCATATAGCAAGAAAGCTTGAACAAGGCAAAAACATAAACACTATAACAAAGCAGAAAGCAAAGGTGATCATAATGATGATTTACAAAGTCCAAGTAATAAAAGAAGATTGTAGAAATAGGACCACACATGTTAGTTTAAATAATATTTGTGATATCTCTTCCAAAAGACAAATACCCTCAGATAGGATATTAGAAACACAAATTTGACTTGCTGATATTTAGGAGAAAGTTAGCTAAAAATGATTTGGTAGGATTTAGGGAAGATACCAGATGTAGCAAAGTTTGCAATCTCCCAAATAAAGACAGATCAAACAACCAGGTAGCATACCTAAAAGCTCATGGCTTTAAAAAAAAACAATCCCCAGGTGCCAAGGTATTGACATGGATACCAAAATGCAAATGTCATCAGGAAACAAACCACAGAGGGCTGTAGACCAGAATATCCGGGACCCACAGTAAGTAAAGAGGCCTGCAGGGCCTGGGACAGTCATGCCTCTCAGAACACTCAAAATGCACACACTGGGGACCCATCCAGGTTCTGCATTATTGAGTACTACGGAAGAGGGAACTCTTTGAAATTTTGAAAACCTTACCGGAACCTCATTTTGATCTGTGCTGGTGGTTTTCACATTCATTCACATTAGAGACAGTCCTGTATACAAGAGGTAGAGTTCGGCTGTCCCACACAGGGGAGATGCCTGCTGAAGAAACAGGTCCAGACAGCAGCAGTGAAACTCATTATAGCGCTCAATGTTAATGGTTCTATTCTTCACTCTCATACACATATGTATCATAGATACATGTTATATATCGATAGATAAAATCAGGCAGTTTATTTTAAAAGATAAAGACAATGGGACAAAATAGAAAATCAGGATATATAAAAACTTTGGGGTATTACTTAACTAGTAATACCTTTGT
>NW_003852445.1:4349870-4372370 GCF_000181295.1 Otolemur garnettii
TGCTTTCATGATGACTCCCCCTCTGATTTACTGGGTCACACATGTTATTTGAGGGAGGTATAATTTTTAAACAATGATTTTTAACTTCACATGATTGAAGCATATTTGGAAATCTGGTGTGGCTGAAATAGAAATGATAATTTAAGTAGGAGATTTGGAAGATAAATTAAAAAAGTTAAGCAGATTACAAGGATGGTATTTACTAAGCCTCCAAATGATAAGACTTTTCTGTACAGTGAAGTTCACATAAAGCAATTTACAACAAAGAAAGTGAGTTCCGTGATTTCAGTTCTCCTCTGATATTGGCCATCAGCTGCCTCGTGAATAGGGTTCGTAAGCAGGTGCATTGATACAGCTTCTTCACCCTCACCCTTCACTTTCCTGTTGTCCTTTACAGAACACCTCCTTCATATTAAACACACACACACACACACACACACACACACGAATCAAAAGGAGTACAACACAAGTCTCAAGTGCTCCTCTTTCCATTCCATTTGGGTCAGATTTTAACTTCATTAAATTGCTGTCATATGGTGGCTGCTGACACACATCAGGTTTGGAGAGCTCCACTCATCAGGTATTCTCTAAGATTGTTAACAAGAACAGCAACTCTCATTAGGGGTTCCCCCAAAGCAGCTAATTAGGGGACAAAGGTTGCTCAGATTGTGACAATTACACCTGTAAGGTCCCTGTAGAAACACCCAAATCTCTAACAAACCTCTGTTTGGTTGCTCAGGACAAGAAATAAAGAGCTCGTCCATTAAAAAAAAAAAAAAATGAGAGGCAGAAACTGTCAACCATTTGAAAAGCTTTACGAAAATGATCATCCAATTAGTGGCTATGATCAAATCAGGCATGAACTCTCTCTGGATGGCTCCATAATTTCCCTTCTTGCATGGTGTAATTTCATATAGCTCAAATGAACTCGTGAGAGGTAATTCAGTTCCAAACAGTTTTCTCATCACTGCTAATTATACTAATACATTGAAATGCCTCCTACAAAATGCATGAGCCCTTTAAGCCACCTCATTAATGTGATATAATTTTTGCCAGAATATATATCAAACCTATTATCACCACAGGTTTCTTTAGCTTTTTTTTTTTTTTTAAATGTCTATCAAAAGCTTAAAAAGTAGATTTCATCGGGCTGGTCGTCTCATAATTAACTGTTGATTTGAACTACTGTTGTCTATTGTAGTCTATTTCAGCAGTGCTAATAGTCTTCAGTAGGATCTGCCCCAGACCCACTAGTTTCTTTTTCCTCTCTGAGTGTTGGATTCCTTAAATCTTTTCCCCGTTGTAGCTGATTCTTTAAATGGCAAATGGTGCATGCAATAATGTGCAAAAATGAGTTATACAAACTGAAAGCAGGGGTGTAAAAAGAAGCATCATCTGAAACTAAAATAAAGACAGATTTTATGGTATTTATGTCAGTTAATTTAACTGCTGGTAGGGGCTTTTGTTGAAACATGAGTTAGTTCCAGTGTTTAACCTTGCAGCATTAATTTATGCTTTACGGCCTGAGTACTTTATCATTCCCTCCTTGGGAAGACAGTTATCTCATTAGCCAGAATTTAATGAAATGCAAGGATACACTTCTTAATTTCAAAGATTACTATAACACAAATCAGGTGTAAATCTCAGACTGACTGCCCCTTCCTTTGCCTGTTTAAAAAAAAGAGAGAGAGAGTGAGGGGTTCATTTGCAATCATATCACAGAAATTCATTTGGAAGAATACATTTCATCACAGCCCTTCTCAAGGCATCGCTCATCTGTAAAAGTTGGTTTAACTTTGCATCCGGCAATATGGATGGGCCTCTAGCTACTTCGTTTCTGGGGTTGACAATTCATCATTCATCATCACAATTAAAAAATAAAATGTTGATAAAATTACCAATTCCCTGGACTGATGTATTCAAGGATGGCCACGAACTCTTCACCACATTTTGACTAAACTCAATTTCATAGATTGTACTACTGTATTTGGTTACAACTGACTTTTTCGGAGTAGCAAACATTTTCGTGGATAAGGTCAATATGCCCTGAGATTTGGAATTAGTAGCCGGACAAACACCAGTTTAAAATATAAGGCATATTATCTGCCTTGAAGAAGCAGAAATATTTAGGTTATAAAGCTGTCCAGAATCACCTTTGTTTGCCAAGAGTTCTAAGACATCTGAACATTAAAAGACTGGTTGCCAAACCTGGCACCATTGCTTTGCTTTTCTGTTTCTGGATTTTTGCACAGGCCGTCTCCTTGCTGAAAGCCCCCACACAACCCCCCCCCATCCATTTCCTCATCTGTAGCATAATCCTAGGCCTGTGGCACATTTGTGTCATCTACAATGAATGTATTGTCTTCAATTGATTTGCGAATACTGCCTGATATGCGAGTTCTTTTGGAAATGAATGAATGAATAAATGAATGCTTGGTGTATTATGTGGTGATATATTGTGACTATTAATTTAAATGTATATTTCCTAAACAATGAGATAATGAGGAGTTTATATAACTTTTGATTATCTAAACAATATAAAGAAAGCAGAACCCAGTGAATGAGTGACTTCCTCTAGTTTGCTATGATTTGGGGAAAAATACTTTCTTAAACGAAAATGTAGAATCCTGCATCTAACTAGCGGTCGCTCCTGGGAGAGCGTGCACATGCGCCTGCTGCGTGGGCATGTGTGTGAGGATGCATCTATGTTTAAATAGCTCAAAACGCAAGATTTATTATCACAGATTCAGGCTTTATTGTAAGGAAATGGCTAGTAAAACCTGGAATAGGGATGCGTGATGTTGGTCTAACCAGCTACAGAGGTTCTTTCCTAATATTTTTATACATTTCCGAGCCCTAGAGATTTGTAAATAGTAAAACATGATAGGACGTGTTGCAATGGACACTTCCCTGATTCCAGGTTCCTTGGAGAAGTAGCATGAAAACGCGGCCAGAAGGTGACTTTTGAAGTTAGACAAATGTGTATCCCGATCATGGCTTCCAGTTATGTAATAGTAGAAAAATTATTTCAGTTTATCTCATCTGTAAAATGAGATACTTAAAACTTACTAATATCTTTATAAAAGGAAACAGTATTTTTTAGGGAAGTTTTAATATTATAGAAAAATAAGGTAGGTACTATAGAGAATTTCTCTACGCTTGAATCCTGTTCCCTTATTGTTAAAGTTTACTTATTATGATTAATACCTGACATTGATACATTATCATCGGCTAAAGCCCACACGTTATGCTGATTTAGTTTTGGCCTGTGTTGGTAAAACATTTGTAGGACGTTCCCGACTGAAATTTGTCTGGTGTTTCCTTCATGGTTATGGGTTTTGTGAATGGGGATCACATAGGTAAAGGGCACTTTTTATCACGTCATGTCAAGGGCAGATACTAGTAACAGTGCTTACCATGTTGACGTTAACCTTGACCACCCGGCTGAGATTCTTACATTTGATAGAAGTGAACTGAGCAGTGTGTGTGAAGGGTCACCCAGCACAGTGCCTGAAGCATAACTGTGGATAAATTATGCTCGATTCCCCCTTTTAGTTTCTTTCTTGTCCATTCACAATTCTATTAAGCTGCTGTGATTATTTGGTCAATAAATGTATTTTGACTTTGCTACAAAAAGGTATATTGCAAGGAAGTTTTCACAATAAATTAGGTCTCCCTTTAAAGGCGAGTGCTTACTGAAATACTAAATAGACCCTGTTTGAAGAAAGCCTTGCTTTAAAGGTTGTCCAAAGGCACTGATCCTGACCCTCATACCCTCACTCCAACATGACGGGATTGGGCATGCACTTTGCAACCAGTTGTCATTTATTACCCTACACTTGGTGGAACAGATGTTATTTTATAAAGGGTTTTGCAAAGATGTGAAGAAATTGGAAAACTTCTACACTGCTGGTGGAAATGCAGAATGGTATCGACACTGTGAGAAACAGCATGCGGACTTCTCAGAAATTGAAAATAGAAATATCATGTGATTGAGCAATCCTACTTTGGGGTATTTCTAGTAGGACCGAAGTCAAGATCCTGGAAAGATATTTTCACTTTCATGTTCATTGTAGCATTATTCACCAGAATGTCTGTCCACAGATAAATGAATAAGGAAATGTGGTATACACATACAGTGGAATCTTGGTCAGCCTCAGAAAGGAAGGGAATCCTACCCTTGGTGACAACGTCAGTGACCCTTAAGGATGTTATGTTAAGTGAAACAGCCACAGAATACTGCCTGGTTCTTCTTAAACGAGGTATCTAAAATAGTCAAAGTCATAGAAGCGGAGGCAAGGGTGGGTGGTTGTTAAGGGATGAGAGAAGAGGGAAACAGAAAATTATTGTTCCAGGAGTATAAAGTTTCAGTTATGCAAGATAAATATGCTCCAGAGATCTGCTGCAAAACATAGTATCTGTATCGTGCACTTCCAAACACGTTAAACGCTCTCACCACATAACACATATGCAAGGAAATTTTTGGAAGTGAGGAATATATTTAGTACCTTGATTGTGGTATCACTGATATATGCATATATTCAAAATCATCAAAATACACACTAAAGCTGTGCAATATTTGGTATATATATTTTACCTCAATAAAGCCTTTTAAAAAGTCAATGTTACCCATTAGTTGTATTATGAACAGCTATCTCCTTTAAGTCCATCTACCAGTTTATTAAATGTTTAAGAGCTATATAGCCTTTCAGCCAAAACAACGATTTTGATTCCTGGATATTTTCATAGTTCTTTCAATACATTTCTGCTTGGTCTTAGAAGAAGTAATGTGTCTTTATCTTAATCTAAGCCTTATCTTCTATGTAGTCAGATATAGTTGAGAAACAAAGCTGATCTTTGCCTACAGACTCAAGTTTATGTACTCTGGCCCCCGCTTCATGGCCATAATTATGTGTGCTACTGCTTGGACAATGTCTGCCTCACTTGGCCCATGAGTTCCATGGTGAGATGGCCTAACATTTGTTTGTGGGGTACACCCAGCACCAACCACATGGCCACCATATGTTATTGTCAAAGTACTTTTCAAATAAATAAATAAATAATCTTATGATGGAAGAGTGCTCTTGTATTTTTAAAATTTGATTTCTCAGAACTATGAAATGGGCAAGCAGGTTCGTGGGGGTTCAATGATTTGCCTAATCACACTAGTATAAGTAAATGCTGGCCACCACCAGCAGGACTGGCCACCACCTATTTTAATTTTGTGTCCGGTGTCCTTTTCAATAGAAAAACATGTTTTCAACCCAAAGGTAGTATGCTAGGTAATGTGGGGCATATAAAGATATAGAATCACATCCACTTCTCAGGGGTTGGAGGAAGGATTAATGCATGTTGAGAGCAGCAGGAAAAGAGAAGGTGCCCTGGACGTGTAAAGTATCACGAATACTGAGTGCTGAAAAGGCATCACTGATTTTATCAGAACCAGATATATTTAAAGAGAAAGAGTCCCTTACCAGCCTGTCTTAGAGGGAGTATTGTAATTAATGTCTGAAAAGTGCTTAATGATTTACAGTTAGAACCCAGACTTGGTTTGGGGCTAGAAGCTCATCACCTCTCTGTGCCATGTACTTCCTGGGTGAGTCCTTCTGAGGTCCCTCCTGCCCCAGAGCAGCTAGCTTTGAAAACATTTCAGGAATTTGACAGAGAAACACCAGAAAACTAGGGTGCTCAGCATGCCCCTGGGTAAATGGCTCAACTACAACTTGAACTTAACCTTAGAAATGAAAACAGTGTTACCTAATCATTTGTGCCCTCATATTAATCGGAAATAAAACAATAAGAATGATAATAAAAGAACAGCCGAAAACTAGAGAATTCATTGGGATTTATGGCACATGTAGGGTGTTAATGATTTTTAAAAATTTGAGTGTTTGCAATAATACATCTCATCCCAAAGCTCATAGGACATTAAACAGATGTGAGTTACTCTGTTTACAATACATACTACATTCCGCAAAGCTCTCTTTTTAATTCAGATACTCTCACGCTTTCTTCTTTCAATAGCTTATGGATTCCCCACAAATTGGGGCTAGGGTTCCTTTTGCCCCTTACATCAAACTGGGTCTATCCTGGGCTAAGCCATAAGCAGGGCCTGGCTCTTCAGACTATTAAATATAAAATTACCACATCAGTCTGGTTTGTAGACAGGACCATTGATCCCCCCTCAGTTATCTCCAAATTCTAATTCTTCTGCTATCTGCCCAGTGACAGAACATGGGTATCTGTCTGTTAATGGTCGTAGGAACTGTAACATTTGATACCTGGGTGGGGTCGGTTTGAAGTACATTGTATCCGTTAGTTAAAGAAGTCCTACAATTTCACATTTGGTTGGTTTCTTTAATTTAATTGGTTAAATTAAAGATATAGATAACAAGGCAGCACAGAGTTCCAGAAGGGCAACTGGGTCTTAAGTATTGCTGCTTGCGTTTCCATTTATTTAATACTCATACTTAGAAATGGACTTGAGGATCAAAAGGAGAATGCAAAATAAGACCGTATTTTTTATTGTATCTGAATAAATAATTAGGTCAGTTTGGATTATCTAGAGATCATTTATTGCAAGGTCTAATATGAATAAAAAAAGGTTATTAGGAAATATCCTGCGAACACCTAGACATAAAAATATATTTCATTTTGGGGCCAACTAGGGCGACTTATCTGAAAAACCCATTTTGGGGAATTCAATTTGCCACATCACATAGAAACAATACTTCAGACCCAGTTGCCCTTCTGGAACTCCGTGCTGGGTTGCTATCTATCCGCACTGCACTTTAGGAAGTAGACCCACATTCATTAGACTAGATAAAAATCCCAACAGATAAATAATTTAAGTATTGGCCTCTACTAAACAATTTTAATTCAATCAATGGGTTATGTGCATTTGCCAAGTAATTAGAAAACCCCTTAATTCCTTTTTTTTAAAATATGCTTTGGAAAGTAATTCCAATAGATGATAAATTTACTACTCTTCTTTTCCGGCTTCAATTTCTCTTATGTATTTCCAATTATAAATATTTTATTTCACTGATATTTCATGACTTCACACAGGTCATTTTGAGGTGGAGATTGCGAAGTTGGAGCAGAGAATAGATGTTGGAGTGAGACGATACCTTTTACTGGGAGCAGGAAGACGGCCCATAAAGGTCCTTGCTTGGCAGTAATTCTACATCACACAGTTTGACCATTAGCTCTCAAGTTCTCCCTCTGTACAAACAAGATGGAATTTATTTCACATCATCTCACCCCTAGTTGCATTAAGTTTAAAATGTTGATTTATTTGGTTGGTCTCCTGACAAGTGTAGACTGAGCTGACCATAAAACTATATTTAGATGTAATTCTTCGAGGGGCCAAAGGGTAACAATTTATCCACTTAGTCTTGTAGGAATTAATTTTTCGATTTGACTATTCATAGCATCATTAATGAAGAAAAGCTGCAAGAGAAAACAGACCATTTTCAGGAATGTGATTCAGAACATTAACACCTTAATTTACATAAAATTAGTTACTTACTGCTGCAGTAATTTAATTTGTTTGACCAGTACTTTGCAACTGTGAAAAATAGATTCAAAAAGGCCAGACAAGGAGGTCTACATATTTTCTCCAAGTGACTAGTCTCAGAATAATATGAAATGGAGAGAATTAATTACAAGACAATTCAGAACACCAGGGTGGCAGCTCTGAAATGCATGGAATAGAAATACATTCTTCTCTCTTTTTTTTTTTCTTCTTTGAATATTTTCATAAACTGCCTGCTTCATGCCTGAAACAACTTCCATATTCTTTTTCCAGGTTTCATTACAGCTGCCTAAGTAAAAATTATAGAACTAAAATGAGATATGATGTGCGTTGTTGTCAGATTAAAAACCTGAACTAATCTAGCCTTACCAACAATGCCATTATTTAGTGTACTACCGAGGAACGGGGCACAAAGTGGATACGTTAACCTCATACATGGTCAGCTATTAACATCCGGAACTTAACAACCTCCGCTTCTCCTAAGAATAAAGTGTAATCAGTTTCAAGTTTAAATAAGTAGATAATGGCTCTTAAAAACTGGTCATGTGTGAACATAAATAACAAAGCTTTCCAGTTTTCCCATCCTCATCTTTTTCCTACTATTAAAAATATCTCAGGTGTCAGATACATATATTTATAATTCAAAGTTCCTTTATCATAGAGTCATGGTCATACTCAATGCTTCCTTATACCGTATGTAGGTCCTATTATGATTCTACGTGAAGGATTTTCGAAAATCATGGGTTTATAAATAACCACTCATAGGATTAATTGATGAACGTAACCATTCTTTCTTTTTCCTGCCACCAGGAAATTTTAAAATAAATTATTTGGTTTCAGCAGTGCTTTATATTTTTGTTGCAATTGGGAGAATCACTTGTTCAAAATAGATTGACTCTTACTGATAATGGTCAAAAGTATACCAGTCTGACATACAAAGGAATTGCCATCCAGAAGTTTTTGTGCTACCAAAAGCATTTGAGTTTTTAAGTATTTTTTTGAATTGACTAGTTAAATTTATTTTTTAAATTATAGGGCAACTCTTAGGTTATATCTGGTATCATACATGTCAGATAGTTTATAAATCACTTTTAATGCAGGCAAGGATTTTGAGACAGAGTCTCACTATGTTGCCCTGGGTAGAATGCTGTGGCATCACAGCTCACAGCCACCTCTAACTCTTGGGCTAAGCGATTCTCCTGCCTCAACCTCCCAAGTAGCTGGGACTACGAGCACCTGCCACAATGCCCAACTATTTTTGGTTGTAGTTGGCATTGTTGTTTGGCAGGCCTGGGCTAGGTTCGAACGTGCCAGCTGGGCAGGGTATGTGGCCGGCACCCTAGCCGCTGAGCTACATGCGCAGAGCCGCAGACAACCATTTTTTTCTTTGTTATTCCCATGTTTCTGTGAGAGTGGTGAGGATTAAACTCCAAAAAGAAAAACTTTGTAAATATTTTTTCTTTTCTCATATATCTTTTTCTGGGTGATAACTAGAGGTCATTAAATACGAAATGTTTGATTCCAGATCAAAAGTTTAATTTATTATATCTCAAACAAAAAGCAGTACAACTAATCAAACAATTGACACATTTTTGCCATCTTAAAGGTAGCTTGTTTATGCCAGCAGCAAAGAAACCTATAGAAAGAGTGACAGTGAAATTGTAAGAGGTATTTTTCACAGCTTGTTGAGAATAGAATATTTTTCCTTGAAAGAAGTCGTCCAAAGCCTGGAAGAAGTGGTAGTGAGCTGTTGCAAGTTCTGGTAACTACAGTGGATGACACAGAGTTTCCACATCCAGCTGTGTCGTTTGAGCAGTGTTATTTGTGAGAAGGTGTTGTCTTCCAAGAGGACTAGCCTTGGAATTGATCTTCTTTTTTGCTGTTAGCTAGCTTAGTGAACTTGGAGGTGACCTCGGAACCATTTCAGATGTTGACCAGTCTCGACTGCTCGGTTGTAAGCCTCCTCATCACATCATCCAATTGGTTGCAGTTGACATCTGCTGTAATCCATGGACCAAATTTCACAAAGCTATGGTGGATAATACCAGCGCTGGACCACCAAACACCATTAGTTTTTTTGATGAGTTTTCAGTTCTGGACTGTGTTTTGGCACTTCATCTTTATGCAACCATGGTGACTAACATTTGTGATTATCAAAGAGTCCGTTTTCATCACACGTAACAATGTGGCATACAAATGGTTTGCCTTTATGTCATGACAGCAAAGAAAGGCAAGTTTTGAGATGCTTTCTCTTCTGATGCTCATTTATTTCATGTGGAACCCACCTATCATTACCTGGCCAATTTGTTTCAAATACCCCAATATTGTTGGAATAGTAACGTCAGACCTTGCTGCTAATTCATGCGTAGGTTGAGATGGACTTGTTTCTACTACAGCTTTCAGCTCATCATTATCCATCTTGATCTCACGTGGCCCATGTTGCTTATTTCCAAAACTAAAATCACCAGGATAGACCTTCTCAAACCACCATCTTACTGTGCGTTCATTAGCCACATCCTTCCCAAACACTTCGTTGATATTTCGAGCTGTCTGCTCGGCCTTGGCTCCACAATGGAACTCCTATTTGAAAATAACATGAATTTTTATTTTTTACTTATCCATGCTTTCACAAAAAGTGCTCTAAAAATAAATTTGAAAGATACTCACAAGCCAAAACACGTGTTTAAAAGAATGAGGATGTACCTTCACAATAAAAATAAAACAAGAAGTGACAAAGTGAAATGTCAGAGATAGCAACTGTCAAACTTAGTACTTAAGGAAATCAGACACTTCATACTTAATAATCTAACACATTATAAATCAAGTAATGTCTTTAAAGTCATCCTCCAGTCCCATTGCCGTGAAGCTATCTCTTCCTGATGACTTTCTAAAATAGACGACATGGTGGAATGTTTGGAAATTTGGGGACCTTGGATTTGATCTTCTTTTTTGCTGTTAGCTAGCTTAGTGACCTCGAAACCATTTCTGAGCCTTGGTTGCCTCTGGGGTTAAATCAAGATTTTAAATTTAATGGTCTGCAAGGTCTGTTCTGGTTCACTTAGCTCAGCTTTTGATACAGTATTTTTATTTGGTATATTTCAGTTTTTCTTCAACAAGTAACATGGCTAAATATAAACAGGATTGTGGACCTCATTGATGTACAAGGGCGGCATCATTTTAAAAGATAAATTCCAGACAGCCACCCATCCGTGGTAAGGGACAGGAGCAGATGGATGCAGAGACACAGTGTCAGTGGGTAGCCCGGCTGTTTGCCCTTTAATTCTTGACTTTGGTCTTCTGTCCAGTAGAATTATCAAGATAAGAAGAAGGCTATAGGAGAATGGATTATTCACTAAAAAGATTCACTTTGTGTTTTGTTACTCTAAATTCACCCCAAATTCACACTGCCAGGCAAATCATATATTCTCTTCTGAATTTGGTATCCTCATATGACCATGCCTTCCACTGAAAATAAAATAAAATGAATAACCACTACAAGTCACAAAACTTTGGATTCCTAATACATAAACACAATGTCTACTCTGGACAATGTATTTGTATTATTGCTTTGTATTGTCTACTTAAAAATCTCCTTCCTTGGCTTGGTGCCTGTGGCACAGTGGTTATGGTGCCCGCCACATGCATTGAGGCTGGCGGGTTTGAACCCAGCCTGGGCCAGCTAACAATGACAACTGCAACAACAACAACAACGACAACAACAACAAAAATATCCGGGCGTTGGGGTGTGTACCTGTAGTCCTGGCTACTTGGGAGGCTGAGGCAAGAGAATCACTTAAGCCCAAGAGTTTGAGGTTGCTATGAGCTGTGACACCATGGCACTCTACCCAGGGTGACAAAGTGAGACTCTATCTCAAAAAACAAAAACAAAAACAAAAACAAAACTCCTTCCTAGAAGTAGTGTCTAGCTCCACATTTAAGGTTACTTCAAAATAAACCAAATTTCAAAAGGATCAAAATCAATGATGATCATTTTAAGAAGTAGAAAATGGTTTCCACAAATCAGCTCTCTGTTCTAGGACGCAGTATTCCACAAGCCCTAGAAAGCTTCCTAATCTAGTCATTTGTCAGAGCACAGGTCAAATGATTTGCTGAATCTAACTCTCATCGATCAGATGCTGTTTTAGGGAGCATGCGTTGAGCATTACTGGTAAAATGATAGACTTTCTTTGAAGTATACATGGTTCGTACCCTAAGCTAAATGATGTTAAACACACACACACCCCTCATCAAACCTATAATGGAGTAGACAACTGAAAAAAAAGCAGACTTCTGTCAGAGCAAAAGAGCATAAGATAGTAACATGGAGAAACTGAACTGTTAAATCCGTGAAATTCATTTTCTTTGTACAACATTGAAATATATTCCCTAGAATGGCAGAGCAATCCAATAAAAGAATAGGCTCTGAAAAGCATAATTTGTGTGTGGCAGGGTTATACATTTAATAGAATCCTCCCGTAGTTTTGATCACATTTAGAATTCTATTCCTTTTTGTTAAATTTTCTTAGACTCTTTTCAAATTTGTATCATTTCTTTGAACTATATAAACCTTTTAATGTATAGATAATTTTTTCAGCTTTATAAGCATTTACGGTAGGCATATTTTTTTCTAAGTTTTCTTTCCTGGCTGGTTTTATTTTTGTCTCAAAAGATTACTCATTGTCAACAAATCATGACAGTACTGATCTGTTAGAGTATTGATTGTTAGGTTCATTTCAGTATTTTAACTACTTGCATAATAATTTTTCAAGAAGAGAAGCTTCAGTGACTCATTGTTTCAGGAAAATTGTTGGAACACTTTTAATATTAATTGTTATATCTGTATTAGCACAGAAAATAGTTTCTTATAATATGACCTTATAAATATGAACACAAAGCTGTTTATGTACCTGTATTGTTATTTTTTCCAGTAAATGTTTGAGGAAATTACAGGTAATTAAGTATGAATGACAATCGTTATATTATTCTTCAAAATGTAACAGACTTTTATGTAAACCATAAGCAACCTTATTTTTCAGCCAGTTTTTCTATCCTAATATTATCAATTACGAATATTTATTTTACCCAGTGAATAATATTTTATTTACAAAAATCTATAATTATATTTGATGCTGTGTTAGAAAATCTAATTTTACCTCTAACTGAACTACGTTAAAAGTCATTCTGCCTTAAGTCTGTAGTAAATTATGATTGTTTGGCAGGGATATTAAGGATAGACTGCTCACAACATTATGAAGTTTATTCTTTTATAAGTTGCTAATTTGGCTGAAAACTGCAAAAAAAAAATGAGAGTGTACTTATCTCATGTACATTTTCTGCATTCTTTTTCTGTTTTAAAAGAGGGAATATTGAACAGTTCCCAATTAAATTGAAACATGGCATGGAAATTATCAATCAAATGTAATTATTTTGTGTAAAACAATATCACCTGTGAAATTAACATGTGCAACTGGGGTTGGGGGTGGGGAAGAGTCAGAACCTATTGGTTATTCCTGGGACAGCTCCTCTCTTAATGATGAAATTCTGGAAGCATGGCTCTGGGCTTCCTGGCTTAACTTACCCAGGCCCTCTTTCCTCAAGCTTGCCTATTCAGTGGCTACTTTGGGGTGTTCTGTGTACAAGCTGCAGAGAAGGAATTGGAATGAAAATGTCCTTCAAGTTAACAATGCCTTCCTCACGGTCCTGTTGGGAGTCCGCACCTTAATCTCATTTAGATGGCGCAAACCAATACTGTACATGCACCACTTTGGCAAGGGGTGACAGAGATGGCTACGTGTGATTTTGCAGTTTCCTACACACTATATCCTCATCCTTCTCAGCCCCACGCTCCTCCATGGGTAGTAAGACTCTGGTGGCCTGAAGCCTTCACCCTGACTTCCGGTGGAGATCTGAAAGTCGGCGTTGTGCCATGCCTTCCAGTGGCCGACATTCTCAACAAGGCCTCTATGATGATTTGGTCTTGTCCAGCTCTGCTGTGTCACTTGCCGCCCATCCTATGCCCAGCCCTGCTCACCTTGACTCTGGTCACTCCAGCCCTGTCTCTATCCCTGACACACACGATTCCCCAACCGCGAGTTGTTGGGTTCTTTGTGTGTCTGTTCCTAGAAGGCTCTGCTTGCCATTCTCCACCTGTGCCAATCCTACTTGTCCTTTAAAATTCAGCCGAGCATTTGCCCTCTCCAAATTGCCTTCCCCTAAAACCTCAGTCTAATTTTAGCTTCCGCAATGACTCCTTCAAGTTATTCTCTCAAACATCCCATTTTTACTCTTCACAGTTCTCATTTTTCAACTATTTGTGTCATGTCCATTGCCCTGATTAGACTGTAGTCCACATAAAGTCATGAATACTTTTTTCCCACCATTTTTCACTAATTTCCGTGCCTGGTGGTTAATAGGTATTCATTAAATTTTTTTTTGAAAAATTAAAATAGCTGGTTAACGTTAGAGCCATAGTTTGAAACTAAGACATCTATTCTTATTCACATTCCTACCCTACCATGACAGCCTTCCACGGAAATCTATAAAAGTAAGCTGCACTCCAGAGTTCCCTCGTGAAGGATCTAAATTTTACCACCTGGCAGCATATAATTTTTTCCAGTTTTTAAATCTTGGAATTAATGACTAAAATAGTCCTGTTGGATGAAACCCCCTGGAAGTTTATTTTATAAAAAATTATATCAGAGCTAAGCTTGGGCAAGTACTAACTTTAAGTTTCTTTTACCCAAACAGTGTGTAGGGTCCTTCATGACTCTGATAGTAATAAGCCCAAATTGCACACTGCGTGGAAACATATTGTGGGGGTAAAAAAAAGATTTCTAAAATTAACAGATGTAGAAGTTGGAGCTCACCTTTGTTATTTTTATGCCTTATAATGCTGGGCCAGTTTGTGACTTTCCAGTCTCAGTTTTCTTATCTATAGAACAGAGGCTTATAATACGTAGTAGCACTTCCTTTTTATTTAACCCCTCTCTGTTTTATCCATTTTGTCTACCCTACCTACAGGAAGGGTTTCCCTGAAATCAGGTTTCCCTCAACAAGTGTGTTAACAAATAAATAACTTAGCACAGGATATGTCCAGTAGAAAATGCTGAGAACACCCTGGCTGCTATTTCTATTACTGGAGAGCTCTGTTTATATCTGTCTCTGTATCTATTTACATATCATACCCATGATACAAAGTTGACCCCACTAAATGTCCATATGATGCAGTAGAAAGCTTTTATTAATACAAATAACCCAGAAAATCCAATATGTGTTTTTTTTTTTAAATAAATACGGCTTTGCAGTAAAGGCAACTACATGATCCTATTGTATATGCCTGTGTGGATGGAGCGTGTTTAGAGAGCGTGTTTAGTAATTCTTCTCTTTAATATTCCAACTCTATTCTAAAGTTAGTTGTTAAATGTTGCTTTTTCCTTTATTTTTTATGCAAAAATTATATTACAAAGGGTGCAAAAAATACAAATGCACATTTCAAGAAAGGAAAAATAATGTGTCAAAATTAATAGTTTTGCAGTTCCAAGAGATACAAGATAACAAACATTATCAGTATATATCGAGCATTCCAATTTTAATACAGTCTTTGTCCTTTCTTAAAATGTATATACATTTTTTTTGGCAACCTCTGTATTTCTAAAAATACAAATAGAGTTTTCTGAATACTATAGGGTCAACAAATCCTCTTTACAGTATTTTTCAAAATGTGAAGAAATACGTGAACACTCACTCGTTAACAAAACTACATGAATGTGTTGTAGATCAGATACACACAAATTAAGTTAGGAATTTTTAAATGTTATACACATAACGGACCAAAGGAGACCACTTGGTAGTTCGCAGGATGTTTGCAAGGGACCTTCTCATGTCTTGAGCTCTATTTTTATCACTATATATGCACATTGTTTGTAAATTGTTGCTTTATTAATTCCAGATTTATTACAGCATCTTACTGGAGGATTTGTAATGATTTCATCACAGTACTGACATGGCTTCCCCATTGTAGTTACTGAAGTATTCCAAAGACATCAAACAATTATGGAAATCTGAATCTATTAAAATTACACATTAGGGATTTTGGTTGTCATTAGCAGCATGTTATAATCATATTTTACATGGTAGGGGCTATATAATGTTCATTCTTGTTAGAGAAACACAATGAATCTAAAAAACTATGACTGCCACATGAACGTTAATTTCCTAGAGGATAGGAATTACTAAGGGCTTAAGAACACAGGCATTGGCAATCAAAACTCAGTTTTCTCATCTGTAAAATGGAAATAATTGACAATTACTCACTGACGGAACTGACATAAGGATTCAATGAAATAATACATGCACCACATGGAGAATATTGCTTGGCTCATTTCCACACAAAGTAAAAGTTAACTTCACAATCCTGCATGGGGAGAAGAGGGGGTGTGGAATACATTTTGTGGCGTAAAGTATCTTATAATGAGGACTGTACCACTGAAGGGAGAGAAATGAGGCTGGGCCGTCACTTCTTTCCAAATCCATCTGCGAAAGCCTGTGTAAGAGAGGAGACTCGGAGGGGGTGGAGTGGGTTTGGCCAACTACAAAGGCGATAGGTCAGAAGGCACAAAACCTGGCAGAAAGCTGAGAACAGGAGATGGGAGGAAAGACTACACATTATAAAAATAAGTCCCAAGATCTGAGGCTTGGGAAGTGAAAACACTCCTTGTAATAAGTTACCAGTGGCTGCTGTTGATTTGAAATTTAGTGACAAGCCAAGACGTTGCTACAGTCAGATGTTGATCTACAGAGGCAATGGGTCCAACTTCTGGGAACGTTTTTTTTTTTCTATCTGGCAGTAATTTCAGCAGTGTGCAAACTTGTGCCAATGCTCTGTTGGGTCGTTATCCTTCTGCACATCATCCATAATATATTTAGAGCGGGTAGCACCTTGGCCTTGTTCCATTTATTTGTTTTTCACGAATTATTTTTGAAAACCACACCTTATCAGGGCTGCTCCTTGATCTAACATATTTATCGTGTGGAAATTTATTTATTAAATTGTATTTGCTGTCAAGAGAGACAGACATGAATACAATGTTTAAAGAGATGTCTATTGATGTGAGAAAAAAACCCACAAGTCCTGAAGTGGAAGCTCCGTGAGTTGGAGCCTGCGAGCGGCCTCGGCATTTTCTCTTCACATGACAAAATGCATTATGGTCAAAACAGGATCGGCTCTAAATCGCAGCTTTCCGACATTCTAAAACCTGCATAATATAAGCCTATCCTTTCAGGAAGGCCTCCGATTTTTTTTTTTCTTTTTTGAATTCCTGGAGCAACCATTTTGTCGTCAATGCTACCAGGTCATTGTAAGGCTATTCTTCCTTACCCTCCTTTCTGTGTAGTGATTTCAGATACATTAAAGCCAATTATAATTACCTTGGCTATATAAAACAACACCTCCGTACGCAAGGAGGATGTGATACTCAGGGTGCAACATATACTGGTGTCAAAAGCAAGTTATTTTCATCAGACAATTATAGTTGTCTTTGACATCAGGCCTACATTTCCCACCAATTAGTCCAAACTGCAGGGTGCAATTCTAGAAATCTGCAGCGTTAGCAGCTCGTGGGACTAAGTGGAATTTAGGGCATTTAAATACTGTAAGGCCCAATAAATATTCCACTTTAACTTCCATTGGTTCCAATCAATAGCCTGTGTTGTCTGCACATCATTTTTCCTCGGCAAGAAAGTGCATATGGATTTTATTTTTTTGTTGGATATTAATTCTTGTTGTCAATAAAGTGCTTAATTTTCATTTTAACTCTGTCTCTCTCCTGCAGGCCACTAGCTGTTTATCAGGCCAAGCTCACAACCACTAATGGGGGTAGAGGTAAAGGTCGGGGAGGACTTTTGTAGAAAAGAAGTGTTCAAGAGTGAAAAGGAAAAATGACTTTTTTTTTTTTTTTTGCCTCCTGATTAGGTATAGAATGGTTTAATATGCCTTAAAATTATTCAGTTGCTGAAGTTAAAAACAGTATAAATACAAAAAGGATCACTGCTGGCATTTTTAAGGATTGTATCTCTCATTTGAGAAATATATAAATAAACATATAAATGAAAGCACATGTGACTATATCGATGCCAGGACTAAGAGATAAGAGTGGATGCGCAGAAGATTAACCAGCTGTTTTACCTATAAACTAGGCTGGTTCATTTTTAATGTATGGAATTGGATAAATTAATCAGCTATTTTGGTAATAATTAAAATAATGTCTGAGTCTTACCGGTTTCCACGATAATGTCAGACTTTGTCATAGTAATGGTATGTTCTTATAAAGTGGGTTACCCTGAAATATCCTTGTTCTGGTTCATGTCACTTATGATACTTAAAGATGATATTTTCCTTTAAGATTTCCAGTATATATAGCCAATTATATTATTTTAGAAATCATTTCTAAATTCCAAGTGTTGTCCTTTCCACTAAATCACCTGGGATTTTTTTTTTTCTTGCAGTTTTTGGCCAGGGCCGGGTTTGAACCCACTACCGCCGGTATATGGGGCTGGCGCCCTACTCCTTTGAGCCACAGGTGCCGCCCCCTGAGATTTTTATAAGTATATAGCTGGCCCTGCACATTCCTGAGCTCCATATCCACAGGTTCTGTATCCATGGATTCAACCAACTGGGAATCAAAAATATTCAGAAAAAAATTACATATATACTGAACCTGTGCAGACTTTATCCTTGGCTTTATTCTCTAAACAATGCAGTGCGACAACTATTTACAAAGCATTTACATTTTATTAGGTATTACAAGTAGTTTAGAGATGGTTTACAGTATACAGGGAGGGTAGGTGTCAGTTCTATACCAATACTACACCACTCATGTGCTGATCTTGGTGTCCGCCCCACAGTTACGGAGCGATGGCTGTACAAAAGGAAGAAACGACACTATTTTCAACGGGTCCTTAACTGTCCTCCTCAAACACCAAGAGCATGGAACAGTCCGAGAGTATTCTTCTTAAAAAATAAATGTAATTTGAAAAACCAAATGGGAGCGGACTCTGTTAGGTGGTGTTGTAAGTTACAGGCAATGTTGTTACGGTGTGTTGCCGCCGGAAATCCTGAAAGGTGGGGCACAGAGCCTGTGGGGGTGAGGGAGAAAGTTTGTGTAGAGCTGTCCAACTAGTCAGAGTCCACTACAGACTCAGGCAGAGCACCCCTCCTTCCTCTGAAGGGTCAGAGGCCACTCTCACACTTTCTAAACTTCTTCTACTCTTTTTATCAAGGACATTTATAAGTGTATTCTAGAAAAAATACCAGAAGAATAGGCCAGGCACTGTGGGTCATGCCTGTAATCCCAGCATTCTGGGAGGCCGAGGTGAGGCGGGTAGATGGCTTGAACTCAGGACTTTGAGACTGGCCTGAGCAAGAGCAAGACCCTGTCTCTACTGAAGAGAAAAAAATAGAAAAAATAGCTGGGTGTGGTGGTGCACACCTGTAGTCACAGCTACTTGGGAGACTAAGGTAAGAGGATTGCTCAAGCCCAAGAGTTGGAGGTTGCTCTGAGCTACGATAACGTCATGGCACTCTACCCAGGGTGACAGAGTAAGACTCTGTCTCAAAAAAAAAAAAATACTGTAAGAATAGAGCATTGGCCATGTGCTAAAATTGAGCAATGGAAAGATAATGGGCCCCAGGTGGGTATTAGTCATTTGTTCATTTATCTATTTAGTGCTATTGAGAAACTACTATGAAGTCAATGATGTGGGCATGACTCAGAAATGGATGTAGACCTCAAGAACTTGTGGTTGAAGACATCTGAGACAAACACAGACACACTTAATATAGTATAATGTGTGATTAGTGCCCAAGAAAGTCACGAGATGGAGCCCTACAGGCGTGTTTGGACGAGAAGGTGGATGCTTGGAGTCAGAAAGAAGCCATTCCACTCATTCTCTGAGTGGCGTTTCATCCAGTCCTTGGGTACTTTAGTTTCTCCCCACTGATGATATTAGGGTAACTATTTTAAATATGAAGCATTATACATGAATAACAGTTTCTCCCAGTTAATTTAAGATGCTGTGTCTCTAACAATGAACCACTTTCAATGGCTGCAAACTAGACCCATCAAAGGGCGATAGACTTGTAACCGCTTTATTCTGAGTGATATTAACCCAGACAAAAGAACCCCTTCCCCGACATTTGTCCCATTCTAGCCTGAGGGATAAAAGCCCTAGCTCCTCTTAGCTGAGCAAATCATGGGAACTTTCTCTCTTTGAAAGAGAGAATCTGGGGTAAAGCACGGCCAGGTCTTACCTGGGCAGCTCTTTCTGTCTCCATAGTGTAGGAGGGAAAGAAGGAAACGCTATCCCGTGATTCAGGTTTTACTTAGAATTTTTCTAGCGTCACTTACTTTCCCAAACCAACCTGGACACCTAAGAAGGCATGGCACATGAGGATTTAAAACATCATCAAATACCGTTTAAAAGTGTGCCTGTTGTAACCACAGTCTCCCATGGCCCACGGTCCTGGACGTGGCCTCTGAGAGAGGAGAAAGCAGTGTTTCTAGGGAGCAAACTATGGCTGCAACTTGACTGTCATTTAGCTCTTGCTCAAATTTTTCTTTCCCCCCAAATACTCTGAGGAATCTCATCCTCTGGAGTGGCACTGAGTGTATCTTTCCAGTGGTGCACAGGGGCATAAGCTCATAACACCCATTAGCATTAATGGGAGTTATCCGCGTAAATCCCCTCACATCGATTAGAGAACAGGCCCCTTTTGATTTTAGAAATCTTTCCTGTGAGGATTTCCCCTGTGTCTAGTATGGGCATATAAATGGCCATTTTATTGTATTAAATATGTATCACATCCATCATTTTTAATGCTGTGCTGTGATGAAGGCTTCTCAGTTCTAGGATCAGTTCAGAAAATATTTAAACTTGGCAAGCTAAACAAGCCTCAGCTAAGAAAGCCTAAGGGCCCCATTCAGAGGAACATTATCTACCATTTATGCCTGATTTAAAAACACACACACACACACACACACTCTCACACATACACAACCGAAATTACTCAGGAAAAAAAGTGTGGACAACATTGTTTTTGACTAAATTGCAGGCTTTTAATATTCATCAGCGGTGACTTTCCCATTATTCAGCCAAGAAAATCTGTACACAAACAAGGAGAGAGAAATTCACAAACAACCGCTCGTGTTTGTTAACAACAAAATTATAACAACGATGGAAGGTCGAGGTAGGTTCTCCCCTAAGGTGGCTACGTGGAGTGAAGGCTACGCGATTATCTCCCCCTGATTCCTGCGTTTATGTCAACTTGGAGATCAGAAAAGAAAGGAAGCCTAGATGTTTCCCCATTGGTACTTTATGAACTGTAACTTGGGTACTGGGGAGTGGCTATGTGCAGGACTCCTGCGGCAGAGGCAGTGGAGGGGCCAGACGGAGGCCTCACTGACCCCGGGCCCTTCACTTTAACCTGACCTGGCCGTGCTCTCTACAGTTAACCTGGGTTCCCACCACTCCAGGTTCATGGCAGCCCTCTTTTCACACCTTCTCCTGTTTGCATAGTAAGGTACCTTTAGCGCCTGGCCAGGAAACTTTGATCATTGCACTGCTCATCCTAGACATTTGACCCTAAGCAAGCTATGTAGGTGCTCAGATCCTCAAGTTCATTCTCTGGAAAATGGGAAAATGATACATTTGTTGAAAGATTTTGTTCAGTATAAAATGAAACCACGTTGGTGAAGCTCTGGCTCAGACTCCAGCATGGATGAGGGGATCAGCACCGGCAGACTTTATGCCTTGTAAACTGTGCAATGCTGATAAAGAGGATGTGAGAACAGGCTTGAGCATCTGTGCGCTCACAGCATCACCCAGGATGAGCTTTCTGGCCCTGTTACCTCGTGCTTAGAGGAAGTGTCACCCAGACGTGAAGAGGAAGAAGCCCATTTCTCAGCTTATCTTCAAGGGCATGTTGACATTTTACACAAGACGGAGACAAACAGAAATTCTGTCCATCTTGTTACCATGTATCTCCAACCATGTGGTTTTTTTTTTTTTTTTTTTGCAGAGTAAATAGGCCTTGATTGCAAAGCTGCTGTATCCTTTAAGATTTGCCAACAGGGGAAATACAACCTTGATTCTGCAAGAACCAGGAAGAGCTCTCTCGGGTGCAGATATGCACGTTGATGGGCGGCTTATTCTATGGGGGAGACCCCCAGGATGGCCGGCACCTGCTGCTTGCATTGAGCAGATAACGCTTCATAAAATAAAGACGAGTTTAGCTGGATTCATTCAAGGGGGTTATGGGTGATCATACGTATTTGGTATTTCTTAAACACCTCTTGGTCTATTAACATTTTCTTCTTCTTTATATTTTCTTCATGCTTAGATTTTCCTTGGGTCTCAGGGAAACTCAGAATCAGTAAAACGCTGATTTACTGGTTCTCCTTCCAGCCGGCCCCTCTCAATATTGCATTAGCCCTTACGGAATTAATTGAACTCCTTTTTTCTCAGCTGGCCAAGAAAGTGACCTCTTCATTCTTTCCTTTTCCTTTCTTTAATTATTTTTTTTTTAAAGAGGAGTATATTCAATTCACCCTTCAACATATTTCACAGCTCTGGCGTCATCATGTACTTTTAAAATCTCCCTTGGCCTTTTCAGACCTTTTTTCCCTCGGAGCCTTTTTACAATGAAAGGAAACTTCCAACCATGTCCAGCAAGTCATACCAGACAGCATTACGGAGGGGAAATCAGTGACATTTACAGAAGAGGAATATGAGGAGGACATTGGTGGGCTTATTTGTTAAGATGAAGGGGACGGGCTCATTAGAGATCTGGTTTTTCATATGTATACATGTGAGTACGTAAAGATGGGGGGTGTGGGTGGAGGCGAGAGGCAGGATTTAAGAAGACAAAGGCCTAAGGCAATTTACATTAGGGTTTACAATGGTTTTGC
>NW_003852445.1:4374870-4390165 GCF_000181295.1 Otolemur garnettii
ATGGAGAGAAAGAGGGAAGAAGGCAGGTAGAGAGGAAGACACTCAGAGCCAGAGCATCTGCCTGGTGCTTTTTGCTGGTTTTATAGAATATTTCTGAACAGTTTTAGCATTTCATTTTCAAAGATGAACATCTGATTATTTTGTAGTTATAGTGAAGATGTTTGAAAATATTTCTAACTCATACATCTTAAGCTACTTAGCAAAACAGATCTGCTCAAATGAGTTGGAATTGGAAAAAAGCATTTTGCAATTTAGCAAGTTTTCTTAGGCAAACCTACAAAAGTCAGAAAGTAAGGGTGTCGAGAAAAATTTTAATTAATTTGCTATTATCGGATGTTTTCTGCGAAAATCTTCTGAGCCACAAGCCGCCTTTTCCAGTTATGATGTTATCAATTTTATAAAAATAGATACTGCTGAAATGGTCATTTTATTCAATGTCAAGTAGGTGCTCATTTATAGCTATCAAAATGCTTGAAAAAGAGGAGT
This sequence comes from Otolemur garnettii, assembly GCF_000181295.1. Lineage (NCBI taxonomy): Eukaryota > Metazoa > Chordata > Mammalia > Primates > Galagidae > Otolemur > Otolemur garnettii. The sequence continues at coordinate 4,375,357 of NW_003852445.1, forward strand.
GTAAGATTTATGTTGGCTTTGGGCAGCTTATTCAGTAAACACTTTTTTTTTATTTGCTCATTTGTAAGGATAAGGCGAAGAATAAAATCTAATTTATTATTTTATTAGAAGTCGGTATCAGAGTGATGCAGGACTGTGGATTTAAGAAATCTGTAAATCTCTTTAATAAAGGCCTGGGGAATTATTAGCAAGGACAAATGTAAAATGCTTGACAGTTACATTTCTAAAAGAAAAACACAATAATCTCATTAAAGAAATTACTGACAGCAGCTCACAGATGTTAATGGTTGAAGTAACAAAGGACACGCAATATCAGACCGCAGATTATTTTTTTCCTCTTTTAGAATTTTACTATCGATCTAACTTACTGAGCAGATCGAAATAACAACTTTCAGTTTTTAACTCAACACTCCTCTTCCTCAGCAATAATAGGCAATTGAGAGCAAAAAATATTTTTATACTAAGGCCACCAGAATTTAAACACAAAGAACTGATAAAGCCATTAAAGGGAGAGATTCATATGAAAATAATAGGGAATTGTGCAATGTAACAATTTAGGAAAGACTGCCCCGAAACTAAATAATATTTACCTTCTGGGATTGATATAGCTATAATTATATATATTATGCACATATACACACACACACATATATTTATATATAAATTTTCTGTCTCAAAGGCTATATAGAAATTACTTGATATATGTAATAAATTCATAGCATTGAGAATTAAAATTGCATTTTTTCTTTTTAATGATCATTTTCTACCATTATCTTTCAGAAGGAATAAACAAATTATTCACTTGAAAGAAAGTCAAGAACTCTGCAATAAACAAGGAAGAGATTTTGCCTGAAAGGAAAAGAAAAGGAGTTGTAAAATATTATCTATATTATCTCTCCAATAATCTCACTTACTAACACAGTATGTGATTGGGTTCCTTTAGGCTTACCCAGTGCCTTTTGAGATATTTTGTGTAATATGCCAAACCATGCTGCACAACATCATACTGGATGTTACTCATTTAAACCAAAATTAAGAAATAAAGAAATACAGTTTGTATACTTAATTCTTTACTGCTCCACCTGAGCCTCTTAAATGTTTCAATGTTCTGAAAGCTGCACACTTCTTTTGTAAGATGTAGTAAATATTCAATTATGTCCATTTTGTATTTGAGAAAATGAAGGCATTTAGAAACTATTGATCAGAATAATGTTTTTAAATGTGTTAATACAGCTAAGGAATCTTAAATCTTGGGTAGAGATTCGCTGGACCTTCTGCCTGACCGAGACCTCAGCAGTACGAATCTGAATCCCAGCACACTGTGAGAATTTGTAAGTCACTGATGAACACTCGTCTTAGATTTTCCTACATCTAAATTCAAGATTAAATGGTTTAAATTTTAGGTGCAACCTCTTTGATGGAGAAATTTAGGAATGCCTTTTCTGATTTAGGAAGAGATCTCTTATGCCTTAATATTACACTAACTTAAAATATAACATGCAGATAACAATATTACCCTGCATCTCAAGTTCAAGTTGAGTATTATCTAAGCTAGTGGTTAAACCATGTAGTTAATTTTGCCTACGATCTTTACTTTTCCAAAGTAAAATTTTACTCGAAAGACTATATGATTTATAAACTAAAAATCTTTCTTGTCATCTAGAAAAAACAACAGGATTTAACTTTTAATTTTTTCACCCCTATTCTAAAAAGTCACGTATTTAATTATTTCATCTTTGAGTTGTAAGTTGTTGGTACAATAAGAGAGAGGTAAAAAAACAAGCCATGAAATAGAAATTTTATTCTACACACAGAAAGCCCTCTGAATAGCTTATACATTATGTGTATGATTTTTCAAAGAAGTATGTTATATGGTTCTTATTCCTAATTTCAAAATACTTCTAATGTACCAAATTTTTTTTTCAAGTAATAAAAATGAATTTATACGGTGATTAATGATGCATTGGACTGCTTTAAGGGTTAACACATGTATTTTCTGGGTCTTGACCCAGAAGAACTCTAATAGGCTCTAACAAGGATCATTCTGTAGTAGAAACTACCCCAAAGACACAGCTCTTCAATCACCAGGAGACTTCAAGTAAGTGCAGCTATTCTCACCCCTGGCAACCTGCAAATGAAAATGTAGGGAGGACTCGCATTTTTTCCTAGAATCCTGGTTGGATTAAAAAGGGGAAACACATGGATGGCAGGAACACATGGATGGCAATTGTTTCTCCACACAGCCCAGAAAAGAAGATACTGCATTTACGGAGCAGCCAATATGTGCTTTTATGTATGTTGTTTCCTGCGATTCAGAAAAATAGATTGTATTTTTTTATTTTTAGATTCACAGAAAAATTGAGAAAACTGTATATGGCAAGTTCCCACATACCCTGAGCCTAGTTTCTCCTATTATTAACATACTGACATCATAGTATTTTTGTTGCAATGATTAAACCAGTCTCAATAGCGGTCATTAGTGAAAGTCCCCACTTCATTCAGATTATCTTAGTATTTACCCAATACCCGCTTTCTGTTTCAAGGTCCCGTCCAGGATTCCACCTCACATTTAGTTGTCATTTGTCCTGAGGCCTTTCTTGACTATGACAGTTCCTTAGTCTTTCCTTATTGATGATTGTGACAATTTTTGAAATGTATTGGTCAGGTATTTTGTACACGGCCCCTCTACTGGAATTTTTCTGATGTTTTTCTCATAGGAGACGGGGCTGCCTCATTTGATTTTAATCACAATCCTATTGAATTGATATTTTGCACACAAAGAAATAGAAGGGAATAGGGTTGAAGTAAATTAATAGCTACCCAGCTATTAAGAGAGCTGTGACACCCATGCTTCTGCGTGTCCAGCTATGCTGTACTGGCGTTATAGCTATTACACGCTTATGTTTAAAAGATGCCCTGTGTTTGTTGATTTCATTCATTTTGATGGGGTTTAATTTATTTTCTCATGAGAGGGGTCTAATTGCCTATTTTGCCAATGGTAAACAGGCAAATAAATTACATGGGAATACAAAATCAGCTTGAGATTTATATTAAGAAAAAACAGTCAAGTTCACGATCCTTTGGAAGTTCAAATAGTTAGCGTCTTTCAGCACACTCTACTGCAGTGTTTTTTAGGGTCAAGTTATATGTAAAACCTCAGGGCCGATATATAGATCAAGCGCTGTTTTGGGAGGCAGGCTGCTCCCCTAAGCAACACAGCTGACTTAGAGTCCTCAGGTAGCCAAAGGGACAGCTTCCGGGAAGTTAAAACCAAGCAGCCTGGATGTGTGGCAGTGGGAAGGTCTGCTTCATCTTGAGCACTATCTTTGCCTCCTCTCTAACTATTGATCAGACCCTGAGTTATGAATGAAGATAAAAGACAACTCGTCCTGGAAGAGACCACTTTGAGATCAGTGCTTTTGCATAGATACAGTATGGGGGACATGACTTACCCATGGAAACACAAGTGGTGGTTCTACTTGACAATAGAGCTACTTAAAGGACTTAGCTTGGGAGCTTTTGAGAGTCACAGAGACCTGGGGTCCAGTCTAGGCCTATTCAATCAGTCTCCAGGAGTGTGACCTTGACATCCATATATCTGAGCCGAGAACCACTGACCTATATGTATACATTAAAAAATTCCACGTAATATGCTTTGCCAAAATCTCTTATTAGGGGGCATTTAACTAATTGAGGACATGCCAGTTCCTATGTATACAAAAATGAGTAATACAAATGTGCCTGCTGTCAAGAAGAGAATAGTCTAGTGGGGGTGGAGGATGGAGCAGTAATCAAACTACAGTATAATGGAGCAATAATTAAGGCAGCTGTAATATGCCAAGGGAGTGCTCTTGAGTGAGTATTCCGCAAAGCATCAGGGGAGCAAACACTAGCTCAATTGATGGTACCATTTCACTGTAAAATACGGAGAAATTTATAAGACCTGCCTGAGCTTGATTTTTCTTTCTTTTTTGTTTTATAACATTGGATTACATTATAGCCAAAGTTCATTAAATATGTGCTTGTAGGAAAATGCTACTGTATGCTAATTATTTAACGGTATCTTTTTGGAGCACTCTCAGACACTTGGTTAAGTTTTCAAGTTGGGCAGAGTGCAGTACTTATTTAATTAACCCATCTTTAGAACGTAGCAATCGGTCACTTTCCCCAATTACTATCACTGTACAACAAATACTCCACAACTTAGCGAATGGAAATATTAATTCTGCTCACAAATCTACAATTTGAACAAGGATCAGCCCAGCAGTTTGTTCCTGCTTGCTGTCTATTAACTCTTTAGGCAGGTGGGTGCAGAGATCATCTAAGCCTGGTTCATTCACATGTGGATGCAGGTACTCCAGCAGCTGGGAGGCTGGAACAGCCTGGGCTCCCTGGGCTGTCTCTAAGCAGCCTCTGTCTCTAAGCAGCCTCTCTCGGTGGTCTTCCCACGGAGGCTCAGATTTCCAGTTGGGTGTCTTAAGAGAGCCAAGGGTAGCTGTATCACCTTTTCTTACCCAGATTCAGAGGTCATTAAGTGCTATTTCTATCACAATCCATTGTTGAAAACCAATCACCAAAGCCAGCCCCAATCAAGGGGACAGGAATTAGAGTCCACTTTGTTACTGGAGGAGTCAAATGTTGGTGGACTGCCATGGCCCCTAAACATCAGAAGTTTCTACATGATCACGGTCAGGTTGAACCTTGTGTTTTTTGACGCTTGAGTTTTACATAATCAACCTTTTATAGTAGATGCAGAAGTCAAGAGAAATAATAGCTACTTTCCTGTAATGGTGATTCCTGGAAGAGTTAAAAGCCCATGAAATATAACTAATCACAGTATTTACATAGTATCTGTATCCGTTACCATATAGCCTCTAGCACACTTCGTATATTTTATCTTATTTCATCCTTCTAACAGCTCTTTAAGGTAGATACTATTCTTGTATTCTCCCACATTAGAGACTTAGGAAAGGAAGAAATTTCCATAAGGTCAAAATGCTAGCAAAAGGCAGACTAGAGATCTCCACCCATTGGTTCTGACTCCAGAGTCCAAGCTCTTAACAGCCATACTAACTGATGAAGATCATAGTTCCTAGATATTCTGTACAATAAACTGACACGCATTGTTACAAGATTTCTTAAAGGAATTTTAAAAGTTAGACTAACTCTTGTTTCCTCTTTCAAATTTCTTTCATACATATATTTCATTGTGATCTAGTACTGTTCATTGCATATTTAGAGGCTTGACATGAATAAAGTAAAATTTATATACATCCTCGACTTCCAAGCTTAAAGATTATGAAAACATTACAAGAGATCTTTCCTTAAGATCCAACCAATGCAGGTAATCACAGATTCTTACATCTTCTGCCCTTGGGAAACTGAAGGACCTATTGTCTCCTAGCATGATTTATATTTACATCCTGAGCAAACATCAGGAAATCTGCAAAGAAGATATGAAACTCAGTTTAAAATGAGTGTGTTCCCCTTTAAATATATTCTTTTGTCTACTCTGCATGGGACTTTGTCAAAAATGTCTGAATGATTTCCTATCTCATTTTTGCATATCCCTATTTCCTCTGACGAAAGTCCACGTGATGTAAGCAATGAAGAGGGAAACACTTTCTGGGAAATACGCTGCCCCACACTCCCTTCTGCCAACATTTGATTAATCACGTTAGCAATAAAATGCCTTTCCATTCAGAACTGCCATGTGGTCTGTCCAGGGGAGGACCTGGGTCTTTCCAGAGACTCCCACTGTGAGCAGAGGCAGCAGCGGTGTGGTGTGCTCAACTGCCCAATTAGGTCACAGGACAGTCTAGAAAGCCAAGAAATAAAGGTGTCAGGTGACCTGGAGATCAGGTAATCAGCGGAAGCAAAGTGTAAAGGGAATGGGGGATGGGTGAGTAAAGGGGACAACAAAGTGGGGTTCAGGGGAGAAGCAGAGTCCTAGAAATAAAAAACCCGGATCTTCTTTCTGTCTCCCTACACGCAGCTAGATGCCTTTTAGGTTAAAAAGAAATTAATTTAGAAATATATTATGGTATTTGTCTCTCCCAAAGACAAATCTGTCAATGTTCGTACAACGCAATTAACGCTGACACTGTTTTAGACGGAACAGCTGCACACCAGGGCTCTTGGAGAAGGCTGGGCAGAGGCGAACTGAATTGCAGAGGACACCACCAGGGTTCCCTGGGAAAAAAAGAATTTCACCATAGAACAGAGAGAGAGAATGGAGAGAATAACATGAGGAATGTGTAGGGAACATACACGGTGCCCTGGGTATGGTAGTTTGGGTTTCTGGAATCAAAAATATGGCATGGGAATCAGACTGGCAATTCTAAGCATGTCCAAGCTGAGAAAAGCCTCACATGCCACGCTGTGGAGTGTCAGACGTCACAGACACTAGCTCTCACTGTTTATAATAACCCACTGGGAACAGCTTGGCACCCGTAGCACAGTGGTTACGGCACCAGCCACATACACTGAGGGTGGCGGGTTCAAACCTGGCCTGGGCCACCTAACTGCAATAACAGATTGGAAACACAGAATAAATTCAACATGTATCTTTGCAATTTTTTCAGTTTTCTCATGTGCAAAATGGGGATATTTTCATTCCTACTACCAGTGCCTCACTCGTCACCTCCCCATTGCTTGCCCATACTAGTGCAATAATCTCTAGACTTACTCCCCTACCTTCAACCTTCCTCATTCTTAAAGACCTCGTGCCATTACTGCATACACAAAAGACAGAACAAAGAATAATAAAATAATACATGATTATTCATCTCTGTTTCCCAAAGAATAAAGTCCAAACTTTCTAAAAAGGTGGTTAGGACTTTCCACTGACCAACTGCAGCCTAATTTGGTTCCTGATATATCTCACACTCCGGCTTTGCTGGGCTTTCTGACCTACTGTATGATGTGGTGGTTGATACAATTCCTCTACCTGGGTTATTCTCCTCTCTGCTAACATCTCAGAACTGAGTTTTCAAGTCCCAGCAAAATGCGGCTTCTTATAATCAGAAATAATATCTCCAGCCTTGGGAATGTTGAGTAACCATCATACGATCAAAAGAACTGGGCCAGAATTCCATACCTGCGTCTTTCAACATTACCAGAAAATCGGTAAGATAATGGTAAGAACATCAATGTCATAAGGAAATTTCATAATTTAAGTGAGAGACCAGGGAAAGAAAACTTTTATGAACTCTGCACATATACGTTAATGTGACCTATAATGTGGGGTTTTCAAAAGTAAAACCATAAATAAAAACAGCTTGAAGCAGAGTTGAAATCTCCACCATGCCATCTACCCAATGTCGTGGTGATGGACGAGTTCCCGTAACAAACTTTACTGAGCTGATCTAACATGAGCCACCTGCCCGTCGTGTGAGATGACAGAGATGGAAACAACTTGCAAAACTGTCTCTGGCTATGCAAACATTTGTTATCATTATTTGTTTCCTAAATCTTCATGACCATTCGCTATCCTATTAGAATTATTCCTGTTCACGTCTTATAATACATATGAAGTTGTAAGAGATTTGAGGATCAGACGCGATTTTAATCATGTTTATTCACCCACAGAATACGTAAGCGAAGCTCCTGAGGTCGGTGTCTCTCTAGGCAGGGCATCACTGCTCGTGTTTAGTGGCAGAGCTGTCTGCACCCGACAGGGCAGGGCTGCGTCTATAATCACAGAAGCCTTCTCTGTTCAGGCGCCGTTACCCCCGGCAGGGCAGGGCTGCGTCTGTAATCACAGAAGCCTTCTCTGTTCGGGCGCCGTTACCCACATGGCAGTGTGGGTGAATTACTAGCTTATCTCTTACGTATATTTGAGTCTCCAACATCTGAATCATTAGGGGAAAATTCCTTTGCCCTTGCTTATCCTTATCAGCAGAGTTCTTCCTCAGATTTTCATAATCACAATTTCCCACGTGGCTATAGTTGCAACCCTCATCCTCCTGCAATGCTCCCCTCTAGGATCCAACCCTGCAATGTACCAGTATTTCCTTTTATATTACAACTAACTGGAAAAATTCAATTTTCACATCTGTCTGGTGGATTTTGACTGATACTTTGCTCTCCCTGTGTTGATATTACCAGGAATTCCATGCATGTAAAACGGAATAGTGGAGAATGAAAACCAAATGTTAAACTTTAGCTCCAACGCGCGGAGCTGCTTCTTCTATTACACGATTATTTTTAGAAGCTATTCCTATCACTCCACACATATTTTCTTTCTGCATTGACTACATGAGCTCTTACCACTTCCACGGCTGTGCTTCTGAGTCATCCTTAATTGATGAATGTTGATTTGAATGAACAATTGGCTTTAGCTTTTATTTCTCATCAAATGTTGCCCCTTTCTAAGGCTTATGAGTTACTAACAAGTCTAGCATTGGAGTCTAATTTGAAAACTCCTTTTTAATTTGAAAAAAATGGAAATATATACGTGCCAAGAAACCTGCAATCTTTAGTGTAGTCTTTGCACAAAACTGGTGTCATTACAACTCATAGTCTTAAAAGGTCTGTTGGTGATGTGTGTAAAATCTAAATGCATACTGGGGGCAGTAATTATGCTTCTCATGTTCCAGAAAGGTGAGGAGCCTGGGAACAGAGTTTTACAAGTTGACAAACTTTCGGTAATTTTTTTTTAACAAGGCAAATAAAGTGCTTTTCAACTCTTTAAAGTGATTGCCATTGCTTAACATAGTTGTTAACTGCAAAATACAAAAGCCAGGCTCTTATCTGACAATATCCACTCAGCACGATGTGCTGAATCCGGACCTTGTTGAGTATAGGCTTCAGATGTGGACAGTCAGGGCAAGAGGAGTATCGGGAGAAACGAACACTGAGCATGTCATACACGTTGGGCACTGCGCCAAGGGAGTCCCTCTCATCCCTTCATTTCTGAACCAGCTGAGAAGTAGATTGTAACACCTCCATTTCGCAGATGAATGCACTGAGACTCAGATTTTAGATGTGTCAGACTCCAGAGCCCAAGTCCTTTACTACTTCTTAAAATGGATTAAGCCCAGGGATTTTTCCTTATGGAAGTTTGAATCAAGTAGGATTCCCACCCTAAGGAAACACGTGGTCAAGATCGGAAACACTGAACAGTCCTGACGATGCTTCCTGTCAATATGGTAACGTCAGAACTCAGTACAACCAAAATCTAAGTAAGAGCATTGCACTATACCGACATAGTATGTTAGTGAAAAACTATTAACTCACTGCCCTGATTTTTAAAAATCATTGGATTACTAGGTGTTCTTCCCAAGAAAAATCGCCGAAAGCAGAGTAACAAACGACATTCATAAAATGGGTATTGAATGACAGCCTGGGGCCACGACAGTGCAGGGAGGATAGTGGTACAAATAGGAGCTGGAGCCCGGCATGGAGATGCGTACCTATAATCCCGCACTCGGAGAGTCTGAGACAGAAGGATTGCTTGAGGCTGGGAGTTCTAGACCAGCCTAGTTAGGATAGAAAGACACCATGTTTACAAAAAATAAAAATAAAAAGAGAAAAACATCAGCTGGGCATAGTGGTACGCACCTGTAGTCCTAGATACTCAGGGGCATAAGGTGGGAGCATGGCTTGTGCCCAGGCATTTGAGGTTACAGGGAGCAATGATCATGCCACTAGCCTCCAGCTTGGGCAACAGAGAAGAACCTTATCTCAGTTAGAAAAAAGAAAAAGAGCAGGTAGGTGAGGCCAGGGATGGAGGTCACACGAGGGACAAACCACAATGGGAATAAGAAAGTCCAAGGGGCTCTTTTATTCTTACTTCTGCCAGTTTTTATAAGTGGAGATGTTAAGGTCAGAGGTTTGCAGCTGAAGCACCTCTCATAGCAGATGGACCGCAGGCTTAGGCTTGGAACTCAGACTCATACCCCTGAGGAAGACACAGTCCACATTTGTCGGTTTGAAACACCCTACAGTGTAATATTAGCAGAGAATTCTTGTGACACAACTGTCTGTGGGTTGAAGGCCTGTGTACAATCTTTGGAGTCTGAAGTTATTGAGAAGTCGTTGATTAAATTAGACTGTTCCCGGATGGACGGTCAGATTTCTGTGGGCATGAAAATATTACTATTTCCACTGCTGCTAAGGCTAAGAATACCATTCATTTCTTATAGGTAGTATGCAGTTCTTTGGAATTTACAAAGTATTTACCTATCTATTTGACCTTTATAACAACCCTCTGTAGAGGTATAGGAGAAGAGAACGTCCATGGAATGACGCATTACTAAAATTTTAAGTTGAGGTCTTCGCTTCTGCGTTTTTGATACATTTTTCAGAATTCTAAAATTAAGCCACAGTTTTTCTCATCCATAGAAAGAAGAAGCTAATATCTCCCCTGTCTTCAGAACCATTAGAGAAATCAAATGAAACACTGCTGTGAAAATTCTCAGGAAACTGCACATCTTTATTTTCTTACTGTTGTTGGGGTGCATTTATTTCCCAAAAGTTCCCTGAAGGAAGATCTGCCTGTTTTGAGAGGGAGCAAAATACAGTGATTGCAACAGAGACTCTAAAGTTGGGCTGCGTGATTTCTAGCCCTGCCAGCTCCTGGCTGTGTGGCGTTGGGCAAGTTACTTAACCTCTCTGTGTTTTAGTTTTCTCACCTACAGACTAGAAATCATCGAATCAACATGAAGATTAAACGTGTTAATAGACATAAGATGAGGGCTGTTTAAGTGTTAAGATACTTTGAGTGGTCTCTGGCACACGCTGAGGGCTGTTTAAGTGTTAGGTCCTTCTATCAGCTGTCATCATCATCAGTATGGTCTGGTATACTGTAGAAGATCAGGATACTCTGTTGAATACACAAATCAAGTAAGCATAGAACGAGTATTGCTGACAGCCCCCAAATTGTAGGAAATAGATGGGAACTGTAAAAACAACTCACCTTACTGTCTATTAAAATAGTGGATGGTCTTCATCATGACTTTGACTCATGCAGAAAAGTTAAAAATACGTTCAGAAAATCCTGTGAGCCAGGTAGGCAAGTGGTCAATTTTCCTCTCTGATGTGGATGTCAGTTACACTGTCGCGCGTGTCTTTTCCTGAGATTATTACAATAAACCAACGAGGTACGTCATACATTACTCTAATACATAGAGGGGGAAAACTTAGTGCTCAGGGAAGTACGTTGGCCCGAGGCCACTTGGCAATGTGTGGAAGCCAAATCCAGAGTTTCCGAATCGAGTTTCCACCCCCCTGGCCTCCCCTCAAAGCTGAGTCTCTCCCTGTCAGACGCAATACTATGATAGCACATCTCCGAAATCATTTCCATCTCTCGGTTCAGTTTTCAGACTTCTCATCCTTCTAGCCAAGAAAAGAAATGCTTGGGAATGGAACTGAGCACAAGCATCCAGAGAGGGCCTGGCGAGGCTCCGGCACTTGGCCTGGCGTCTCAGGCACTCTTTTCTGGAATCTCAGGTAAATCAATGAGGGCTGAGGGCTGAGTGAGTTCGCCAACAAGCACAGCTAGCAGATGACTGAGAAAAATCTACAGCACAGTGTGACTTCAAGGCCAGGTTCTTTCCGCAGTAGGGGGACTGCTTCCTGCAGTCTATCCCTATCTTGGGAGCTGCCCCGAGCTCTGCGTGAAGTGGCTTTGTGCTCAGAACAGCCCTTGGAGAAACCTCCAGAACCTTCCAGGGTGACTGATCTTTTAGCAAAGCAGAGGAAAGCCTTTGCCCGGTTGGTACCAGACCTGACATCGTATGCCTTAGTTTAGCATTTCTCAACATGTGAAATGTGACTTACAGATTTTCTTATTAAAATGTTAATAGTTGCAAATGTATTTTAACAATTAAAAATGTGGTAATTAGTTATTATAAGAGGAATCTCACCTGTAAATACTTATAACATAAAACATGTAGAGATTGTTTTGAAGACATTCATGTAAATAAAATACAGGTGGAGTATGGGTGTGGCAAAAATCATGGCAGGCAATCAGGGAAGAAAACTAATTATATTGAAGTACAGTTACAGTTATTGAAACATTAGAAAATCTGAATTATGATATAGTTGAATATGTACTTCTCTAAGGTAGTAACTAGTTCTTGAGGCAGGTCTAATAAGAACTGCAATTTCAATTTAGCAATAAGCATAAATACTATTTTGAGATATTTGCAGTAATTCTTATGTGATACCAAAATACCCATGTTTCTCTTTGTTCCAAAGTCTCAGCTACTGCTAATACCATTGTACTTTATTTCCTGTGTTCATAATTGAAAGAAATAATACATACCAGTTAGGAGTTAGCAAAATTAAGATATACTATCTTTTCTTTCAATGCTCTTTGAGTTAAGTACTCCTGGCCAGGTGCTTAGGTGACCCAAGTTGAAATCTCAGTGCTAGCAGGTAATAGCTGTGTTACCTTACCAAGTGACTCAGACTCTTTAAGTCTCTGAAAAGGGACAATGGCCAGGGGAATTTACAAGGTTGGGAGAGTTCTTGGACAGTATTGGAACCCACTGCATGTCATAAGCTCACTCCCGGTGTTCTAAAGATGGCGGGGAGGGGCTGGGTGTGGCCATTCAGCCAGCAGAAGCTGCACTTACTGCAAATTCCAACCATCAGAGACCGGCCCACATCCTCACTTTTCTCCAAAGGGCTCAACTAAAAATATTCCATTTTTCTGGGGGAAACTCATGCCCTCATTGCACAGGCTTGCTTTTGTTTACACTTACACTTTGTGATTAAGAGAAAAATAATTCAGTTGGAGCATGGACGTGGAAGAGGGAAAAAAATATGGACATAAACGGGTACAGGAGATGATCTATGCAGAGACATTATCTAACGCAGTGAGCGTCAGAGGGGATGATGAAATTAGAAAGGGGAACAGAATGTAAAAAGGTATTTTGTGAATAGAGAAGGTGTCAGTATTTTGTCTTTCTAATGTACTACTCTGCTGTGCTATTGTACTAGTTTGGATTCTCTACGAAATAGCTCCCCATTATGGGTTAGAGAGATGCAAACTCCCTCATGATCTGCTCCACTTTAATGCTTTTAAAGTGAGTGAGTTTAATATTAAAAATGAAAAATGCGGAGGCAGATTTTACCTAATGGGAATTTGTCCACTTTGTTTCTTGGTAAAAACCATGCATCGGGAATGAGATTTGGGAGGAGTCGAGATAAAAGAGTTTGAAAACAGTTATTGATGAGATGTGATACGTTGCCATTAAGTAGGAAGCAGGAGAGATCATTCCCAGCTCACCTGCATGGGAAGTGAGCAGTGCACATTGCTCTGGTAATGGGCTGATAGGCAAGTCTTGGGAGAGGATGATATATGTGAAGAGAAGTCCATGGAGAGGACATTATGATATCAAGACAATGACAAAACAAATTTCAATGCAAATCTATAGAGACCGTATTACAGTGTCAAGGCGATGGCAAAACGTTAAGTCTAGAGAGACCATTTTACAATGTCAAGACAATGGTAAGACAATGTCTCTGCAAGATTATTGAGACCACCTTGCCATGTTAAATTACAATGTCAAAACATTACCACTGCACGTCTTGAGAGATCACGTACCTCTTTTAAGATAATAGCAAAACAATAGAATTGGAAATAGCAAACAATAGAACAAAGGAAATTTTATGTGAGTCCTTGGAATTATCAAGAGATGATAAAAATGTAGAGGCAAGTCAAAGGTTATTAAAGAAACACAAACAAAGATAAACTATAAGACCGTGTTGTAAATCCAGTTAACATTGGACTGAATTCTTGCTTTGAAAAGTCTCCTGGCCCGTCACCTGTGGCTCAAGTGGCTAAGGCGCCAGCCACATACACCTGAGCTGGTGGGTTCAAATCCATCCCGGGCCCGCCAAACAACAATGATGGCTGCAACCAAAAAATAGCCGGGCATTGTGGCGGGTGCCTGTAGTCCCAGCTACTTGGGAGGCGGAGGCAGAAGACTCGCTTGAGCCCAGGAGTTGGAGGTTGCTGTGAGCTGTGATGCCATGGCACCTTACCTAGGGCGACAGCTTGAGGCTCTGTCTCAAAAAAAAAAAAAAAAAAAAAAAAGTCTCCCAAGTGGCAATGCAGAATTGAGGTTGGAAAGCAAGGCTAGCCAAAGGCTGACAGAACGCCAGGGGTGAAGGGGAATGAGGTACGTTCTCACAGAGGGTTGAGTCATCAAATTTGAACTGCACTCTTTTCCCCCTGAAAGAACCAGTTCACTGTTTTAATTAATCAGGTGGGTTGTCTTCCATGACATGAAATTCACAGACCTTGAGTTTCTGATTCATGCTTTGTCAGAGCCCATCGTTGGTGACGTCTTGCCTGGTGCTCGCTGTTTAAACTTGCACTCGGCTCGCAGTCCTCACTAAGTGTCAATCAGTGTGCGAGGCACTTAGGACCCTCGTGGGTAAAATGGACTTCTCCTCTACCAAGCCAGCAGGAGTGAGGAAACGACCTTCCCACAGGTGCAGATAACCAAGGGCGTGCAGGACGAGGTCTTCTAATGGCAGCCTTGCTTCCCTGTCGCTCTGAGAATTTGATTGCGTTGCTAATGGAACTTTGTTCAATGTTCTTTGCGTATAAAAGAGAGGATACAAATGTGATCCCTGCTTCTTGCCTCCCAGAAATTCAAGGCTGTGCGGCTTGCGCAAGTGGCTTAGCTTCTCTGGTTTACTCATCGGCAAAACAAAAATAGCGACTGTGGCCTCACAGGCCCTTCTGCATTTCTGTATTTGGTTTTTATAATTAGCCAAAATGTTTATGATCTGTATGAACAATTAGCTGTCAAAGACATTGTCATAACTCATCCTATGACCCCCCCCC
>NW_003852445.1:4390923-4395449 GCF_000181295.1 Otolemur garnettii
CTTTCAGAAAGCTTTTAAATAGTAGCATCCTTCCACCCACCTTTTCCGCCTCTGGCCGAGCTTCTTAAAAGATTATTTCCTCACCTCCCACTCACATGTAGGTCTCCTGCTTCATAAATCTGAGCATTTATGTCTTTTATCAATTCTGGAAAATTCTCACTTTTTAAATATATCTATGGCATCTCTCGCACTCTATTTTCCCTTCTATACTTTTAAAGTAGGCATGCGTCAGGACCTCTCACCCTTGACTCCTCGCTGCTGGCAGCTCTTCAGACTTTTCACCTGTGGCATGCAGGGTGAGTTCCTCAATCTTCTTCTAGTTAACAATCTCTTTCTTCAACATCGTCGATTCTGTTGTTTGCCTAGTGATTCGGCTGTTCCAGGGGTGCCCAACCTTTTTTCTTCTCTGCCACAAATTGGACGAATAGGAGTTTTCGTGGGCCACACAGTAAACACAGAGACACTAACAAAAGCAGAGGAGCAAAAAAGGTCCCTGCACAGTTTTCAGGATACAGGAAAACCACAGATAAGCAACCGTCCTCAAATAATCAGCATGTGGCCTGTGGACTGCAGGTTGACACCCCTGGATTCTTTGTTTTTATTTTCAATAATTGTGTGTTCCCCCCCCCTGCAATTATCTGATATTTACTGATGGTGGTTTTTTTTTTTAATGTGGGTTTTTTTTTAACATTTGTTATTTTTACTATTCATTTTTAAAAGTCTCCATCTGATAGTTCTATTAATCTGATTCTGGGAAATCTGCCACCTTTCTGAGGGATTAGTTTTCTCCTTTCTCATCCTAGTGTTATGTGGGTGTGTCTGAGTGTGTGTACATGTGTACGTTACAGGTCACTAACTGAAATTTACCATTAGCAGGGCAGTGCTGTGGTCTTTGGCTTCTGAGATTAAGGCCTTTTCCTCCTGAGACACTTTTTGGTTTGGGCAGCCTAGTGCCAATGACTTTATGGATGGCTAACGCCACTTTTCGTATTAATTCCTAACTTTAGTAGTTCTTGGAACCCATACGTAGTTTAATTCAAACTCAAAGCCCTTATGGCCCCAAAGACAACATGTCACGGGGAATTATGTAGCCGCTTTATTCACAATAGTTCAAACGTGGAAGCCACTAAGATGTTCTTCAGTTAAGAAGTAGATAATTTGTGGTATGTCCGGACAATGAAATATTATTCAGCACTAAAAAAGTGAGTTAGCAAACCATAAAAATATGTGGAAGAAGGTTAAATGCACATAACTAAGTGAAAAAAAGCCAACCCCAAAAGGCCACATACTGTGTGATTCCAACTATACGAAATTCTGGAAAAGGCAAAACTATGGAGATAATAAAAGGAGGTTAGGGGAAGGAGGGTGGGACAGTCAGAGCACAAGAGTTTTCTAGGACAATGAACTGTTCTGTACAATACCACAGGGACAGGTACATAGCATTACACATTTGCCTAAAGCCACCTGGATGCACAACACCAAGAGCGAGCCCCAGTGTAGCCCATGGCCTTTGGGTGACAATGATGTGTCAGGGTCAATCATCAGTTATGACTAATGTACACTCCAGTGTGGGGGGGGGGGCTGCTGCTAGAGGGACAGGCTCTGCCTGTATGGGGGCAGGGTATGTGGGAGATCTCTAATTTCTGCTCAATTTTGCTGTCAAGAGAAAACTGATCTCCAAAATGCAGTCTACTTAAAAGCCCCCAGTCTCATACAGTCATGGTTCCAGAGTTTAGGGTTCTCAGAGAGACTGTTTTGTCAAGAGACAAGGCTGAAAGACACCAGCAATGCCATCATTTTCCTGCACTGGACAAGAGACTGGGTTTTCTGGTCCATCTTTTCACTAAGGCTATCTAGCCTTTCCAGAGTCCCACATCTTGTAGGATCTTAACTCTAATTCCCTTTGTTAGCGGGGCCTGAGCCATTATTAACTGTTTCTCCATGAACATTGAAGTCCGAACCCCAGCTTGTTCTGCCCTGAATTATTCTCTCCTGGCTCTCTGTCCACCATTCTGATCATTTTTCCACCTTCTGATCATTGTTTTTACTCCCACAGTTTAAGATGTTCAATATTTATCTGATTACCTAACTTTTGTCCACCCCATCCCTCAACAATATTCCATCAGATCTTATTAGGGTGAACTCTTCACCCAACTCCATACTTCCAATACCTTCCGTCTATTCCTCATGCTGAAGCTACAACTTCCTGAGATGAAAACTTGGCAGCACTTTAAAAAAAATCCTTTGATGACTCATCCTTGTTTATAACACAGATATGCATATTAGACCCCCATGTTAGCATGTTAATCTCTTCGGAGCAGTCTCCTGCAGAGTTCTTTCAGTCTCATCTAGCTCTCCTGTGTCCAGTTCCAGTTTTCTAGTCATTCTGAATTGTTCATTGGTCCCGTTCTTTTTAACTTCTTTGCTTCTGTATCCACTGTGCCTTCTGTGTAGTTGTTAATATGACACATTCTTTCCCTCTACGAGTGCAAAATTTGAGTTCTTACATTTACATTGTTTTTGTCTTTTTTGACTTCTTATGACAATGGATATAAGGCATACAAAAATAGAAACAATATATATTTATGGTGAGTTAGTGTGTAAGAAATTAGATAGCATGGCTCATGGAAACATGGATGCCAGAAAGTTCTGTGGTTGCAATAATGCATAGCCCTGACCTCTTCTATGTATATTATTTGTCCTTTTCTCTAATATTTCTTTCCATGTCTAGTTGTTACGTTATTTTGGAAGTAAGGCCCAAAATTGAAAGGACTACATTGGGATTACAGTACTGGTGACATGAGTTCCTTAATAATTACTGATTTGCCTGTGCATCCTAGAGTATTTAACATATCTCTATAACAAGCACATGCATTTGGAAATGTTATTTCTAAATCATAAAAACTACAACAGTTAAGCTGCTGAAAATAGTCCCATTTTCAGGAATAATGGTGTTATTTTGACTTTCTTCAAGACAGCAAGGAGCTCAATTTTGTACCCCCAGCTTTCTTTGCTCCCCTTTCCTCAGTTTACCCCTCTGCAAAATAGGCATAATAAAGATACCCATCTCTTGAGTGATTTGGTGATTAACAAATGCATGCCTAAAAGTGCTTAGAATAATGACTAATACTGAGTAAAAACTCAGGAAAGATGAACTTTATTTTTCCCATTTCCCCTCACCCAATCAGACAAATTTTTAAAGGAAAAAAAATCCATATTTTAAGTACGTGACAAGATGTTATATATCTTTTCTGTGTCTCTCTCACCTATCATGATCAACTTTGAAAACAGGATCTGCTTTTTGTCATTTCTTCTTTTACATAATTTAAAGGCATTGGTTTATTTCTTTCTGATTCTAAAGTAATTTTGAAATGAAAACTCTCATTCCTAGTAAAGCCATTCAGTTATCAGCAATTATGGCAGAAAGACTTTGAAAAGTAGAGGCCTCTTAGTCTGAGAAAATGTAGGGTGGACATAAAGTCTGCGTGCAATTTACAATGGGTTAACATCGTAAATTGCACACGAATTTTATGGACACCCTGTATTTATGCTATTGTTGTGTGAGATCGTTGTGGCTACCACAACCCAGCTTGTTTTCTACCCATCCTTATCTGCAAAGAAAACTTTATAAGCTACCTTCTATAGTTTATACTTCTCATATTGTGATTAAAGATTTAAGAAAAGATTAGTGGGATTTTATTCTCTTTTTCCCTTCTCCCAGTCTATAAACGTTCTTCTTTGGCATCTTGGGAATACATGAAATACCAAGTAACATACATTTAGTGGACATATTCCTTAAATAAATGATTGATTTTACCTCCAAGGACCCCATAGAGAGAAACAGTGGTTTCTGAGGTAAAAAAACTCTGATTTGCTTATTTTCTCAGGAGTTTTGCTTCCAAGTTTAAGACTCCTTATTTGCCTGTTACAGTAACAATTGCAGCAAGAAACTGATGATTTTTCCCTTGAAGGAGAATAGTTCTCTGCTTAGAAAGAATCTACTCTCATGAAGGATGTCCTTATTTCTTACTGTTCATACAGCAGAAATAAGAGAAGTTAGAGACTGAATTTAGGACATCAAATCCACATCAAGATGTAGATAGAATACTAAGTTGTTCTTAGATGACCACAGGCTCAAATAAAAAATGGCTCACTGGCAAGATAAGCCCATATCACAAAATCCCCAAACCAGAGATGCTGGTGTGGATGCAGAGAAAAGGAAACACTTCTGCACTGCTGGTGGGAATGCGAACCAATATGTTCCTTTTGGAAAGACATCTGGAGAACACTTAGAGAACTAAAAATAGACCTGCTGCTTGATCCTGCAATTCCTTTATTAGGTATATATCCAGAGGACCAAAAACTACATTACAATAAAGATATTTGTATCAGAATATTTATTGCAGCCCAATTCGTAATTGCCAGGTCATGGAAGAAGCCCAAGTGCCCATTGATCCATGAATGGATCAATAAACTGTGGTATATGTACACCATGGAATACTATGCAGCCATAAAGAAAGATGGAG
>NW_003852445.1:4395471-4410209 GCF_000181295.1 Otolemur garnettii
CTTTACCTCCTTCATGTTTATATGGATGGAGCAGGAAAATGTTCTTCTTAGCAAAGTATCACAAGAATGGAAGAAAAAGTATCCAATGTACACAGCCCTATTATGAAATGAGTTTATAGCTTTCATATAAAAGCTATAACCTAATTATAGCCTAAGAATATGGGGAGGGGGGAGAAGGAGAGGAGGGAGGAGAGTGGATGGGTGGAGGGAGGGTGATTGGAGGGATCACCTCTATGGTTTATCTTACAAGGGTACAAGTGAATCTTTCTAAAAGTAGAATATAAACATCTTAACACAATAACTAAGAAAATGACATAAAGGCTATGTTAACCAGTTTGATGAAAATATTTCAAATTGTATATGAAAACACCACACTATACTCCATGATTGCATTAATGTACACAGCTATCATTTAATTAAAAAAAAAAGCAAAAAAAAAAAAAAGGCTCACTGAACAGCGCAGATGATTTTAGTTTACCTCCCTGTACCACACTCATATTCTCCTTTTCAAGATTCTAACTCTAGGAACTCTTCCATTTTGTTCTTTTTTGTCATCACCTTTTGGTTTTGAAATAATTTTAACTTTACAATAGAATTTCTAGTTCCAGTATCAAAACTAGAAACTTCCTCTGGGTATGAAACTACTAATTACACTAAAGATCTACTTGAAATTTTACTAACGGTCTCACTAATTTCTTTTCCACAGTAAGGATCTGGTCTGGGATTTCCCATTGCATCTAGATGTCCTGTCTCTTTTTTCTCCTCCCGTCTGTGACAGTTTCTCAGTCTTTCCTTGCCTTTATGAAGAGTACCAGTCACTTATTTTGTATAGTGTCTCCCAACTTGCATCTGTCTGCTATTGTCACATAATGAGGTTGATGTTATAATTTCAATTTTGGCAAAAAACCATGTGAAATGTCACCATGATCGATGCATCATCATGTCAGGGGAACTTGATGTCATTATGCTTCAAGATCATCATGGTCACCTCAATTGCTTGGTTAAGTCTGTGGCTGCTGGATTTCTCCATTGTAAAGTTAGGACCTTTTTTTTTTTTTTTTTTTTTTTTTTTGCTATTTTTAATAAATATCTCAGTGGAGATACTTTGAGAACATGCCAACGTATGCCCTTTTTCTCCTCAAATTTCTATCTGCTGATGTGAATATCTATTCCCTTCAACAGTTATGGTATTATCCAAAAGATGCCTTTGAATTTCCTTCATTCCACCCACATGTATTAATTGAAACTTTTCTGTAGGGAAAAGTCTTTTCTCCCCATTTACTTATTTACACAATTACTTAAGTATGTCAACATGGATTGTTAGATACTTACTTTATTCCACTTTTTATAGTTGAGTACTATCAGTTATTTTTCTGCTCAGATTGCTCCAGATTTGGCCATTGGGCGCATCTTCTGGTTGGCCCTCATGCCCCTCTGACATACCTCCATTTATAATTGTGCATTTCTTTACTTTCTGTCACTAGAAACAACTCCAAGATAATCTTACATTTTCTCCATTTGGTCCAAGAGTCATATGCTTCTCTAGAAAGACTGGATTCTCTTTACTGAAGATGATATTTAGAAATCACAATCTGGGTGTTGGGTGTGCCCGTTGGCAATGGGATTTCATTGTGTCTAGGTCCTCTCAGGGGACAGACCTAGAAGGTTATGTATTCCAACCTGTGCATGCACACACATCTCTGCTTTTCTCTCTCTCTGTCTGTGAATACATGGTAAAACCCTGGATTCATACTGAGGTCTCTCTGTTTTAAATTCAATTATTTATAACTTCTTTCTCAAAATCTAGCTCTCTACAAAATATTTATTTTTTTATTCCTAACATACATGGGAGACACCTGTATCCTTCTAAGAACTGCATTTGCTAACCCAAGTGTACTGTCTGTGTGTAGTTAGTTCTATTGGTCTTCAGCTTTACAGTACCCAGACGAGCAACTGTTTTCCTCAGTTACATGGCTCAGTTCTTCTCTTCCCTGCCCTATCAGTGTGACTGGATCATTCATTTGAAATACAATTCTACAACTAAGAATTTTTTTTCCCTTTTGGGGTTATCTCCAGAGTCTGCTTGATTTTAATTATTTATCCTTTTGGAATGTGAAGTAGTATTGTGCTTCTAAGTCAGACCTGCACCAAAGGGAGCACCCAGGGAAGTGTCACTCCGCCACCTACTCATTCCCATTTCTCCTATTCGCTGCCACTTCCCCTCCACTCCCTGCAGAGAACCGGTCTCTGGAGCTTCTAGCTTCTCTTTTCTGTATTTCTTTTGCAAAACCGAGCAGATGTATGTTCTTATCTCTCCTATCTTACTAGTCCCGATCTACTTGATCTATCTCTGATACAGGTTCCTTTCTTGTAAGATTTAAAATATCCCTGAAGATTTTGTGTCTTTCCTTTTAGATTATTATCATTGGAACGTCAAGTGGCCAATGACTCTCTCAGACCATCTGTTGCATTATTTTAGACTGGATTTTGATTAGCCCTATGTTCACTAAAGTTTGGTCGTTTTTATCGTTATTTATTTTACGAGAGCTTCGGGTCCACTGCCTGCATTAGACTTCATTTTCACAGACCATTTATCACTTCCTGAGACAGGTGACCAAAAAATATTATTGTCCCTGAAAACAATCAGCAACGTCCAGTTTCATCCAGCTTCAGAATTCACCTGCTTGGAGGGGGTGGGTAGAACATGTGTTTTCTGCCCTTCACTCGGTCTAATCTGGTCCTTAACTTCCCTGGCTTAAGCCTTTCCTGTTTTACGTGGCTATGGGAACAGATTCCCCACAAAGAAAGCAGCAGGCACACCGTCAAATGACATTTCATTCTTTCTTTAATGATCTGTTTCTTTGCTCTTGCAACAAGTCTGTAAAGATTACAAGTATGTCTCAGGGGAAAGAAATGAAAGTATAGTAGAGCCCAAACTTGAGCAAGTTCACAAAGAACCATAAGGGGGTGGACGAGGTATTAGAATATAAATAGAAAGTACAGTATTAGCTCCAAACAAATGCTTTCAAAGTCTTTGTGTGCCCTGACAGCTTCAGATATTTGATGTAAATGAATTTTTCTCCAGAAACAATGGAATCTGTAGCTTGTGGTGGCACTGCTTCTTTTCTAAACCTTGCTTTTCTTATTTTTTTTGTTCCTGAGGTAAGAGCAAAGCTAACGTAGGTATTTATTTGCATCAGAAAGACTCCCCAGCAGCGTCTATACCAGTAGTGATCATTTTTCATTCTTTTAGGACCCTACTTGTTTGCAGTTTTCCTTTTGAAACCCCTTCTCCGCAAGCACAGACACAGTCACAGTTGCACCCAGAAGCACAGACACACTGAAACGGCGATGGTGATGAACTCCGTGACTTTTGCTGCACACTGGAAGGTGAAGCCTCTGTCCACACAGGACGAGCTTTACACTTATCAAAATCGCGTCCACCCGTGAGAGGCTACTCAGCCCTGTTTGTGGCTCTCAGTCTGCCTAGGTGCTGTGTCGGAAATATGAGACTGATTCCTGACACCTCCTCTGTCCCAGAGAACCCTCCCCCATCAACCCCTCATTACGTTTTTCAGATCGTGCCTGTAAAACACCCTTGAGTCTCTCTTATTTTTGTGGCCACCATTCCAGTCTGTGCTCCCTCTTGCCTGCCTATCTGAACTCCCCTGCCCTGGTTCTGATTCGTCTCCCCAGAACCAGAAATCTGAACACCATGCCACTCCCCTAATTAAATTAGCCTGCCCATCATCTCCTAACTGCCCTTGGCTCATTCTTGTGCTTTTGGCAGACTAAATTTAGATGCCAAACTTCTTTACAGACCTACAGGGTGCCACACAACATGCCCGCTGCCTACCCCTCCAGATCTTCTCATTCAACTTTTCACCTGGCTCTCTGGGATATGGCCATGCTGTCCTTCACGTCAGTTTATAGGCAAATAACTAGGCTTTTCTGTATGTATCTCGACACCCAGGAAGTTCTTGCCTCCCTCTTTTCTTTTTTTATAAATTTAATCATAACTGTTCACATTAATGCACTTATGGGGTACAATGTACTGATCTGATATATGATATGGAATGCATACATCAAACTGGTTAACATAACCATCACCTCACTTACTTATGTGTTGTGGTCAGACATTTATACTCTACTCTTAATAGTTTTGAAATGTACCATTGCACTGTGCACATTAGGTGAGGTCCCCGCAAATACCCTGCCTCCTCCCAGTCTCCCTCCTCTTCTCCCCTTTTCCTCCTCTTCCCTCCTTTTTTCTGGACTATAGTTGTGTTTTATCATTTGTATAAAAGTATAAGTGATTATAGATTGGTTTCATAATGGTATTGAGTACACTGGATACTTTTTATTCCGTTCTTGAGATACTTTACTAAGAAGAATATTTTCCAGCTCCATCCAGGTAAACCTGCCTCCCTCTTTTCACCTGTTCCCTATTTATCTTTCAGAACACGAGCTCGGAGAATCCCTTCCTAAGTTCCAGTACAGATCACATCCCCCTGTTATTTTCTCTCCCATTACCTTGTATCTTCCTTTGGAATAACCATCACAATTCCAAACGATTTATTTGGGGGCTTAAATTTGTGTCTTCTTGTTCATTGTATATTCTAGATTTGGTACTGTGCCCAACACATAGTCAATGCTTAATAAATATTTGTTGGATAAATTAATATTATGGTAATTGTACGCACGATATCAGACCATTAACTGCATTGTTTAGGAAAAAAACCCATAAAAACTGATGAATGATGTATCATTTTCTCCCAAACGGTTTTGCATGCATCTTGGCTTTCTAATGGATGACTACTAACTCTTCCTTTTTTTTTTTTTTTGAGACAGTTTCACTTTGTCCCCTGGGTAGAATGTGATGGCATCTTAGCTCACAGCAACTTCAAACTCCTAGGCTCAAGCTATTCAGTTGCCTCAGCCTCCTGAGTAGCTGGGGCTATAGGTACCTGCCACAGTGCCTGGCTATTTTTTAGAGGGGGGGTGTCTCACCCTTGCTCAGGCTGGTCTTGAACTTGTGAGCTCAAGCAGTCCGCCCGCCTCAGCCTCCCAGAGAGCAGAGATTACAGTAATCCTCTTACCTCAGCCTCCTGAGTAGCTGGGACTATAGGTGCCCACCACAACGCCTGGCTGGTCTTTCTAACTTTTTTTTTTTGAGACAGTTTCACTTTGTCTCCCTCGGTAGAATGTTGTGGCATCATAGGTCACTGCAACCTTAAAATCTTGAGTTTAAGTGATTCTCTTGCCTCAGACTCCCAAGTAGCTATTTGACACCTTATATTCAGGCAGAGGTAATACCCACCCTAGTAGGGTGATTTGAGGGATGTCTGAAAACACAGACAGAGCTTCACTTCAATTAGCTATGCCATGAGGTACTCACTTGTTTAACTGATGACATTAAAATTTTCCTATAAAAAATTGTTATTTAGGAGAAATAGTATGCCAGCCCTTGCTGACCATGATCATTGTACCCCAAGACAAAATGGTCAGCTAGTCAGAGACCAGACGTCCAAGGGAAGGAGACGGGGTTGAAGAATAACTACAAATATTAAAAAATATTAAGATACTTTCTTAAGGGGGGTGGCTTAAGGAATCTGAGCAGCACTACTTCCCAGAGAACCATGGGGATGGGTTGGGCTAGGCACCTATCAGGAAGCTGAAACAAACAGCGGCAGTGGACCTCTGTGGGGCCAGAATATAGAAGGCAGATAGAGAAGCTACATTACTCTCCTTAGGTTAGCTTTGCTTGGAGAATTTCATTCTCATGATTGAAAGTTAAGTGCTCTCTCTCTCACCTCTCTCTCTCTCTCTCTCTCTTTTTGTTTTTAAAGGAAAACAGCCAGGCTAAACCATAAAGCTGTAAGGTGGTGAGCATACAGTTAACCCACACTGCCCATGCTGGACGGCATGCTGACTTGTTCCCACCTCCCTGCTTCAACACTTGGGGGTAGACCTTGCTGCTTCCATAGTGGCCCTCGTATCTGGGCGTCAAGATGACAGCTGGCCTGGAAGGGACCTAAACTTCTGATCATAGCTACAGCTGTTTCTCCGACTCTAATTTCTCCTGACTGCTTATTTTTCTGTGAGGCCTTCCCTTTATCATTCCTATCCTTGGGGGTCTATGTTGACTTTGCAGAGTTTTATCAGTATAATTTTTTTTTTGTTTTTAGATAGGATCCCATTCTGTCTCCCAAGCTAGAGTCCAGTGGTGTCATTCATCAGAGCTCACTGCAACCTCAATCTTTTAGGCTCTAACAATCCTCCTACCCAAGCCTCCCAAGTAGTTGGGACTACAAGTGTGTGCCCTGCACCTGGCTGATTTTTCTATTTTTAGTAGAAATGGGGAAGGGAGTTTTGCTCTTGTTCAGGATGGTCTAGAACTTCTGAGCTCAAGTGATCCTTCCACCTCAGCCTCTCATTGTGCTAGGATTATAGGCATGAGCCATTGTTCCTCATGACAATGAATTTGATCCCTTTCCTATCTTTTTGCCTTTGTAGAGTTTATAAAATGCTTTCAAAGATATTTTCTCACCTGATCATTCCAGCAATCTTGTGAAATAGAAATCTTTTTTAGAGATGAGGAAACCCAGTTTCTCTCCAGATTAGGCTGACTTGCTGCTTTCTGTTTGGACTCAATTTTTGTTAATAGAATACTAACTGATTCCGATAGGGCAGGCAATAGCCTCTTGGGCCAGCTGCCAATTTACAATGACTCAAATGGAAAATGACCAAAATAATAATGGAATGTTGTAGAAGATCCCCAAACCACAAATCCATAGTTTTCCAAGCCACCGAAAGCTGGTGAGATGTTGAGAAGGTTTTAACAAGGCATCACGCTTATGGGATAAGTGATAGTAGGTAATGTGTGTTCAAGTGACACCAAGGGATTTCTCTCTAGAGGGTAAAAGACTGGGATGTGGCTTGAACTGGGATTCTGGTCAAAGAGAGTCTGGGTTTAATGAGTTGTTATCTAAAGCTGAAATTAGTTTCTGTTATTTGCCAAGGTTTTAAACTCAGTCCAGCAAGTGTCTCTAGGCTGTTTTGGCAAATACTACGAATGTGCCATTCTTCCCCCACTGAGCTCAGGGCAGGAAACACGCAGAGGCTGCCAACATTCCTCTATTTGCTGCTTTTGTCATAAAAGGGTCCTGGTGCAGTGACACAGAAAAAGACCAGTGGTAGAAGCCCACAGCAAAAAAACAGTACACTTGAAAAGCTTAATGGGTATTTCTTTGGTGATTTTATCATTGAATCTAATTACGTTCTCCATAGGCTTTTAGACAGAGTCTTTTTAAAATCCACCTCCCACAAAATTGTCCTATTTGCCAGCAGTCCTCTCAAACAAAATTCTACGTATATTGCACACACATGCAAAATCATTTTATAACGTGAAAATCCACAGGCGAATAGGTTTTCCAAAAAGGATTCTCTGTGTAGTCTTTTTGAGAATCCTCATTTATCCAAATGTAAAATCTTCCTGTTCATATTTGCCTGCACCTGTGGAGGGTTTAGAGTTTTTCCTTTCTTTCTTTTTTAAAGAAAACATAATTATGGTGTTTCCCAATACTTAAGCAACTTCTGTGTCCAAAGAGCACTTCATATATTGGGGTTTGTAACATATTTGTATCATTCGCACCATCCCTGGCATTTCATCCACATGGAGGTCAAATTCATCTGGGTTTCTTTGCTATACAATGGGAGAATCAAGATTCAGAAAAATTAAGTGCTCTCAAGTATAGTGAATCAGCAGCAAGGAAAGAGGAAAGGAAGTCTTGATTAGCAGCCGCCATATGCTGGGTATAAGGGCAGCCCATACTTTATTTAGTCCTCACCACGACCCTGTGCAATGGATGTTTTCACTCCTGCCTAACAGGAAAGGAAATCGAGGCTCAAAGGAATAAAATCACTTGCCTCCAATTGCATAGGTAAGTGGCAGAGCTGAATTAAACCCTTATTCTGTTTGAGAGCCCATATTTGTTCTACTGTGCACACCGCTCCTTAGAGCTGAACCAAGGCTCTACCAAGATCAAGTAATTTCTTTAATCTCTCCTTTGGAATACACGATCCTTAAAGGCAACTCTCCGAAGTGATGCTCAGTAGAAAACACTCTGCTTCTGATTCCTGGTGGTGTGTGATGTCTAATGCTAAGTGAAGGGAAACTGTAAGCCCTTTTTCCAGCTTTCCAGGAAAGCTCCTTGCTTTCCTCTAGACTTACTCTAGGAGTTGCCTATGGTGAGAGGGTTCTGAGGGCTGTCATTTGCTAACTTTGGAATATCAAACCAGTGGGAAGTACTTTCACTTATAACCTATGTACGGAGTGATCTGTTCAAGGCTAACAGAACAGAGCAAGTGGTTGCTCTTGTAGGTGCAGCAGGCAGTGGCTTTGTGTTTTCTAACCCTCCTCATTGTTCTGTCTAAAGAGCCAGCAAACCCAGAGAGAAATTTTTGGTTTCTGAGCAGTGCCGTTTGGTTAGAGACACAAAGGGAAACCAGGAACCAAACTCTTTTTTTTTTTTAATTTGTGACAGTATATTCTCTAAAAATGGCCACAATGGTATCTCTTATCCGATGCAACTCTTTTTATTGTGTGACTTTGATATTTCTCCCATGGAGAGGTCGAGCTGGCTTGTGACTATGGCAGGAAGAATGCTGCGATCCCCCCAAGTTGAGGCCATAAAAAATGACACACCTTCTGCTTATTCTCCTAAAATGCTCACTCCCGGAATTCAGGCACCATACTACCATACTATGAGCAAGTTCAAGCAATACCTGGAGATGCATAGATGGAGACACCCATGAGAATCAGCAAGAATTAAGACCCCTGGTCCTGAGTTCCTAGCAGACAGCCAACATCAGCCAGGTGAATGAGCCCCCTTGGAAGTACTGTAACTCCTACAGTCCTCCACTGGGTCACCTGAGCTGATCTGTGGGGCACAGGCAAGTGTTCCCCATAATATCTTGCCCAAATTGCACATTTATGAGCTAAATAAATAGCTGTTTTTTCCTAAACTGTTAGGTTTGGAAATAATTTATAACTGAAATAGAAATCAAGGTATAGACATAAAAAATGATGGAAATTCATTAAACAGTAGCTTAAATACACACAAATGGCCTAAAAAGATAACAGTATACTTAGGTGTTACATAATCCCTATAATTAAACAGGAGGAATGTAGTTCCTTGACTACAAAGATAGAACTTATAGAGTGTACATTTGGGACCAAATGTCAAGTAAACAAGTCTAGTTAGGGTACTTATCCATGCTCATTCTCTGGAAAAAATAACAACATGCACTGAATTAGGGCCACAGATTCTAGAGAGGAGAATTCTGAGAAGACAGAAGAAAAGGAAATGAGCTGACAATACGGCATGAGATTTGTATTAAACACACAAATAATGATAATGTCATGTAGGGTATGTAATTCTGCCTTTTTTAAAACTTGAAGATATTAAAAGAATGCTTTAGTACAACGTTATAGAGTGGGCCAGGACAGCTATCTCTCCTGCTGTCTCTTCCCACTCACCCTCAACAAAAAGCTGAACACAAGAAATCTCATGATTTGTTCACATTCCAGAAACAGACCAGTCTTATGCCCGTCTGCAGTGAGTCTCACAAAGAAGAGTCCCTAATAACATCAGAGTTTTGATGTTTTACTGAATCACCAGTCGCCCTGTAGTGACTTTTCACAGCCAATAATTGTTTCTCCAAAACATAGCTCTATTTTTATTTCTTTTTTCCTTGCCTCAACGGGGTCTTTACACTCCTATATCTCCATTCTTCTTGGTTTCCCAGACTCTGGCCAATTTTCACTCTAAAAAATTATAGCTAAAGTCACTCCAAAGTCATCACTCCAACCTTCATGTTGATACTATTCATTGTCTTTCTGTGAAATATCCTCTCCATTTCCCACACTGATTTTAATAAAAAATACTTACTGTAGGCTTGCTATGTCCTAGGGTTCTTGAGGCTGTTTACAAGGGTCTCATTTCTCTATTGTTTTCATCAACTAAAATTCAATTGATTGCTTTGTAATCTAAATTCTATCCAAACTTCATTTCACCCAATGGTTTTCCTTTTCATCTCACCTCCAAGTTTATTAAGGTTTTTGGGTTTGTTTGTTTACTGAGTCACACTTTTCTGGGGCTTACAAATCTTTGGGGTCCCTATCTCATATTTATCATCCCCTTTCTTCAATCAATTGGCAAAGTTCTTTCTGTTTGCTTCTCTTCTACTTACTCTGGTAATTATGGGAGTCATGCAGTAATTTATCTTGTTTGTCTCATCTCCCCAAGAAAGAATTTAAATTATGTATTTCTTCAAGGCAGGCACTGTGTCTATTGTTTCAGGTTCTTCTCATTTGTTCTATAATGTGGTCAGTGACAAAAGCATGTGACAAAAACTTAACAAAATGGAAAAACAAATGTCTTTATGATTAATATGTTGAATTTGCAAATGAGTGCTACTCTACGTAGAAGAAAATAGATTATGGATATTAGAAATGAGTGTGATGTAAGTGTATTCATTTTAATACATTTTATTTCTTATTAACATATTTAAGGGTGGGTTGCTCTGAACTCTTTAATATTACAGAAACATGTAGAAGAAGGGAGCTTATAAAAACACAATATTTCAAAATGGCAGATCAATGGCAGATATGGCACTTCATTCTAAAGTGTTTTAATTTTAGAATAGTTCTCAGTCTCTTCGGATTTTCTCATCAATAAAACAAAGCACTCAGATTTATATGAATAAATTACATGTTTTGGAAATTAGCAAGAATTAGATAATGCAGACCTGCTAACTCCTAGAGTCTATGAAGTGGTTATGTTTCATGACTTATAGATGTGACTCACATAATTACCTCCCCTCACTCTTCACCTTATCTAGTCTCGTGTATTAGTGGGCTTCCCAACCATCTTCCTGCTTCTTCTCATTATGTATAGCTGCTCCCCAGGGGTGAGGATGGGGTTGAAAAGAGGACAAGCATTGTCAGCCGGTGATGTTGATTGCTGCTCTGAGAGACGAGGCAGAGGGGGATGCTCAAGACGGACGCTCAAGGTAAGCTGAATGCTCAGCCCCCACCCCTCATCTAAACAGGTTACAACATTCTTGCTACAGTTCTACACACAAACTTAGAAAACCATCTGAGTTTAAACATGTCTACTTTCTATTTTCTGGTAGAAGGGGCACCTTGAAAGCAGTACCAGAAATAAGGTATGTTGATCTAACTGTGTTCTTGAATTTCATGAGGGAACTGAGATTGAACTGGTTCCTTTTGATATGGCACAAAGCAAAGCCCACAGTTCATGGCAGATTTTCTTGGGATGGGCTTCTCCGCTATGAGGGTAGGGATGTATCTGAGCCCTGGGTTGTTCTTTCTGGTGGCCTTCCAGGGTGCCAATAGCGGCGATGAAAGTAGTTCATTGGAGGTGCACGCAAGAGCACAGGCTGGTGTGAATTGTCTTCAACTGGGCAGTGCGCTCTTGTATGTGATATCCAGGGAAGGGCTAGATATAATAACAACTAGGTATAAAAACCAGGTAAAATTGGCAATTTGTCATGATGTTCCATCAAAATTCAAGTAATCAAACTAGTTTAGATTAGAGCTGCATTTAGATTAGAGCTCCAATATGACAGCTTCTAGCCAGATTCTCTATATATTGTTTAAATTATGACATTCTATAAGCAAGACTTTGTTCAAAAAATGTGACATAACAATTTTTTAATACTGAATGCATGCTAAAGTGATACTATTTTACACATGAAATGAAATGCATTGTTAAATAAAATTTTACCTGTTCCCTTTTTCACTTTTTAAAATGTGGCTAAAATACAGTATAAAAATCATATATGTAGTTCACATTTTATTTTCTTAGGCAATGCTGGTTTAGAGCTTTCTGATAAGGCAGTCCTGGCTTTGAGTCCTGGCTTTGATCCATGCAAATCATTTTGTTCCCATAAGTCTCAGATTCCTTCTTACATACTAATAGCACTTATCATAGTGTTTTTATGAAGATTAATCGAGATAATGTTGTTAAAGCACCTGGTAAATTATGTGACACAAAATAAGTACTTAGTAAATACTTACAGAGAAACCTAAGACTAATATTCTGGAGATCTGGATTTTCCTTTGATTATTAACCACTCCTGTAGCATTACAGGAGTTACTTATTCTCTCTGGTTCTCACTTTACTCATGTAGAAAATTATATGTGTGTAAAATATTTTAAATTAATTAATTTAAAATATTTAGCCTACCGTGGTTCCAAGTACCAACTTCATCAGTGTAGTGACAGTGTGTGTATTGGCTCGGTGGAGATAGGAATGCAACAGTGGATATGACAACATGGCAGGACCCAGTTTGTCTGCGCCATCTCTGCTCTGCTCCCATTTCTGAACACTCCCCTTTTTGCCATCCCCAGAGTTACAGTGAGAACAGCCATATTAATGTGACTGTGTCTTTCTCCTGGTCACAGCTGATTGGTAGAGGAGTGAGAACTTCCCCAAGGTGGGCCAAGACATCCTGGGAGTTATATTTGAGATTAGGAGATTCCAGTTCTCTCTGGCTTACTCTTGAGTGGAGATATCATCAGTGGAGAGCTATCAGTGGTATCCATTTTCAACTTTTGGAATGGAAAGCAGAGTCAGCAGTTCTACACTAACAGTAAGGAATGAAGCAGATGTGCAAAGAGAAGCAGGAACAAGAGAAAGCAAAGAGAGGTTTTAGTGGGTTCTTTGTCATGTTCCAGTCCTGTCCTCAGTGCGTTCCTGAGAATAGTCTTCATCTCAGCCCTGTATTATGGAAGATTCCCACATTCATGAGACAAAACCAAATGGAATCCTTTGTTTGTTAGTTCAAATACATTTCCTTTATTTGCAACCTAAAAAGTTTTAACTGATTTGGGCATGACCCTTATTTTGTTCATGGTCTGGGAGGCTATCAGGCACACAGCTGAGCTATCTACCATACTGCACACTGGTATAAGAGACTATGTTGAAGAGCGCAAATGACTGCCTGATGGAGTTGGTGAAGACTTCATGCAAAAAGTGACCTGTGAGGAGGTCTTAGGAAAATATGATAGGGAAGGAGGAGCGGACATGTCCAGGCAGAGGGACAAACAAATATAAAGCATGAAAGAGAATGTTACATTGGGCTGACAAGTAGATTAGTAACTGGATTAGAGGGTCTATTAGGATCTTTCAGGGTTTATATGTATGTTTAATTATAAACGTTGTCTAGGAATATAAAAGGCAGAATAATAGGGGGATAAGAAACAACAGGGGAGCAGGCAGGCAATACACTTGGAGTAAGGAAACTTGGCTGTTACCCCAACCCTGATGTGGATTAACTATCTATTTGGTAATTTGCATCACTTCTTTGGGAATTAGTTTCTCATTTGGGAAGAGAGGAGGTTGGATTACACTATCTATATGGTCTGTTTTGGCTCAAAATTCTGTTATTTTATAATAACTCAAAGATGAAAAGTTCACCATTGCTGACAAAGCATTTAAATTTTAGATATGTTTCCTTTCCTGTCAAAGCAGTAGGATATGACATATGACATATTAAGAAGCTTTGTCTCAAGGACTTATTTCACAAACTGGAGAATTATGAGTGAATTTCAGTAACTGACATCATCCTTGAACTTGACCTAGGTAGTCAGTTTTACTATCTCCACCTGTCCAATGGGCTGAGATAATTGTAATATATCTGAATATTGCAAAGATAATGAATAGTTGTGTTCTATGGAAGAAAAAAATTCCTATTTGAATATAAAAAAGGAGTATCTCCCATGAGCATTCTTTGGGAATGCTGTCCTAAAACTTTTAGTTTTTCTAAAATATAGAAATGGTAACAGGAATGGAAGATTTGCTAAAAATCAACTGTTTCCAAGACAGTATAATTTTTTAATGTTATCTTTTGCCCTGCCCTCTGCCTTTGCATATCAGAAGGGGGATTTTTACCCTTTCTCACTAGACACTTGTGATGATCTTTTGGCAACTTGTTCCTTGAGATTTCCTCTCTTTATAAACAATACCATAGGAGAACAGGTGACTTTACCCATCTGTTACCAGGCCTGGACAAACATTGCTAAGTGAAAGTCATTCTTGGGTAAGGATGGATAGACAAATAAAAAATTACAATCATAGCAAGAGTGGGAGGATAAGTAGAAAAGATAAACAGCACCTTGACTGTGTCTGCTAGGTGTCTAGGTATGTTCTTCTGAGAGATCTTTCAAAATATATCAGGCCTGAAGTTTTGGTTTCGCTGTTAGTAAAGTACCACTTTCCCAAGTTACTGTAACTATGAAATCCATCAACTAACATAGTATGGATTATTGTAAAATTGTCTGGGAGATAAAATCCCATTCCTTCCGACAGTGTTTCTTTCTAAAGTGACTAGTTAAATTGCTTGATCACTTGAAATGTTATATGTACCACTATATTCTATCTCTTTGCCAGTTAATTAAATTATAAGAGTGAAAACTTCATAATCCATCAACTTTAAAATTTTTTACTTTTACTGGGTTGCTTATATTTTATTATTTTATCAAGGCTAGAGCTCATCTTGTTACTGTTAGTAGCAGCATTGATTTGTAAAGTATGACTGGTATGACCAATAAAATGGACAAATCCCAAAAGAACTGGAAGAAAGTATTTGATAATTTGAGAAATTAATTAAAACATCAAATTTATAAAAAATAAATGTACATATGACAA
>NW_003852445.1:4410534-4420536 GCF_000181295.1 Otolemur garnettii
TCTGTCTCAACAATAAATAAATAAAATATTTAGATAAACAATAGGTAATATTGATAGACTGGAACAAAATCTAAATGACAATCCTGTGATTGGAAAAGAAGGAAATTGATTATGTGCCAGTTATTACTCTACACATTTTCATAAATATTAGGTCATTAATCTCTAATAGATTAAGTAAGTTGCCAAACTGCTGCTCAGTCACTAAGCATTGGGATCATAACTCTGAAATCTGGCCCAGCTAATGTTCTTACATTCAGGAGGGGAAGGGGATTAACCCACAAGGGCCTCTGTGAATCCATCATCTGCAGTGATTTGTGGTGAACTTATCTTTTTTATTTGGTTTTTAATGTTAGGGATATATAAATTTATGAATGCCTAAAACCTTGCTCCTTATGACAATGGCATGCCGAAAAAAGGAAGAGACAGTATAAGTAGGGCAGTGAGTGAGCTCAGGGCAAGGCTCAGCACAAGGAGGAACTTAAAAAAAAATAAGAATTTCTACTTGAGATAATGTGCTCTTCCCAGGGAAAAAGAAACTGGGTGAAATCAGGAAACTGTAGAAGGGATTCTTCTATTGATAGGAGGTTGGCCCATTGGCACTTAAGACACTTGTCAACTCAGTGAATTAAGGAGAGGGGTTAATTGCTATGAGGGGTTATAAGAACACAACTCTCTCGTAATTTTGAGCTTTCCTAGCCACATTTTCCCTATCGGTCCTTCTATTGGCCACCCAAAGTTTAAAACTAAAGCAACCACTTGGCAGCAACACGCTTAAAACAAGAGAGCGCTGCAGACCACAAGTCACTGCCGATTTCTCCTGGGGTCACAACATCTAATCAGCTCAACAAGCTTTCATCATTGTAACTGTGATGCCCCAGGCATTGTAACAAATGCTGGGTGAAATTTAAAAAAAAGAAAAAAACCTCCCAGAGTTTATGATATGGAGAAGAAGACAGACATGAATAACCAACCCATGGAAAAGTAACATGCCTTAAAATATTAATTCTCATAGTCTCTTTATGAAACTGCCTAACTCCTGGACTGTTAGGAGTGCTAGGCCTCAGTCCTTTTCTCTAGAGAATGGACATGGAGATGACAAATTCCTTTGCAGAATTCCTGAGCTGTGTAAACACACCCATGTAATTCAACATAATACCCACTCTCAGTTGTATTTATCAACAAGAAAGGATTTAGTCTTGGGTTAAGAATGGAAGAGAAATTAATCTATCAAATACAGTTTTATAAATAATCGTTCAATATTTCCTAAATATTTTGCAGTGTTACCTTTAACATTTTAAGTCCTTAATGATATTTTTAGCACCATAAGTATAGTTGTTAACAGAGCTAATTTTTCCCCCCTTTTTGCAAAGATGATAAGAGTGAGAACCAGAAAAATCAAGAAAATTTCTAAAGGCCACTCATCTAGTAAGTGGCAGAGCCAGGCATGACTTCACATCATCCGACACCTACCCTGGTCCTCATATGACTAGTTTCTGGTCTCGGGTACTAAGCCTGGCTAGCTTTGCAAGATTCTAAATTGAAAAAGGAAATATGACAGCCAATGTTTACATTGTTTGTGCCCTCTCAAGTTTATTTCTGCTTATGTAAATGTTAATAGCTGAATGAAGTATGATGCATCTCAAAATAGTCGTTGAATACTTCTGCACTTAAGCACATCTCTGTAGAATTCTGTTAGTGAAATTGTAATTAGCTACCTCCTAGGAGTTAGCAAAAAGAAAAAAAAGGTAACTTGAATATGATATATATGATTTTTTAAATGTAATCCAGATTTATTCTTATTAATGTAAACATATTCTTATAGATCACTGTGTTTCTGTAAGTTAGTTTCTTAGGAGCATGTGAACTCACATGGATAATTTTCTATATGTGCCCCTAAAACAGTCTTCTAAGTATTTGTGGGTTGAAGTCAGTAAAGTAGTAATTTGAAATCTAAATCATGACATCACTAAATAATATAACATAATGAATAAATATAAGTACAATATGTCCTGCAGTTATCCTTTAATTCAATTACTTTGTTCTTGACTATAATTGAATTTGTTGATTCCCAAAACCCGAGGGCAACTCTTTTTCCATCTTCCTTAAGCAGCTGTGGTAAACCTTTTTCCTGACGCAGAGCACACACATAAGATGACATTAAAGTCATTGAGGTAGTCCCAGTAAGAAAATTCCCTGAAGGTTAGCTGACTCTCCACTTCTTTTTTCCCACATTTGAGAAAGCATTTCTCTCTCTCTCTATCCATTTATCCATCTACTTATCTAGCTAGCTGCTTTCAGCATTATCAGGTATTATCAATAACCCACTTCATAAATGATCAGCTCTATCAAGGAATAAAGATTCTACTGGGAACACTCCAGTCTTAGATGGAAGTACTATAATGCATATCTTCATGGAGTGAAGTGGATTAGCTACTGAGGTGACCATGTCACCTTCTGATGGCCAACTCTACCAAGAACACTTGAATGATCTCACAGTGCCTGGATTAGAAGTCATAGAACGCACAAAGACATTTAACAAAGTATCACGGGGGGGGGGTGCATTTTAACATTTCTATATGTAGATCAATGTTTAGAACGTTTTAGGGTCAAATTCCTATTGATTAATCTAAATTGTTTGTGTATATGGAGGGACAATGGCAAATTTTTATCATTTACTTTTAATGTCTTGTGGATTCAGACCCTGGAATCCCTGGGAATGCTGCAGGTCACATAGTGATACCCTTGTCTGTAGTCAGGAGGATGGTCTTTGGCACCAGATAGACCACGTGGGGGTTCTAGTTTGGTCACCTCTCAGCAGAAGGACCCTGACCAGTCACAGCTCCTCTGTGTCTCCATCCTTATCAGGAAAATGAGGAAGATTGTTGTAAGGACTAAGTGACATTATGCACATGGAGTTCTTTTCAAATTTTTGGCACATAAAAATCATGATAATTACAACAACAGTAATAGTGATAGTTACATAATTCTATTGACCTACATTGGCTGAAATCAGCGAGTCAGTCAAACCTTGATTTTATATTGGCCCTGCTTTGCTCTCTACAAAAAGCGAGACATTCAAAGCGCGTGGTGTGGCCAAAGTTATCTGTGCTTCATGCCTGACGAAAGGGATTTTCTTGTGAATTCCAAAAGAAATACCAAAGGACATTCTGCTAAAAGTGAACTAGCTTCTGTGGATCACACCTGGGGAAGTCACTGACATATAAAATTCCACTTTCTAGAAAGCTGCTTTGGTATATTGATTGCTCTTACCAGCTTAACCTTTTTGAGTCTGTTACTCTTTCACAAATATTGTTAGTGTTTGGTGTACTGGATGTTAAATGGATAGTACAGTATATTGATTCTGAATCTAATTTTGGTTTCCAGGCTATTGAGGATAACTGAATCTGGCATTTGGAGCATTCTAAGACTGCATGAGAATTCTTTAAATTTTTTTTCTGAAAGGAAAAAAAAAGGACATCATAAGCATATTTAAAGAGTTTCTAGTAAAAATTAAGTCTATGCAAATTTTTTGTTATTGAAGATATCATTAGGCAGCATTGAAGAATTAAATTTATTCCGATAATCATTATAATGATGAAAAAATTCCTTGCTTCAATAATTGATTTATGCTTCATTTAAATGTACAGAGTAGTTCCAATATAATTTCTTATTAGCTCTAATGACGAATTTTAAAGTAGCATGACTCTGAAATAAAGATGAAAATTCTCCATAAAACTTATTGCATTTAAATGGATTTAATATTTAATATTTAAAAAATCATTTGATGTAAATAGCCGTCATGAATCACTGCAAATATACTAAGATGTAATTAAACACTTTTTTTCTTTTCAAATGCATCTACTTGTTTCATAATAAATTATTTTTGTGCTCTTTCTTCTTTGAAGCTGGGCTATTGCTTTTGAAATTATTTTTAATTGTGAAATAACATCAACTCTAAAATTGGCAAATTAAAAAAAAGTCTCCTCCCAGGCAGACGCTAAATAACTGAATTATTGTTTAACATTTGCTTTTATCTTGCAATTAAACCACGATTGTAAACACTGAGACAGAAGGAAAAAAGGCAGAATAGAGACGAGGCGAGATCTTGTGGTTATAAAGGGTTCACTGGGTAAGATTATGGACCTAGAGAAACCACTCTGTTACCTAATTCTGTATTTGAAATTTTCTGGTGTGGCCCTTAGGTGTCAAAACTGTTTTACGTAACAGTTTAACAGAGGAGAGGGGAGGGAAGATTAATAATACAGTTCCTACTGGCTAGATCCAGAAATCAGGCACCTGGTGCCAGAGGGCTGAGCAGCTGTCAGATCTGGGAGTTCTCAGGTACATTCGCGAGGGCTCTTATCAGATTCTCTTTGGCCCTTAGACGCACAAAGCACAGATACACATGCGCACAGCCACAGACACAATCATCTAGTACAAATGCTAGGGCAATCTCTAATCTAGGCCCTATGAAAAATAAACATATTTTGAATAGACTACCATATGTCAGAACAAGGAAAAGAACACTCTGCCTCAGTGGCAATTCCTAAAACACTCAGGACCCCGCGCAGGGCACTTAAGTCTGTAGCAAGGGAAGAGCCTTAATGTTTCCTCCCTCAGCAGTGCGTACATCTCTCAAGACCTCAGCTTTCTCATCTGTTACATGAAAACCATGGTGATTCTTCTGACAGATTCATGGGGTTCATAGACTGACCATACGAAATTAATGTTTTGTTTTGTTTTTTAAGTTAGCATGACTGTATAGTTTTATCCTCTAAACCAGAACACTTCTGAGACAGAAAGGGCAAAGTACTGTTAATTATAATGGGGCAAAATGCATAAACCAGGACCCTCCAGGGCAAACAGGTACATACGTTCCCTCTAGTGAAAACACTTTCAAACTAGAAAGCTCTTTTCAGCGATCAGATGTGACAGTGGTGCTGGGACCTGAAGTCTAGCTTCTCAGCCCCAGGTACACTGAGTCTTTCTGACATCACAGGAGGGACATCCAGCCCGCACAGCCTGGGAAGTTGCTGATGCTCAGAGTGATTCTAGCATAACCTGATAGTGAGGAAAGCACACAGACAGGGATTTCTATGTCTTCTTCCCATAGTAAACCGCGGATGGAAAACATACTGGGTCACATCACCCCATTCCTGCCACAATTATGACCATGGTGAGATATTTGTTATTCTCTCTCGCTCTTCCCACCCCGCTTGCTCCAGCTCTCCCCTTTCAAGGAACCGAGTCAGTTCTTTTTGGATGTCAAATATTTTCACTCCACAAAGCTAATCTCCCGGATAAAAGTTCACAGTG
This sequence comes from Otolemur garnettii, assembly GCF_000181295.1. Taxonomy (NCBI): domain Eukaryota; kingdom Metazoa; phylum Chordata; class Mammalia; order Primates; family Galagidae; genus Otolemur; species Otolemur garnettii. The sequence goes on from NW_003852445.1 coordinate 4,415,851, forward strand.
CCCTAGAGGTCAGCTGCTTACACAAGATACCTTCGCCTAGCTCCTTTTAGCACTATGGATTTGAGTAATGGCCTGCACTCCATACTGTCAAAGATGGTTTATAACAGAGCATAAGAGGAATGGGAAATGAGCATCTCTAGAAAGGAATTTATAATTACAAACTTCTAAAATTTGAAATGTCTTTCTGTTTCAAAGTCTTCTAGAGTAATTTTTGAGATTTATCGATACTGTTTATAAGGCAAAAGAAGCAAAATTCTCTTCTACAATTTCCCCTTCTGTAAACCAGACTTTCAAATAACGTAATCAGAGATGATGGATGAGGATGTATTTGTATTTTCCCAGTTTAATAGAGCTCGTAGAGAAGAAAGGTTGCATGCTATTCTTCAAGGTTATTATCATAGTTATTATTAATTGTGGCCAGGAAAATGAGTCTATTTCCCAAAATCTTGATGTTTACCAAGAGAAAATAATTTTTTATGACCAGACTATCTTTCTTCTGTCTATCATGCACAGAGGAGTGAGAATAAAAAGAATACAAATACCATATTTTTACAATTGTTTGATATAATTCCAGAGGCAAAAATAATCTACTGAAGTTTGTATTATTTAATCAGCATCATACAATCTGAAAATACTCATATCAGCTACACTGAGGTTCGCTTTCTAGTCAAACAAAACTATTTTGAAAGAAGATTTATTCTTTGATAATATTTTACCATTAAGCAAGCTGTTAGAATCAGTGATATCAGGAAATTTTACTTAATAATGGCCTAATGGTTATAGGACTTTTGTTCCTAACAATCCATAGCTGGTCTAAAATTGGGATTTATCTGATCCACATAAGGAATATCCTGTTTTTCCACTGCATACGGGAGGACAGTGTCAATGAGAATTAATAGCCTTTGTATATACTGAACAGAAACTAATAAAAAAAAATTACATTCCCACACATAAGAGAGATAGTATTCATTTTCTTGATGCCATACTCTATAGATCTAATAATAGTTTTGGAATTATGGACTTCTTTTTACTAAAAAAAAGTTAAAAATCATTTAAAATCATTTATAATGAAAATGGGAACCTTAAAATCCAAGAAACTCTAGTAATTTCTAGTCCTCGATGTTCCTTTGATGCATATGTGTAAAAGTTCTATGTTAGTCCCATCTGAAAACAAGGCTAGAAGCTTTTAGAGGTGTCCCCTGAACCAGGCACCCAATATAGGTCAATTTGGAAAGAGGCAGCATTTCACTGACATTTGAAATTGGGTATCGAACCTTCATTCTTTTAAAATAAAAAACAGAGAATACAAAAATAGAGCCTATATTTTTATATAAAGGGTGATTATAGTGACCATCTGTTTTACAAATGAGCATTATTTTGTACCTGAGTTCACTGGATGCCTAAAACATGGCCTACTGCTTTTAACTTTTTTCCTCCAACACAAGTCGTACATTAGTTTACAATTTAAGGGGCCTCAACTCATATTGTTTCTAAAAGGACAAACAACATGCAAATTAAAGTACATTCGTTTTAAGTAGAAAAGGATGACTAATAGTTTTGTGACTTCAGTAACTAGTAAGACTTTTTTTTTTTAAGACAGAGTTTCCCTCTATTGTACAGGGTAGAGTGCAGTGATGTCATCATAGCTCACAGCAACCTCAAACTCCAGAGCTCACGTGATCCTCCTGCCTCAGCCTCCCAAATAGCCTGAACGACAAGGTGAGCACCAACCACAACCAGCTAATTTTTTCTATTTTTGCTAGAGGCAGGATCTCTCTCTTGCCCAGGCTGGTCTTGAACTTCTAACCTAGGCAATCCTCCCAGAGTGCTAGGATTATAAATGTGAACCACTGTGCCCAGCCCACCCTTTTATTTACATCAAAGATAGTCGTGGTAAAACCGAATTTTACAGTTCTTTCTAAGTTCAACTGTACTGTGTCATCAGTTCAGATATATAGTCAGTGGATATATCTTAGAATTCTTTTGTGAATTATGATATAGAAAGACAGCATATATTGTATTTTCTGTTCCTTATTTTAAAAGAATGAAGGTTCAATACCCGATAGTTTCAATACCAATAAAAATGAAATTACATTTATCACTTTTCATAAGTAGTCCTTTATTTTTTTAAAAACCACTGGGAGTTATGAAGGGAACCGTGCACACTATTGAACAGTAATGTATGTAGATTCACAATCTTATCCCCATCCCATCACACACTAGTCACTTTTACTGGGAACTTAGTAATTGCTGGGCACTGCGCTCGCTCGGTGAAGATCCAATTACTTATGCAACTCTGTGAGGTTGCTTCAACTCTTTCTCCTCCTTTAACAGATGAAGAAACTTAAGACTTACGGAGGTCAAAGAACTTGCTCCAGCCCCACTGTATTAAGTGTTGGAGCTTGCATTTGGACCCAGGCAGTCAGATTTCAATACCTAAGCATTTGACTAGACTGGAAACCTTACAAAAACCAAACTGGGACCAGGAATTGGTCCATTTAGAAAAACAGTTTAGGACAGGAATTAGAAAAAATACCATAGACATAAATGCATAAGATCTTTCACTTAAAATATATAGAGTCATTTACCATTTTATTTTGTTTTATTTTTGATGGAGAGTGAAAGAATTTTCTTTGAGGACAGATTTTTTTGACTGACTGAAGTCAGTTTTCTTTGAAGATAGGTCTACTGATAAGGTATGGTATTGCAATAGCTATTACTGGCATAAACAGGATTGAAAATTAAAATAATGTGCTGTAGGAAGTCTGCAACTCAACTAGCATTCAACACACACTGAGTACATCGGTCTGTATGCTTTAAAGAGGAAAAGAATTTCTAATCTCTTCCTGGCTGTAGGTAGGCTGCACAACTCTCTAGTTGTGTGGTATTTTTAGATTATCTCCGAATAAAATAAGTTGTGTAAATGCAGAGTACGAAGTAGGTTATCTCAAGATTATAGGCTACCCCGGTGTGATAATGCATAATCTAAGTATCGTGATTATGAATAGCATATGCTCATTAAAATTTTTATATATAGGGCAGCGCCTGTGGCTCAAAGGAGTAAAGCACTGGCCCCATATGCCAGAGGTGGCAGGTTCAAACCCAGCCCCAGCCAAAAACCGAAAAAAAGAAAATTTTGTATATAAATACTCTATGTGTTAATCTTTAAATAGTTGGGGTATTTTCATGTGCTTTTATACTTTCCTAATAGTCTTCAAATACACGTTGCAAAAATGCTAAAAGACGTAAGCAAATAAATGATGTTTCTTCATTCTAACCATGATTTTCTTGCACATAAAGATGTTTAGCAGCCTATTACAGAACAATCTTTGATGCCATGTATTACATTAAGATGACATGATAGTTAAAACATATTTCAACCAAGGTATATGTTTTTGACTTGATAAAACAATTTGAAAGATGTCAACTCAAAACACATAATGCTGATTATTTTAGTCAAATAAAACAGAGGCAGTTTTATTCTAATAAGAACATGCCTGGCCTAAAGTCACACCTTCCTGTGCATCTCACAGTATTCTCATTTTATCATATTTAAAAAATCCACACCTCATATTTTCTGTTACCTTATATGGATGGTGCTAATGACACACGTAGTAAACCTTCTATTAGCTCGGTGGTTGAATAGGATTTGTTTAATTTCAGCTGTCAAATAATGTGAAAAAAAATTCTGGTAACCCTAGGAGTTAAAATATGTTAGAACTATGAAAGCAAATGTTTCACAAACAGCAATAGTTTATCGATCACATTTTTTGCCAACATAAAAGTACAGAATATGCCCATTTGGGAAGCCTCATGACTTAATTTTTGGAGTGGCTAAAAGAAACTTTGAGTAAGTTTTTTCTTAAAGCAGGTAAAAGGTAATAAATGGTGGGTTTCTTCTTTAGTATATGTGACAGGAGTCTCTGATGTTTCAAAAAGTAGTTTCTTAGGGCTGCGCCTGTGCCTCAAAGGAGGAAGGCACCGGCCCCATATGCCTGAGGTGGCAGGTTCAAACCCAGCCCCGGCCCAAAAAAGAAAAAACTAAAAACTGCAAAACAACAAACAAAAAAAGTACTTTCTTAATAATTTGAATTACAAGGAAATAAACTATAAGTTTAATAATCGAAACAATAAAAATGTAAATAAAGTGAAATACTCTCATTTGTCTTCCTCTTTAATCCTATACCCTTGGGTATCTAGTATAAATAATTTGCTATGTATATTTTTTGTTTTTTGTACTTTTAATTCTATATTTGTTATTTTTGGTTAAGCTATCTGGAAACAGACCCTGAGACAGGCTGTTGTATGCAAAAGTTTTGCTGGAGTGAGTACTTGTGAGTATAACTCTAAGATACATGCTTAAGGAAATGAGAAAGGCAGATTTAAGCCAGAGAGCAAGCTGATCTTCAATGAATTGCAACTGAGACCTCTGCCAAAGTTACAAAGAAATTGTAGTGCTCAAGGAATCTTCCAGAGCTGTTTCCAAATTATACAAGGGTGTTAGGATTTTATATCCCCACATTAGCCTATTATTAGCTAAATTTTGTTCTCTAGTTCCAACCAAATTGTTGTAAAAGGCATTAAGTCAGGGGTCCTCAAACTTTTTAAACAGGGGGCCAGTTCACTGTCCCTCAGACCGTTGGAGGGCCAGACTGTGGGCCCCAGGACAAGTCAGCTGCTAAGCAG
>NW_003852445.1:4421270-4511748 GCF_000181295.1 Otolemur garnettii
TTTGTTTTGTTGCTATGATTGCCATTGAGATATTTTTCTTTCTTTCTTTTTTGCCTAGGCCCATATCTAGAAGTTTTTCCAACATTATCTTATAGAATTCTTATGGTTTCATGCCTTACATTTAAGTCTTTTATCCATCTTGAATTAATATTTGTGAGTGATGAGAGATAACATATTTTGTTATCCAATTTTGCCACTACCGTTTATTGAATAGGGATTCTTTTCCCCAGTGTATATTGTCTCCTTTGTCAAAGACTAGGTGACTGTACGCAGATGGTTTTAAAACTGAGATTTCTGTGCCATCTGCTGGTCTATATCTCTATTTTTGTGCCAATACCATCCTGTTTGTGTTACTATAGCCTTGTAGTATGGTTTGAAATCTGGGGAAATAATGCCTCCAATTTATTCTTTTAGTTTTAAAGTATTTTGTCTACTGGGACTTCTGTTTTCTCTGGTTTTAAGTGAAGCATAGAATTATTTTTCTAGATTTGTGAAATACGGCATTAGTATTTTGATGGAGGGATGCTTTGAATATGTAAATTAATTTGGGTAGTTTAGGACAATTTAACAATGCTGATTTTACCAATCCATTAGCATGCTATAGTTTCCACTGGTTCGTATCATCTACGATTGCTTGCATCAGAGTTTTGTAATTCTCTTTGCAGAGATCTTTTACTTCCCTGGTTAAGTATATTCCCAGGGAAGTAGCTACAGTGAATGGAACTGAGTCTTTGATTTGACTCTCACATTGATCATCGTTAGTGTTTAGAAATGATACTGATTTGTGTACATCAGTTTTGTAATCCAAGATTTTACTGAATTATTGATCAATTCCAGGAGTCTTTGGTGGAATCTTTGAGGTTTCCCAGATATAAGATAATATCCTCAGCAAAAAGCGATCATTGACTTCCTCTCTCCCAACTAGTGTACTCTCAATTTCTTTCCCTTTCCTGTTTCCTCTGGCCAGGACTTCTATCATTATGGTGAATAGAAGTGGTGACATTGTCTTTTTCCAGTTGTTAGTGGAAATGCTTTAGACTTTTCTTCATTCAGTATGATGTTGGGTCTATGGGTCTGTCATGAATAGCTTTTATGATTTTGAGCTATGTTCCTTTTATCCCCAGTTTATTGAGTGTTTTTATCATGAAAGGTGCGGAATTTTGTCAAATGCTCTTCATACATCTATTGAGATTATCATATGATTTTTGTTTTTGCTCTCTTCATGTGGTGAATCACATTTTTATTGATTTATATGTGTTGAACCATCCTTGCATCCCTGGAATGAAGCCATTTGGTAGATTTTTTTTGGATGCGCTGTTGAATTTGGTTTTCTAGTATTTTACTGAGGGTTTTTGCATCTATATTCGTAAGGGATAGTGTTCTATAGTTTTCTTTGTATGCTATGTCCTTTCCTGGGTTTGGTGTCAAAGTGATGATACTGGATTCACAGAATGAGTTGGGGAGGAGTTCCTCCTTCTTCATGTTATGGAATCATTTCTGAAGTTTGGGTACCAACTCTTCTTTGTTGGCCTGATAAGATTTGGTACAACTCCATCTCCTCCAGGGCTTTTTTGTGGTTGGTGGAAGGTTTTCCTTGCTGTTTCAATCTTCTTGTTCATTAGTGTTCTGTTTAGGAGTTTCATTTCTTCCTGATTGAGCCTTGAGACACTATATATTTCTGGGAATTTATCTGTTTCCTCTAGTTTTTCTAACTTTATGTATAAAGAAGATCTTTTGTATTTCTCTGGAATCAGCTGTAATATGTCATTTTTAATTTTATAATTGAGCTTTTTCAAGTTCTTTCTCTTATATTTCTGGTTAATTATCTTTTTAAAGAACCAACTATTTGTTTCATCTTCATATTATTTTCTTGTATTTAATTTCATTTAATTCTTCTCTGATTGTAGTCATTTCTTTTTTTCTACAGACTTTTGTGTTTAGTTTTCTCTTCTCTTTCTCATCCTTTGAGACATGTCATTACATTGTTAATTTGTGATCCTTCTGTCTTTTCAGTGTAGGCACTTAAGGCTAGGAATTTTCTGCTTAGGACTGCTCTTGCCAAATCCCACAGATTTTGATAGCTTGTGTCTCTTTTGTCATTTAATTTGAGGAATCTTTTGATTTCTACCTTAATCTCATTATTGATCCAGTAATCATTCAACAACAGGTTATTTGATTTCTATGACTTTGTATAGAAGTGAGGTGTTCTCTTGGAGTTGATTTTTATTTTTATTCCACTGTGATCTAAGAAAACACGTGGTATGATTCTAACATTTTTGAATTTGTTAAGCCATGTTCTATGACCTGAAATATGATGAATCTTAGAGAATGTTGCATGTACTGAAGGGAAAAATGTATATGCAATAGCTTTTTGATAAAATGTTCTGCAAATGTCTGTTAGGCCCATTTGTTCTAGAGTCCCATTTAAGTCAAGTATTTATTTATTTATTTTCTGCTTGGATGATCTGTCCAATTCTGTTAGTGGGATGGTGAAGTCCCTGGCAATTATGATACTGCTGTTTACTTTTTTGCATAGATCTAGTAAAGTTTATATCTCCATGAAATTGGGCACCCCAGTCTTACTCAAGTCTTCAAGGCAAGAGGCCTGGACCCCACTCTCGTGGAGGCCTCAACGTGGAATATGCACCCACTGGAGTGAGGGGGCTGATTGCCAACTCTTGGTACAAACTTCTCCTCCAGTTGGAAGGGGTAGGGCAGAGGCCACAGCTCCAGGTCAGTCTGAGTGCCTGACTACATCACCTGGTTGCCCTGACTCCCAGAAGTGGGGTCTTCTTCCCTGAGGGACCAACCCTAATTCAACAGGGCAGTTTTCTTGAAGTGGGAATGGGTGCTATCCCAGATCTCCAAGTCATGGACCCCACAATATTCTCTCTAGTTTTGTCCAGCTTCCAGATCTCCCTGGTCACCTCTAGAAACTCTTTTATGTGAGGGGTGGCACAAAGTCTGGGTCTGGCCTGCCTGCCTGACATACTAGGGGTGTAACTCTACAAAAAGCCTCTGGGCAAGGAAATCCCAAACTGGGCATCCTGGGTCTACTGCAGACCTCCAGGTAGAGAGGTACAGCACTCACTTTCCTTGGGAGCCTCAGGCCACAGCACATGCTGGTGGAATAGGAGGCCATGTGCCAAATTCTTGACTCTAAGTGATTTCCTGGTTGCAGCAGGTGGGGGATGGCCAGGGAGAGGACATGTCTAAATAAAAGAAAGCTGACTCTCCAGGCCTTCTTGACCCTCCTGTTGTAGGTAGGCCCTGCAGGGAATGTCCAATCTTTGGGATCATGCAAGTTCTCCACACTATGCTGTATTTGCTGCTGTTCCTGAGCTCATGGAAGTGGGAAAGCCTCCATGAAACTTTACTTTTCACTGAGCTTTGAGCCACTCTGCATTTGATCCTCACCAATATCTGTTTTCCTTTATCTTCTTCCTTTTCTGCTTCACAATCTTCCTCCATGAAGTCCCTAACAGCCTCTGGAACCTTATTCTGCAATCTACACCTAATCTGTGTCTCTTCTTCCCTCTCCCCCATCTGAATTCCTATCTTCCCTCTGGGATGGTCCAGCAAATGATGTCTCCAGTTGGCCATCTTTCCCTCACCCCTGAATGCATACTTTTTCTGTGGCATAATTTTAGATACCACCAACAAAACAGTGAATAACATAGATCAATTCCTTGTACTTGTGCAGAATACGTTCTGATGGTGAGAGACAGTACACAAAAGTTTACATACTTATCAGGTGATTAGAAGCGCTATGCTAAGAATTTATTTTCAGTTGATTTCTACAGGAGAACAACACTGTAAGAGCACATAGCTCTTTTACAGAATCAGCTTCCTGAGTCTGAAAGCTCTCCAATATCAGAAGGCAGGACAAAGAAAAACAAGCCTTTAGTGGAGAAATAAAAAGTGACCATTGAGGCAGGAAGGATATTGGCATGTCTAGTTCCTCTTACCGAGGGATTCTAAGTTAAGCACACATATATAATGACTAATTTAATCCCTACAAGTGATAACAAGTGATATAGTATGGCTTCCCATTTTTCATATAAAAGAATGGAGTCAGAGAAAGTTTCGGTGTCTAGGAGTTAATAAAACTATTCAATGATTGGCATGCAACTAATTTTATTGTTATTTCAAAGCGTTTTAGTTGGTTCTCTAAGGTTTTCTAAAAATATAGTTCTATAATCTACATATAAGGGTGATGTCTTTGTTTTTGTAGTGCTTCTATATTAAGCATGTTGTGTTGCATTTGATGGAGCCTCAAAAACAAGGCGAGTATTCAGTACCCCGTCTCACTACTGAAGATAATAAAATGGCTTTAACATTTCTCCACTTGACTTGCTGCTTGTTGGCTCTTACCAAATACTATTTAACGTACACTGAAATGTTTCTTCAAATTCTTCTTTAACTATAGCATCTTAAAAAATCATCCACAGCAAACCAAATTATGTCAAACATCTGGTCTGCATCTATTAATATAATCTTTTTCCTCTTAAATGGCCCATGTTGATAAACTTTCTGCTGTTAAACCATTCTTGTGTTTCTAAATGTAATTGGTAGAAATGATTATTTAAAATTATATTCCTGGATTTGGTTTGCTAATACTTAATTTTAACATTTTGCTTCCGATGCGGAATCTAGCATAGTACTCTGTAATCGTATTGATATTTCTGCAGAAAAAAAATGTTTGAATATCCACACTAAGTGGCCGAAGACTTAGGAAGTCAGGTTTTTCTACCAAATGAGATACACTTTTGGCTTTGAATATAAAAACTGTGGGGGACAGTGGATCTGTATAAGAAGTGTCTGTGTTTTTCAAATTACATCTGATCTTCTACCTTTATGAATGGTAAAATTTTAACAGCCTCTATAATTATTGATTTGTCCAAAATTTCTGTTCTTTAGTGAATATTAATTATTTTTTTGTTGGAAATTTGTCTGTTTTCCTATTTTCATATTTATTGCTTTTATCTACAGAGAAGACATTTGCTACCTACTGAACTTTGGAAGGTGTTCAGGTTCCTGCATGAGAACGAATGTCCATATAGAAATCAGAAAAGGAATCGAAAGTTGTAAGGAAAATTTTGTTAGGGTAGAATCATATGATTAAAGGGAGAAAAAAAATTAAATGAGGTAACCTTGTTCTGGGTACTAATTAACATAAAGATTTGTACCCATTTTATCTAGGGCTTAAGATTGAATTGGGCTGTCCTTACTTCTGGTGTGAGATCCAGAGAGAGGCTCCTAATGCCAAGTTCATATTGACAGCACTTTCAAGTCTACAGGTGCTTAGATTCAGTGTGTACTCGTAAAGAGCTGCCAGGAAAAGGGAATTAGGGAGAGTTTCAGAGTGACCGGAAATAACCTCTGCTTTAGGAGAAATCAAGCAAATTCTACAATCCAACTTCCATTTTGGTTTCTTTATGCCTGCCTTGATCATTTTGAGTCAACACTCTTCATCATGTCTGTGGACCCAGAATGAGTGGATTCAGATGCAATCTGTCAACTACATTATTGGTATTTCACTTTCTTGATTAAGATGGGACAATTTTGGGATTTCAAGTTTTTACTTTTTTCAAGTTAATATGAGGGTACAAATTTTTAGGTTACATTGTTTTAATTCTAAGGTAAAGTTCAAGTTGTAGTTGAACCCTTCACTCAGGGAGTGCACTGAGCATCCTCGCATGGTGGACATTAGGTGAGATCTCGCCAGTTGCCCTCCCTCCTCAGCCAATCACTCTCCCTTCTCTCCAGTCTCCCTGCTCTCACCTCCCTTTTGCTAGACTAGACTATATTTGTGTTTTTTTCATTCATGTGGGTATGTAGTTGTTTGTATATTGGTTTCATGTTAGTGGTGAGTAAATTGAATACTTTTTATCCCATTCTTGAGATACTTTACTAAGAAGAGTGTGTTTCAACTCCATCCAGGTAAACCTAAAGGATGTAAAATCTCCATCTTTTCTTATAGTTGAATAGTACTCCATGGTATTATTATACCACAGTTTGTTAATACATTCATGGGTTGATGAGCATCTCTGGGTCACTTCTACAACTTGGCAACTATGAATTGAGCTGCAATAAACATTCTGGTACAAATGTCTTTGTGGCAAAATGATTTTCGTTCTTCTAGGTAGATATATGGTAATGGAATTGTGGGACCAAATGGAAGGTTGACTTTTAGTTCTTTAAGAATTCTTCATATTTCTTTCCATAAAGATCGCATTAGTTTGCAATCCCACCAGCATTGTAGATGTGGTCCCTTCTCTCCACATCTATGTCAGCATCTGCAGATTTGGGGCTTTGTGATATGCACTAATCTCACTGGAGTTAGGTGATATCTCAGAGTGGTTTTGATTTGCATTTCTCTGCTGATTAAGATGATAAGCATTTTTTCATGTGTGTGTTTGCCATTCAGAAGTGGAACAAGTTTTTCTTAAAAATGATAATCTTGAGAAACTCAATTCTCTACCCTTGAGAATTTTTAAGTGGAATTGACTACAGTTATTGAAATTTAAAATAATTTCCTTCACATTTATTTAAGGTAATATTAAATTTTATATTCTCTTTATCATTTTTTGGGCCAAAGTTACTTACTGAAAGAAATTGGTTATAGGAAGAAAAATATCTAATAACTTAAAACCCCCAGTGACCAACTAGTTTATTTGGCATTTGGTTAATGACCTTGAGACTTTGATTTAGGTTTCATGAGGAAGGATTGCTAAAATGTTGCATGTTGTAATCTTTATTGTGCCACTTTTAAATTCGTGCATGATTTTACAAGTTCTTACAGTCATTGTATAATACTTCAAACTAAACAGATTTTGACAACCCTTTGTTTAATGTTCCTATAGTCATATTAAAATATTTGACTTTATCTTTCACTTAGATATCTTCTCCTTCCAACTCCCATTTTAAAATTTGAATTGTTTTTAGCTGATAATTTTTTTCTTGCTCACCATAGGCTAGACAAATAAATATTGATTTTACAAAGTTTACTTAAACTATTGCATTCCAGAAAAACAAAGGCGTCTTTGTAGTTGAAACAAAGATATGTTTACATTTCCTTCTGTTAATCTGCCTATCTAAACACATCCACCATACAGATGTTTCTGGGCAAAAAGCATCAGTTAGTGGTATTTACCACTTTATTCAAAGGCTTCACAAAAGGAGGCTTTTTTTAAACCAAAGATCACTCTTTTCCTTGGCAATCACATCTAGCCAATGTTTAAAGACTGTTAGAAGATCACAAAGTAATTTTTAATTGGTAATCAACTATACTGTTTTTAAAGGAGTCTGAAGTAGACAAAAGGCAACGTCAGTGGAAGAAAAAAGTCTGCTGAGGTTGACTCTTTGTTTATATTTTGTTTTCAGTCTGTCTCAGTTATTCTTCTCTATTCTGTGTATTCGTCTATTCTTCTCTATTCGTCACTGTATTCTGTGAATGTCTCACTGACGGAGTTTCCTGACTTCCTGAAACATAGAAACACTTTGCATTTTGTCACAAAACTCCTGGTATTTGGCAATAGACCATTGAGATGACGTTTGGGACAACAAACCATCAGAAAGTGGCAGAGAAGATAATCCAGAATAAATGAAAGAAGAGCTGGGAGGTAGATCTGGGGAACAGGATGTCGGAGGGAAACAGAGAATGTCCATAATGTGAAGAATACAATGTCCTCTTTGGGGCCTTTATAAGTCCCGTATTTCATACGGATAATTCCTGTAGTAGACTTCAGAATATTTTCTTTTTTAAAATTGATTTTTAATTATTTCCTTTTTTCCAGGCACTGGAAAAGTTTAATGTAGAATGAGCTTAGGATGTTTAGACAGCTTCAGAGTTATGATAATAATATTCTTCTTCCAAAATAGAGTTCTCTTCCTTGGCTTAGCTTGCAGGATGCATTTTCACTGTCACGTCTACTGGAATTGATCTTGCTTGTACTACTCTTAGGAAAAAATTCAAAAACAATTCACCTGCATTTGGTATGTGTTTTTACATACTCTAGCTACTTATATATTAACCTATCGTTCCCCTCCCCCACAGGTACTGAGCAACTTGGGATCAGTCTTATTTCAAATACATTTTGGAAAAAAGGCAAGGGGAAAATAATTAAATTACTATATAAATAAATATGTCCATGGTCATTGACTAGATCTTGCTCATCTTTTTAGGACTCGCAGCACCAATAACAGCAACAAGTAGCTCAACAGAGACCTCAAGGTAGAGTCTTCCCTAGAATACATCTTGTGTGTATCATTTGCCAATATTTAAAAAGGCAGTATTATAATCATTGGCTTACTTGACTATTTCTCCTAGTAGAAAACAGAATTTCTTAAAAATAGTACATATATTGGTACTTAGCAGACTACAGCCACATAATAGACGCTTGATAAATAATAGTGAGGAAATAAATACTACCTTTTGCATAAATCTAAGTCATTCCAAAACAGAGGATTAGAAAAATACTTATTGGCAACTCTTAGAAAAGAACACAGATAAAGGTACGTGAAATGATTATCAATAGATAATTATAGTGATCAACCTAATTGTTTCAGTGTAATACAGGCATGGGGAAAGAATTACTGTTGTTTTTAACATAGTGTAGATATTACTGCAATCTTATTGGTTGGTCTTTTTTTTTTTTTTTTTTTTTAGCCAATAACTTATTATTATTTATTTATTTATTTATTTTTGGCCAGAGGCTGGGTTTGAACCTGCAACTTCTGGTATATGGGGCCAGTGCCCTACCCCTCTGAGCCACAGGCATTGCCCCTAGCTAATAACTTTTAACAAGGGGTGCACATCACATTTAGTGTGTCAAGATTAGGTATGAGGTGGCCCTGGGTGTACATAATATCACAGAGTTTTCTGCAGTATTCTTAGGTGCTCTATGCAAAGAAAATATTTGTATGGAAGTTTATTGAACTTGTGAACAAATCTCTTTAGTCAAAAGCAATCAGCATTTTATCTAATCAGCTAATATCAGTGTCATCTTATTTCCCCCACTCCCAAAATCATTCATTTGCACTAAAAATACACTTATTGTTGTAAACACACAGACACTGAAATATTTTTGATACCAATGTTCAAACCAGCACCTGCCTTTAAGATCCAGAGAAAGGGTTGGCCAGTATCCTTTTATTCACTCTCCATCCATTCATAGAGAACCTCCACAGAGCACACTAAGCACTCAGGCAGACCTAACAGCTCAGACTGGGCAAAGAGATGGACATTTAGTGCCTGCCATTACCAAGAAAAAAAATGAAAAGAGGCAGTGTTATACAACACAATTTAATGGAAGGAAACAAAGCCCTCTTGGTCCACAGCAATACAGACTCTAAAAATAAAATCTAAATTTTGTATTTGACATAAATTCCAAGTGAAGGCCTTGACAGAAGGATTTTGCAGGTACTATTTCCTCTAGCAGGAATGCTGTATTTCAAATCTTTTCTTAGTCAACTTTTGCTCTTCTCTCTTGCTTTGGCTTCAAATAGATTTCCTCTAGAAAGTCTGTCCTAATTCCCCAAGACTTTTAAATGGCTTGAATTCCCTTGGAGGAATTCCCTTGAATTCACCGGAGTCTCTGCGATAACCTTGGACTTGTGTTAATACAACACAGATCCATGGGAGTGCCGCTCTACTAGAGAACAAGATTCTTAACAGCAGGGATTAGACCTTGCAGCCCCAATTCATAAGAGAGCATTTGTGTATTTGCCCAGCACATATGTATGTAAATGAATAAAGAAATAGAGAGTGAATAAATAAACAGGACCACCAGGAAAGGAAGAATTCAGATCATACCGTTATAGAGATGATCATTTTGTTTTTTATTCTAGTAGTGAGACAAATCAAAAGTTTATATTTGGGCTCGATCATGTATTATTTAGTTTGTAATATATATGGCTGCTAAAAATAGTATTTTATGTAATGCAGGGTAGACTTATCACTCCAAATTATGATTTTTGTCATTCTCAAGGAATCCTTTCATTCATCTCCCAAAATTTCTGAAATTCAGAAGCACCTGCAGATATTTTTATTGAAAATTTTCTGAAGTTACTGTAATCTCCCTATGCCACCCAACCCCCCAGTTATTCTAGCTCAGATTGCAGTGTCCACAGGATTCAAATCTGGACAAGGAGCACCATTTACAGAATGTTCCTTTATCAAGGTTCACAGCTAATTATAATATGGTTTTTACATGTTACAAGCACCTCGGTGTAGCAGACTATCAGACCTAATAAAGCAAAACGACAACAAAACCCAGCCTCTCTCATTAAAACTTATAAGAAACCAAGGGAAAGACTGTTGTCTTCTCAGAAAGAGTCTTGAACATTCCCTGGAAAAGTTGACTTCTCCTGTGACACTCAGTTGGAGGAGAATGAAGGGTAGCACTAAATGTGTTACAAAATAGATGCAAAGTAAATCTTGTCTGGAAGGAAATTTTCTGTCGCCAGAGAATGGAAATGAGGTTATATCCCAGGTGCTAAGGGAAGGCCATTTTCAGGCAGAACCTTCAAATAGTGGTTATGAGCACAAGCCACAGCCTTAGGAAAACTAAAACTCCATTTAAATTTACTTCTTCTTAGCTCTTATTAGTCCACAGACATGTTCAAAGTAGTCCTATAATTTTTGCTTGGCAAGAATGGGGCCATTTATAGATTTGTTGTTTATAAACATCTCTCTCTCTCTCCCCCCCCCCCTTTCTCTCTCTGTCATCATCAGCTGGTGGCAGAGCCGATTTCTTCATTTAATCCTCTTCACCAGTCTACAGGACATGGTGCCAAAAATAATAATCCACTTTGCCCTATTCTATGCATAACTCCAGCACTTTAGAACCTGTGTCTTGAGGTGATTCTCCTCGGCTCCTTGCAAGGTCTTACATCCTCTAACTGCCTGTCTCTGTTTGAACCTCTACTGAAAAGAGCCCATTTGGACAAGCTGGTTGGAAGTACTCAACGAAGTACTTAAGAATTGTTTAGCTGCTGAGGGTTTGAACTCAAATTAGAAATAAATATTATTTAGATTGTTGAAGTGTTAATATTAAAATTGAAAAATAAGATGTCACGTTAAGCCAGAGCAGATGTTTGGGGGCACATCTTTTTAGTGCATCTGCTTATTAACGCGGGGTAATCAGGAGCTTTGTGAGCATGCGGCTTTATTTATTTTTTCTTAAAAAAATTCCATTGGCTTTCAATTTACATCATAACAAAAGTGTGTATAATGTGACAGGACTGTTTTATGTGATTAAGAACTGTTTATTCCAGATTTGTAATTAATTTAATTGTAACATCTAGAGGACTGCAATTTTGAAAAACTTTCACTCCTGATTGCCTATTATTCATATGACAACATTAAAATAAACTGACATTATGATCAATGGAAATCTAACAAATAGTCATCCTGACATAATCACAATTCAAAAGAAAAATGTAGAAAATTTTTGTATAAATCATATACATATATATAATCTACACAAAGAAAATTCTGTTTTCCTTTCAACTTCTGGATGAGAGCTGGAAAGTAGACAATTTAATAAATGTCTTGCAAATACACTTGCATTATTTTAAACTGGCCTGAGACATTTCAGATCTTGATAAAAAAAAATAGAGTAAAGAAAAGAACTACATCAGATTGCTCTATCAAAGGATTTCTTTAAGCTCAGGTCCCATTTGAGGTCAGCAACGTACCTTCATTTGTTTGAACTATGGTTTTACCAAATTCAATCAAACATTAAAAGGAAGCACTTAATTAGTTATGCTGCACTAACAAAGAAAAATTATTATACCATGCTATTCTGCGTTATGGCAAAACCCTGACCCCACAAAAATGATTAGTGCTATTAAAAAGATGAATTGAAATACATAGGAATATAATTCAAAGAATTCATGAGGTGAGAGCCGTCAAATTCAAACTGCATTATTTTCCTCCTCAGATGTGTTACCAAGGTCCCATATAAACTTGTCTCCAAAGCTGAATTGCATTCTACTTTGTGAGAAGTGTTGATAAAATGAATCAAGAGTAAATCTGTGATTTTACTTCCATTGGACTAAATTATTTTCAAAGACATTATAGTGAGTAGTTTTGAGTTCAGAACATTGTAAATATAATACCTTTAATACCTGAAATACTTACAGATAAAAATTTCTAAAATGATGATCTATTTGTGGGTGAGACATGAAGAGATTCTGTCTAATGATTCCCACCAAATTCCCAAATTCAAATTTGAGTGTAACTGCTGTGGGATTATTGTAGGAACTATTAAGAATAGGAAAAAGTTGGACAGAAGGAAAATAAATGACCCACCAATAATTATAGTTCACACTTTTATATTTCCTTCCTAAATTATTTATAAAGTTATTGTTATTTCAGGCGGCGCCTGTGGCTCAGTGAGTAGGGTGCTGGCCCCATATGCCAAGGGTGATGGGTTCAAATCCGGCCCTGGCCCAACTGCAACAAAAAATAGCCGGGCATTGTGGCAGGTGCCTATAGCCCCAGCTACTTGGGAGAAGCAAGAGAATGGCCTAAGCCCAGGAGTTGGAGGTTGCTGTGAGCTGTGATGACATGGCACTCTACTGAGGGCAATAAAGTGAGACTCTGTCTCAAAAAAAAAATTATTATTATTTCATTGCTCCCTAAAAGACATTTATAGTAGGCTTTGTCTAAAACATTTGAAATGGCTTGGCTCTTCTTATATTAAAAAAAAACTTTGAGGTCTTTGTATTCATATATTGGATTATAATTATAGAAACTGGAAATTTCCCTCAAAACATTTTTTGACTGAGAATTCTTTATTTCTCACCAAATGTAAGGTAGGTAACAGCTTTACAAATAAATTCCAATTCCCACGTAGGCATGGTTTATGTGATGGGACCTCCTTTTGTGCTTAGAAAAGTCACAAACCATCAAAACTGTAAACTGAAAATGTTTTGTTTTTCATAAAAAATAATCTCTAAGTCTTAAAAAGACATTGAGCATGTAGGATTAAATACCGTAGTATTATACAGGGGGTTGATGTATTTAATACATCACATATTCTGAAAATCAGCACAAGAAAACACTACGTGAGCTAAACAATAAAACTATAAATTGTGGAGTACGGGGAAAGGTAAAGTTTCAAAGAGTGCTAATACTATAGAACCCTGAATTATGCCTCCCTTTTGGGCACAATGTTTAATGATACATTTTCAGTATTTCATACTTGGTTGTAAATATTGATTTTTTTGTTTTTCAGTTGTAATCAGTTGGCACAAGTCCAGCGAGAATATGCATGGGGCTAAAAAACATGGAGTTTTACCCCGCTAGTGGTTTCAAACTTTGGCTTATCGACTTTAATTTTATGAAGTCTTTCTCATAATTAGAATGAGCATTTCCAAGTTTTAGTTTCAGTCAAGGATGAAAGAATATGTTCCAATATACACACTGCACCATTCAAAAGTGGCAATGAAACATTTGATAAGGGCAAGCAGCACCCCATGATAACTAGAAATGTCCACTTGTTAACTGAATTTTCAAAAATATAAATGATGCATGTGCTTTAGCAGTACCATATGGAATGTGCAAAAAGTTTTGAGATGTTCACCATTGAGCATATAAAGTCAAGGGCCTTGGAAAAAGTATGGTCTAGGGCAGTGAATTTTAACCTATGTGCCATGAGAGGATTTTAGCTGTGTCACAAAAAAATTTAAAGATCATTGATGAAATTGTTTCTGTAAGAAGTTCAAAGCACAGTAAGTATATTCTTTTTTTTTTAACTTTTTTTTTTTTGATCAACATAATTTAAGTGTGCCACAAAAGTTTAACTAAAGGTCCAAGTGTGCCATGCATGAGATAAAAAAGGTTGAAAAACACTGCTCTAGGGAGTTTAAAGTCAATCATACAAAAGTTAAGGCTCTTCATATTGGAAAAAGCATGCTATCAAAGGGAAGAATAACGGCTTGACGATTTAGAATGTTGGCTGAGCAGCTAGATTGCTTGGGATTAGATGGTGACTGTTTCACTTTCTGGGTATATGAAGTTGGGCAAGTTCCTTAGTTTTGCTAATTCTCAGTTTCCTCATCTGTAAAATGGGGATAATAACAGAATTTATCTCATAAAGAGGTTGTAAGGCATAAAAGACACATAGAAAGCACTTACAGCACTGTTGAGCACCATAAGTGCTAGCTTCTTATAATTATAATCACTTATTATTATAAGTGATGAAAACATCATGTCCTTCTAAATTTCTGATTCATGTTTTAATTACTTGTCACTTTGCTTATGTTGCTTCCAATTAGTCATTACTCTACATACAAATGTTTAATTTCATAAGTACACACACAAACCTCTGCGTGTGTATAAAATAAATTTCATGAGAAGAAAAAGATAGCATGTACCCATTTTACTTTTTTGTGCCCTAAATACAGTCACCTATTATTCATATAAGAATTTTTGCTGACTATTATGGTGACATATTCAAGTCTACTATTTACCCCTGTAGCGTCTCAGAAAATATCTATCATTCGAGAGATAAAAAGAAAATAAATTCCAACTCTAAAAATTAAAAAAACGAGCTATTTAAATCATTTAAACATCCTCTAAATATCTATATCATAAGAAGACAATATTTAAAGAATAAAACTAATACGAATCATTTCCCTTTAAAATTACTAAGATTCGTGTTGACATATGCCACCTTCAGCTTCTTGTTACTTTGAGAAACCTACTTATTTATTTGTCTGTTGATTCCCTTTTGTTGCATAAAATTTACGCAAGAGGCATTAATAGGCCCTACATCAAAATCATTCTAAAGTCCATATGGGTTGCAAATTTTTTTAAAATGAAAGGGTTGCAAATAATTTGCTCTCTCTCTACCCTGAAAACACAGGTCATGAATGTTTCTCTCAGATAATTTTCTAAAATTCCTATAGTACTCCCTGGAATTGGGAATAATTAAGCTTTTGAAAGGATGGCAGGGTCAACGTCACTGCTTGCTTTTCCACTAAGATAAGTAAACTGATATCTACAGCATCTAACCTTTACCAAAGTGTTCGTCTCACAGTAATTTGGACGTGCGCCACTCCACATAGAGTCATTCATTGTCCAGTACGTTAGGGGATGATGTATATTTTGCAGTTAATGGAGTTGAATAGATCTTCACATTTCACAGCTCAGTGAACGTGTACTCCATTTTCTTCCTGGATTCCGCTGCTACGTGTTTTTTTAGAACTCGGTTTTATACATTAGAGATGCACTTTTGAGAAACTGGTAAAAAATGTGCTTAGAAATGATCGGAGTGGACTGAAAAGGTGTGGTTACAATAACGTGACCATCAGAACAAATGCCTTGACATTTTTAAATCATCGAATTTTTCTTAATTGGAAATAGTGCGTGAAGTTAAGGACTCCTTGTTTTCAAATGTGCTCATTATAAGGAATTATTGAGTGGCTCAGGGTAAATGCATAGAATACTGGTAGAAGTAAGAACCCAAAATGCCCTGGATAGCTATTTAATATCAATTAGGCCCATGTTTTGTCCCCCTTGATATGGTCACATCCGAACAAATTTCAAAAACATCATGTTTTTTCTTACATTTAAATTTTCCATTTCTAAGACCAAGGTGAAGAATTTGGATCTTAATAATTTCACAGATTTAATGACAGCCATAATAAACCTACTCCAGCCCTACAGGGCATGCCACACGTGATAAGAAAACCTGCATGTATAGTAATTTTATCCTCAAAAAAGAGCCAGAGAGGGCATATTATCATTACTTCACATAGGAAAACTAAGACTGAGTGTTCATGTGACATGCAATGGAAGGTTAAGCTGCTTTAAGTGTTTGGAATGAGATCACAATTGCATATTTTCTCCAGATCTGAAAGAGGAGTACAACATGGCTGGAAGTCGCACTGGGAAACAAGTCCCAGGGGTTGGCAACCTATGACCCCAAATCCAGCCTCCCACCTGTTTGCGGAATTAAAATTGCATCGCAACACAGGCGTGCCCACTGCCCTCTGTATTGTTTCTGACTGCTTTCATCTCACAGCGGCAGAACTGAGTAGCAAGGCTGAAAATATTTACCCATCTGTTCCCTTACAGAAAGAGCTTGCCAATCTTTGCCCTAAACCAGGGGCTTCCTATACTATGAAAGGTACTGGGGGCAGAATCTGGAGGCCATGAGAAATGTCTGAATGTCAAATGCACAAGTAAAATCTAGACAAATCGGATGCCTGCTTGTCCACCGCCTTTCACTAAGCAGGAATTTAGCAATAGCATAGACCAGAGCCATACAGCAGATGTCGAACTGGGAAAACTAACAAGCTGGAATCAGTTTATTTCTATCAGATATTTAATATATATGTTTTCAGTTTCTCCTAAATATAAAGCATTTGGCTGGGTCTTAATCTATGAACTACCCTCTTAGCTAGGAATTTTACTGATCTTTCCTAAGTACAAGTGATAACGACATGAACCGCTGAGTATTTATCAGACCAATGGAGGAAAGCTGCAGCACAGATAATCAAAAGCCCTAATCAACAACATTAGTGTATTTGCTTCGTAGATAACCTCAGGTTCTTTCCTTGTTACCAATCCAGACATTCTTTCAGAGAGAGCAAAGAATCAGGTTTAGCTGCCTTGCAAAATGTCTGCTGAGCCTGTATACTTCAAATAAGGAGCGAGCTGTATCCCACCCCTGAGAGTCTCAGGGGAGAGTTAGAAAAGGTGATAACCCATCAGATGCCTTTATTTATATTTTTAACTGGATCTTAACCTTAGGACAGAACTTAATAGCTGGCCAACTGGAAGAACACGTAATAATCCTGAAGTTGCATTCACATTCATTCATCCATTTTTTCTTTCTTAAAAAAATAAAATAACAAAAGTTTTTTTCTTAACACCTATCCCAAATCCATGGCACTAATTTGACATTATGGAGAAAATAGAAGAATTGATGCCTTCGAGAATTACACAGTCTAAGGAAGAAGACGGAGGTCTATGCAAATAACTATTATAATATAATAATCTCTCTCATGGCTGGAATTTATGAATGGACTAAGCATGAAGGCAGAAGAAACACATCATCAAAACCCATATGTGTAACTAACACTGTCTGAACTCAAGACACCATGTCCAAATAGTAGGATATAGAAATTATTGGTGTAGTGTAGCCAGCGCGAGACAGACATTTTAGAAATACATTCAGCCTAGTTCAATGAAGAATGTTCAGTCCAGAGATTCAATTTTAATTAGTGAGACGGTAATATTAGAACCATTGAAATCAAAGAAAGACTCATGCATAATTGTTTTGGAACCCCAAATTAGAGTCTCTGGTTTCTCCCTCTGTTGTTCAATCCAGAGTTTTGCATTAAATTATATTCCCTTCATTGACTTACATCAGATAAAAATTTTGTCCCCTTCTCAATGGCAGCAGCTGAATCAGCAACTCGAGGAGCCGAGCTTTTGTGTGATGTCTCTGTCAAGACACGGCGGTGAGGGCTGTAGCCCTGAACTCAGATAGGAATCTAGTAAAATGTTAAAAAGTCACCTTTATGTTCTTCACCAATTTATACAATAAAATGTGCATCACATATAAAAGACTTTTTAAAATACTAATTTTGATAACAATTCTTTTCCTTCAGGATTTATAATAATTGTACTGGCCTCAGTTTTCCTGCGAATTAATGAAGTTAGCTATGGGGCCTATAAAGCCCCTCTTAGCCTACAAAAATGCTTTTTTATAATGTCCTAAACAAACAAGTATCTGCAGAATTTTTCTTAGCTTTTTAAAAAATTTCAGATTGGCATGAGGGTACCTACGATGAGTTTTCATGGCTTGTAAAGTAATGTCCAAGATGTGATATGTCCTTCACCCAAGAAGGATGCCATATGCCCATATGGAAAAAAGATTTACATAGATGCCACAAAACTATAAAAACTCTAGAAGAAAGAGTGGAAAGATTCTGTATCTTCTCAGCCTAGAAAAAGAATTTATGGAGAAAACCCCACTGGTATCTGCAGAATTTAACTGTGATCTAATTGGCAGCCTCACTGGTCATTGTTTCCTGTCCTGAGAGAGAGAGAGAGTGAATGATCCTGCTCATAAAAATAATACTTTGGGGAGGGGGATTGGAGGGATCACTCTGAGGTTTATTTTACAGGGGTACAAGCGAATCTTTCTAAGAGTAGAATGTGAACGTTTTAAAACAGTAACTGAGAAAATGACATGAAGGCTGTGTTGACCAGTTTGATGGAAGTATTTCGGATTGCATGTGAAAACCCCACACTGTACCCCAGAAGTGCATTAATGTACATAGTTGCCATTCAATAAAAAAAAAAAACTTAAAAAAAAATAATACTTTGCTTTTGTTAATTTATTTTATCTTAATTTTATGTCCAACAATATTTGATGATGATACCTAATCATAGTTGATCAAGGAAAAGTTAATATCTACAACAAAGTGGAAATTCTTCTGCTCTTATTTCCTGAAGTGGAGAAATTTTCCTAGACTTCCATTACATAGTGTGTTAAAGTATTAAGAAAATAGGAAATAATGTTATATTAAATGTTGTATCCTTAATGGAAATACGATTTTTCTGTCCACCAATAATCATTCATTAATTTGGGTTGATTTATTGTGATACTAATATTGGAGTAAGGAATATGGAACTGTTAGGAACAAAATATATTGCTAATCAATGGGGTTAAAAATTATCTGAAATTTCATTTTAGACAAAAAGAAAACCCCACAAAATCTGTCTTATATTTCATCCTGACATCAGTTTTATAGCACGTTTAGTTAAGAACTAGACATATGCAGAACACTGTGCAACTATTAATTAGGTAGCATGGAAACAACCCAGTGGTGTTTACTTACACATGGGTAAACTGAGGCAAAGCCTATGTGAGGAGAGGGCTCCGATTGGAATTAAACCAGCAGGACTCAAATTATTATTTTGTTTATTGAACCTAAATGAGTCTTCATTAAAATGTGTAATGTATTGAAAAGATTTCACTGATTTAATTTTTCCTTCATCCCCGTACACAGCATTTACAAACCAAATAACTTGCATTTTTAAATAGATGTAAATGAATTAGTATAAAAAAATAGAAAAAAAGCCCCAGCCACTAAAATGCACAGTACATGTTCATTTCACAACCTCTCAAAATGGATATTTTTCCATGTACCTTTTGTCTTAGACTGGAAAAAAGAGGACCAGGAAATTAATATTTTTATAATATAGATATCATCTTATATTTCATGCCTGACTCATTTGAAAATGTAGATTAATTTGCAAACAATTTAGAAAGCTGAACTATTGAATTGGGTCCTCTAAGATTTAGGATTTGTCATCTTTTAAAGTTGACACCCAGCAAGAGCTTGTCAATTACAAAGAAGTGAAATGAAGTGAAAATAAGTCTCATCTTCATCTTCTTGTTATATGCTTGGTTGGTTATAGAGAGACACCATTTACAAGCTGAAAATAATTATTCAGAAAGTTACGCTTCACTTTAAAACCAAATCTAAGCAAGAGAAAAGTGCTATTCTGTGATGGTTATTTTATTCAGTGGGTGGGTAGAAAGAGGGAAATGTTACAGACCCTCTGAGGGCCGGGCTCATGGTTAGAATAGCTCTTGCGTTTTTCCGCGTCTTATGTTAGGGATGGACAGAAATGACTTAAGGTTATGTCTTCAAAAACAAACAACTCTACTTGCTGTATTGCTGTATCACGGTTCAGTTAAAGGGAGGACTTGGGAGACATAATTATAATGCTGTTTGTATTTTTTATCAACATCTAAGTTGAAATACCCATGAAAATTCCACTCCTTCTTTGACTTTACCTTTTAATTGTTTTCTATTTCACCCATAACACAAAAGACACAGGGTTATAATAACTTGTTAGAGTCAGGCAGAAATAAATTATTTGTTGAAGTCAAACAAACAGATAAATTTGGAAAAGCATACTTTTGCGACCATATGCACCGTCTAACTTTGGCATTGATCTTCAGATCTAATGCTAGTGGGCAAGGTTACTTACCCCGGGGAACAGAACAATATTTAGTGGATATAGCAGACCCATAAATTCACTCCTGACTTGTGCTCAACCCTGAGATGTTAAGTATACTTTCAATATATGCCTCTGAGGATGACTGGTGGGGAGTAATAGAACCAAAGCCTTGCTGGAAGTCAGGGATGTTCTGATAGTATTTCTTCCTTCCCGTACCCTCTTTGGACCACTTAATACAAGAAGCTCTTTCCTCCCAGAAGAGAGGAGAAAAGAAAGAAAAGCTAGAGGGAGAGCCAGCAGAAATGAGCGATGAAACTTAAATCCCTCGGAACAAAGAATTGAGACATCATTTCTTCTCCACTGTCTCGTCTAAAACCCCCAGGCCAACAAAATTTCCATCATAGTGAGAGGGCAAAGGTCCCAAGTGAATTATTTGATACATAAACACCTGCTCCTTCTTTTTCAAAAACAAAAATGACATATGATGTTTGAAATCATTGCATAGACTTGATTTGGCAAAACTAACATTCTATCTATCTAAATTGTGTTCGTGACCACCGTGGTTATTCCTTGCCTGAGCTCAAAGCCTATGACTCTTGCTTATGGTACTTTTGGAACTTTTTGCCAGCTTCTCTGTACTGATGTTTATCTTAAAAAATTAATCATAAAGTTCATAAAATACCATTAAAGAGTTTAGATAATAGAGAAAAACATCATCCACAATTCAATCCTGTAAAATAATAACTAAATCTATTTTTTTCCTAATATTTATAAGGCTATGTTACATATTTGCAAAATATACTAATCATATCATTTTGTACCCTGAGCTCTTATTGAAAATTAAGTCATAAAAACTTCTCCATATCACACCCGTCTAAAAAAAAAAAAAAAAAACCACTGGTTAATATTCCATTAAGTGGATATATCAAGATTTATTTAACTATACACTATTGCAATGTCAATAAATTATTTACAATATTGTGATTATATCCTCTGCTGTTTAAAATATCTATGTGACTATGGCTTTTTAAATATTTATATTATTTTAAGGCAAATTCTCAGAAGGGAAATTATTGGCTCAAAATTTGTGAACATTAATAATGCAGTCTGAGAGCTGTACACCCAGATAGAATTTTTAAGTCACCCATTTATGTGGTCTTAAGCATATCATTTAATCTTTTATAGACTCGGTTTCTTATTGTATCATTGGCTACTACCCCTTATTATGTAGAGTTTTTGCAAGGATTAGGAATAATATGTTAAAACTTGGCACAAAGTAAAGCTTACTAAATAATAATTATTATTTGTCTTCCTAAATGTATTAAACCCATTTAGAATGCCTCTAGCTATGAATGGTAATACTAGTTTTTTCATAGACTTGTTATATTTAGATATTAATCATATTGACTGAGATAAAAAATGCGATGGCAATGTTTTAATGTACATGTACCTTTGATTACTAGGTTCTATATCTAGTAAGTTTTCTTTTTGAATCACATGTTGATGACTCTATGAATTTTCCCTTCAAAGTTTTCATCTTATTTAATTTTGCAACTCCTTTATGATATTTTTGTGAAAATTCCCTTGATATCTATCTTTTAATATAACTATTTGCATGTGTATATCCATGATATATATACACATACACAAATCTACTAATTTGAGATCTAGTGCAATGCCATTTCCTTTGTTTTTCACCACCTAAAATAACTTGCACAGTTGCAAGTTATTGCAACT
Organism: Otolemur garnettii; assembly: GCF_000181295.1. Lineage (NCBI taxonomy): Eukaryota > Metazoa > Chordata > Mammalia > Primates > Galagidae > Otolemur > Otolemur garnettii. The sequence continues at coordinate 4,443,010 of NW_003852445.1, forward strand.
CATATTGCACCTCATATAAAAGGAGCACAAAAATGTATGTATTACATATGTAACACGTGATATTCCTCCATCCTTTGAAAATTAGGTGAAATTGGCTAGGTATATTCAATAGTTTTTCTAAGATTGCAGAAATTTTCAAGGACTGAAGTTGTCATGTCAATTTAAGGTCATATGTTGCTGCTTCTGCTGAATTCTAAAATTCTTTGGTGTATCTACAATATGTTCATTTGATTTCTTTTACTTCATGTCCATCGAAATGTCAGACTTGCTTCATTTTCCACATAAGACATTCATGTTTGAATAGACTTTGGTGAACTTTTGGTAATTTTATATTGCAGTAACAATACAGCATTGAATTTAGAGGTCCCTCATATAGCAAAACACCACATACCCATTACACAATTCTACACATGAGAGAAACATCTATTCTTGAATGTCTTTTTCATTTTCCAAAAAATTCTCGTATTTTATTATTTAATAATTATTCAGTGAGCTCAGACTTACTTTTGCATATCAAAAATAACCCATATTATATACATAGCAAGTATCTATTGTAGTCCATTAAATTTAAAATTCCATCATCTGTAAAATACACCATTATTTTATGTACTACTAAGAAAGAAAAAATAATGGTGCCACTTAAAAAAATGTAAGTTTTAGAACACATAAAAGATACTCTTTTACATCAGGAGAAAACTCCATATGTGTAGTTTGAGATGAAGTCTTTCTATATTGGCTAGTCTGGTCTTGAACTTCTGGGTTCACGGAACCCTCTTGTTTTAACTTCCTAGTAGCTGAGAATACAGGTGTACACCACCACGCCCAAATAAAAACTAAAAGTTTTTAAAGTTATAGTCTTCTATCTTTTATACTTTTCTAATTTTTTTATGAGCAAGATAATGGACCAGAAATTTATTTCATGTTGATTATAAAATAAGAAAATAACTTTCCATCTCTCTGCTGCCTTCTCACTTCCATTTTTAAACTATTCTTTTAGTGGTGAATCTTTGACTTATTAGAGTCAAAAAGAAAGTAGAAATTTAAAGACAATGATGAAGACTTAGAACACTTTTACATTTACTTGTGCTGCATATTGTGTTATAGTTTTAATGACCTTTCTTTCTTTTCAGATAGTGTGTTACTTTGTGGCCTAGGCAGGAGTGCAGAGGTATGATTATAGCGCACTCAGCCGTGAACTCTTGCATTCAAGAGATCCTCCTGCCCCAGCCTCCTAAAAATCAAGGACAATTATGAGCCACTACACTCACCCAATTTCAGTGAATTTTAATTTCAGATATGTTTGAAATTCGCCCATCATTTTGTACACAGCATTATTTGGCACAGACTTCCATCTGTAGTTTTCTATAACCATTTAATTCTTTGTGCTTTCTGAATTTCTGTGAGTCCTTCTGAGATCACTTCTCTTTTCATTGAAGGTATGATTGCTTCTGAAAAATTCTTTCCGTTTTGTTTATCTCATATGGTCTTTATTTTACATTCTTATTTTTAGGTTTAATTGACAAACAATAATTGCATGTATTCTTCTAAGGATATTTTTACCTTCTAGGTAAAGTTCTAGAGTGGCGATTATTTTCTTTCAGCACTTCAAAATTGTTATTTTAGGGACCGCCCTATTTGAACCGAAATGGACTAACTGGGAGCAAATAGTAAACAAATGACAGGAGACCAACACATGCTTCAGCTGATCACCATAAGAGAGTTCTAGGCAAAAAATAGGGACCCAGGCAAAGATCAGAAGAATTGAATTGAGAAAAAGGATCTGAGAGTGCAGGAAGACGAAATCATTTAGAGTTCTCAGATCAAGCTGCCAGAGAGGACAGATCTAAACAAAGAAGGAACTTCGTAGACAGAGGGTCCCCCTCAAGTATTCAGCCGAGTAATTGTTATCATATGTGTGTGAGCAAACTATCTGCTCCTAGGGAAAGAACCATCTGACAGAATTAGCAGTAACAGTGTCTGGTGCTGAGACAGGGCCAGGAATAGTGTCTGTTGTCACCAGCCAGATGGGAAAATCTCATAATTCACATAGCATTGGATAGAATGCACAAAAAAGTCTTAACTAAGTACAGGGGATAATTAGCCCTAGACTAAACGCTATTTTAGTTCCACCTAACAAATCTTAAAAGCAAGACTTAAAAGGATCAAACTGTTTCCAACTAATTTAACTATGTACTGGAACAAAGCTCATAAATATTTATAAGAATGCAAAAATATCTAGCATTCAACAAGGTAAAATTCACAATGTCTGGCATCTAATTGAAGAGTGCCAGGCTTACGAAAAAGCAAGATAATATAATTTTCTCATAATAAAAGAAAAATCAACTAATTGAAACAGGTCTAGAACTTATACAGATGTTGGAATTTGCAGACAAGAATACGAGAACAGTTACAATTACATGCCAGATGCTCCAAAAATTAAGTAATCAAAAAAAAAAAAATCCCAAACTAAGGCCAGGTACAGTGGTGCACACCTGTAATTCTAGCACTCTAGGAGGCCAACGTGGGTGGATCCCTTGAGTTCAGAAGTTCAAGACCAGCCTGAGTAAGAGTGAAACCCCATCTCTAAAATATAGCCAGATTTTGTGGTGGGCACCTATAGTCCCAGCTATGCTGGGCATGGTGGCTCATGCCTGTAATCTTAGCACTCTGGTAGGCTGAGGTGGGTGGATTGCCTGAGCTCACAGGTTCAAGACCAGCCTAAGCAAATGGGAGACCCTATCTCTAAGAAAATAGCTGGGCACTGGGGTGGGCTCCTGTATTCCCAGCCATTTGGGAGGCTGAGACAAGAGAATTGCCTGAGCTTAAGAGTTTGAGGTTGCTGTGAACTATAATGCCATGGCACTCTACCAAAGGTGACAAAGTGAGGCTCTGTCTCAAAAAAAAAGAAAAAAAGAAAAAAAAACCCACACTCAAAATGGATCATAGATATAAATGTAGTAGATAAAGCTCTTAGATGAAAATAAGTAGTAAATACTCACCACCTTAGTTAGGCAAAGATTTCCAATATAGGGCACCCAAAGCAGAAGCAATAAAGAAAAAATCAATAATTTTTGTTTACCAAAATGCAAAATTTGGGCACTTCGAAAAACATCATCATGCAAATGAAAAGACAAGCCAAAAACATAGAAAAATATTTTAATTTATATATCCAATAAGAGATTAATATCTAAAATATAGAAAAGATCTGGACAACTGAAAATAATAAAAAGATTTGTAAAGACCTACAAAAACCAAAGCAATTGTGAGTAAAAAGAACAAAACTGGAGGCATCGCATTACCTTACTCTCAAAATATACTCCAGACATATAATAACCAAAACAATATGGTACTGGCATGAAGACAAATATATAGACTAGTGGAACAGAATAGATAACCCAGAAACAAACTCACATGTGTACAGCCAATTAATGTTTAACGAAGGTGCCAAGAACAACCACTGGGGAAAGGACAGTCTCTTAAATAAACTGTGCAGAGAAAACTGGATATCCATGCACAGAAGAATGAAACTAGACCTTATTTACTAAAATGTGCAAAAAGCACATCAAAATGTATTAAAGACTTAAGTGTAAGATCTGAAGCTATGAAACTCCTAGAAGAAAACTTTGGGAAAATGCTTTAGGGCATTGTTCCGGGCAAAATTTTCTTGAGAAAGATCTCAATAGCACATACAACTAGACAAAAATGGACATGGGACCACATCAAGCTAAAACCCATCTTCACAGCAAAGGAAGAAATCAACCCAGTGAAGATACAGCTTCCAGAATGAGATAAAATATTTACAAACTACTCTCTGGTAAGTATTAATAAGCAGAATATATAAGGAACTTGACTCAATAGCCAAAAGATAAATAATCTGATTTTAAAATGGGCAAAAGATCAATATACAAAAACGGCCAGTGGGTAGAGGAAATGATGCACAATATCACTAAACATCAAAGAAATGCAAACTAAAACAACCAGGAGATGTCACCTTACCCCAGTTAAAATGGCTAGTAATAAAAAAAAAGAAGAAAGTAACACATGCTGGTGAGAATGCAGAAGGAGAATGTTCACACTTGGTTGGTGGGATGGAAATTTGTGCATCTACTATGGAAAACAGTATGGAGGCTCTGCAATCAGCTGAGACTAGAACAGCCATATAATTCAGCAGTCCAACTGCTGGGTATAACTCCCAAGGGAAAGGAGTTAGTACCAACATATCAAACAGATAGTTGCTCTCCCATATTTTTATATTTATAATAGATAAGACATAGAGTCAACTTAAATGTCCATCAGCAGATGAACAGATAAAGAAAAGTGGTATATATATCTTCAGTAGAATATTATTCAGCCATAAAAAGAATAAACTCCAGTCCTCCATAGGAACATGGATAGAACTGGAGGACATTATGTTAAGTAACATAAGACTAATGCAGAAAGGCGAATATTGCATGCTCTCACTTACACGTGGGAGCTAAATAATTGATCTCATGGGTACTCACTATAGGTGAAATGAAGGTTGCCAAAGGCTGGAAAGGGTAGTGGGGAGGGAAAATTGGGGGAAACTTGGTTAATAGGCATGAAAATATAGTTAAATATAAGGAATAAGATCTAATGTTTGGTAGGACAATAGGCTGACTATAGTTAACAATAATTTATTGTATACTTCAAAATAGCTAGAGGAAAAGGTTCAAAAGGAACCCAAATACAAAGAATTTATAAATACTTGAAGTGATGAATATCCTATTTATCTAGACTTGATCATTACCATAGTATGATTTTATATCAAAATATCACATGTACCCCATCAATATGTATCATATGTATCCATGCAAATAGAAAATAAAAAGCACAAAATAATGATAGAAAGATAAATAAGCTAATTAGACATAAGCAAAAGATCTGAATAGATATTTTGTCAGAGAAGATACACAAAAGATAAATAAGCACATGACAAATGTTCGACATCATTAGTCATTAAGGAAAGGCAAGTTAAAACTATAATGAGATAAAACTTCATACTTACAAGAAGGGTTGTAATAAAAAGATATGCAATTACAAATGTTGGTGACTGTATAAAGAATCTGGAAACCTCACACATAGCTGGTGGGGAGATAGAAAGTTGCAACCACTTTGAGAAATAACATGACAGTTTCTTAAAATGTTAAGGACAGAATTTCCTTATAACTCTGCTAACCGAGAGAGATAAAAGCAAAACTATATTAAGACTTGTACTAAAAATGACTGACTTGTACACTTAAAATAGGTCGATTTTATTGTGTGTACATTATGTCTCTAAGTTGTGTGTAATAAAATTAAGTAGATAAAAAGGCCCCAAAATATTGAATGTAATTCTGGAAATAATAGATATCACAGGTAAAAAGATCACTGAACTTAAAGACATAGCAATAGAAACTCTCTAATAAATCAGGCAGAAGAGAAAGAATTTTAAAAACAAAGATAACATTCATTAGTCACATGACAATTGAAAACAACTTTATGTATGTGTAACTGGAGTTCCCAAAGAAGTGTGATGTGTGTTGGGAGTGGAACACAGAAAAAAAGAAAATGTTTAAAGTAATGAATGAAAACTCCTCAAAGTTAAAGAAATTTGTAAAGCCATAGATCCCAGAAACTCAATTAAATTTAAACAAAAGAAACAGGAAGAAAATGATGCCAAAGTGTATCATAATCAAATTATTCAAAGAGCAAAATAAAGAGGAAAGCTTGAACACATCGAGAGGAAATGAGAAGGTATATTACATAGAAAAGAACAAAGATAAAGATGACAACATCTATATCTTTTTGTTGTTGTTGCTATTGTTGAGACAGTCTCACTTTGTCTTCCTCGGTAGAGTGCCATGGCTCACAGTAACCTCAAACTCTTGGGCTCAAGAGATCATCTTGCCTCAGCCTCCCAAGTAGCTGGGACTACAGGCACCCACCACAACACTCAGCTATTTTTAAAGATGGGGTCTTGCTCTTGCTCAGGCTTATCTTGAACCCATGAGCTCAGGCAAACCACCTGCCTCAGCCTCCCAGAGTACTAGGATTACAGGCATGAGCTACCACACCTTGCCAGTAGTATCTATTTCTTAACAGAAATAATGCAAGATAAAACAATGCTTAGAATTTCTTAACAGAAATAATGCAAGATAAAACAATGCTTAGAATTCTAGATTCATCAAAAATATTTTTCAAAATGAAACATAAATAAAGACTTTTTCAGACCAGGCAATAGTAAAAGAAATCACCACCCACCATATCCATCTTACAAATAAAGTGTTTAAGAAAGAAGGAAATGAAATAAAGTGAAAATATGAATCTGAGCAAGAAATAAAGAACATCAGAAATGGCAATTACAAGGGTAACTATATCATATTTTTACATTGTTTAACATTGTCAGTTAAAAAGGTAACTGACCATTTAAACAAAATAAATTACAATGCATTAAAGGGTTATATATATATATATATACAATATATAATAACAGTAACATAATGGCTAAAGAAAGCTCAAAAATATACTAGTCTACTATCATAAAATTCGTATTTTATATGTGAAGTGATATAGTATCACTTGACAATAGTCTGTGATAAGTTAAATGTATACTGTTACCTATGAAACAAATATTAAAAGTTATAACTTTTTAAGCAAAAGAATTAGACTTAGTAAACCAATACAAGACAGAATTGAAAATAAAAAATGCTCAAATTAGGCTGGGCATGGTGGCTCATGCCTCTAATCTTAGCATTTTGGGAGACAAAGATGGGAGGATCACTTTAGGCCAGGAGCTTGAGACCACCCTGAGCAATATAATGAGATCCCATATCTGCAAAATTAAAAAAAGAAAAATTGCTGGGTGTGGTGGTACACTCTTGTACTCCCAGCTACTAAGGAGTCTGAGGCAGGAGCATAGCTCTAGCCTGGGTATAAGAGGTTGCAGTGAGCTATGATGATGCCACTGCACTCTAGCCCAGGAAACAGAGTAAGACTCTGTCTCAAAAAAAACATGCTCAGTTAACTAATAAAACAGAATTCAGAAAAAGAATAAAAGGATAAATTGGTAAAAAATAAGCCTAAAACATCATCATATCAATAATTACATTAAATATAAATTGTTTAAGAACCCAATTGTAAGGCGGAGATTTTCAGGTTGGATAACAAAGCAACACCCAACTATATACTCCTTACAAGAAACCTAGTTTACTTATGAGGATAGAAATAAGTTAAAATTAGTGGATGGAATACAATAAGTCTCACCAACACTCATTAAAGAAAAACTGAAGTGGCAATATTAATTTCAGGTAAAGTAGAGTTCAGAGCAAAGAATATTACTAGGGATAAAGAAAACCATTTTATAGTGATAAAGAAGTCAACTACCAGGAGGTGCCTGTGGCTCAAAGGAGTAGGGTGCCAGCCCCATATACTGGAGGTGGCAGGTTCAAACCCAGCCCTGGCCAAAAACTGCAAAAAAAAAAAAAAAAAGTCAACTATAGGTGAATTGAAAACTGGGTATTGCAATACACAAAACAAAATTAGCAGTACTAAAATTAAAAATAGGAAAATCCATAATTATTGACAGGTGTTTTGGTGACCTTATCATAATAATTTGTTTGAAAAATTGGTATAGCAATTATAGAACAATGATATAGAAGATTAAAACAACACTATAAATAATTTTGGCCTAACTACATTTATAGAGCACAGCAAGTAACCATATTTGAATAAATATCATTTATAAGTACACATTAAAATTTACCAAGATATACCATGTTATGGGCCATGAAATGAGTCTTAATGAGATTAAAAGATTTAAGTAACATAAAGAATGAGTTCTTGCTACAATGAAATTAAACCAGAAACCAATTACAGAAAAATACCAATTATTTAGAAACCAAACTTGACTTCTAAATAACCTGTATGTAAAAAAAAGCAATTAAAAATTATTTTGAACTTGATGAAAATGAAAACACAACATATTAGGATTTTCACAGTGACTCTACAGCCATAGAAAATTTACAGCTCTAAATACCTATAAACTGAGGAAAGAAAGGTCTCGAATGAATACCTCAACTTCCACCATAAGAAAATAAGAAAGAATATATTGAGCTCAAAGTAAGCAGAATAAAAGAAAAATAGAATGAATATCAGTGAAACAGAAAGCCAGTAGGGTAAATTGATGAAACCAACTATGGTTCTTTGAAATTATAGATTAATATCACTTGTGAGTATAGATGCAAAAATTCTGAACAAAATTTTAGCAAATTGAACTTAACAATATGTAAAAGAAACAAGACATCATGATCAAATCGGGTTAATCTTAGAAATGCAAAGCTGGATTAAGATGTGAAAATCAATTAATGTAATTTAACTATAGGTCGATTATCTTTATCTGAAATGCTAAAGGATAGGAAGTGTTTCAGATTACGGATTTTGAAATATTTACATTATATTTACCAGCTAAGCATCTCAAATCTAAAACTCTGAAATGAACAATGGTCCAATGAGCATTTCCTTTAAGCGTCGTGTCAGCACTCAAAAAGTTTCATTCGGGAACATTTTATATTTTGAGTTTTCAGATTTGGGATTTTCATTTTGCATTAGTTTACGTTTTTGAATGAAAAGTATATAAAGATGTAATTTGGGGGTAACAACAAGTAAAAGAAGAGATGGAGATGTAGACAATCAGTTTTTGTATGTTATTAAAGTTAAACTGGTATAAATTCACAAACAAAATGAAAGTAATTTACCACATTAACAAATCTGAAAAGAAAAATTATGTGATAATCTCAATGTCAGAAAAGCATTTTACAAAATCCAATTTATATGCCCAATAAAAATTCTCAGAAAACTACAAATAAAACGGAACTTTAAACTGATAAAAAAAGATCCTTGAAAAACGTGTAGTACACCATGGTGAAAGACAGTGCTCTCCGAAGCAAGACAGGTATGTCTGGTGTCACATCTATTCACATTGTATTAAAATTACTGTGCAGGACGTATAGTAAGGGAACCAAAAAGATAGACATGGTGAAAAGAAAGAAATAATACCTTTCTCCATAGATGACATCGCAGCTACGCAGAAAATTTGATGGAATTTATAGAAAAGGTACAAGACTCTATAAATTCTCCAGCAAGGTGACCGATACAAAATTACTATGTCAAAATTATATCTGACAAAAATTTTGGAAGTTGTCCACTATCAACTACAAAACATCGAGAGACATTTATAAAACATAAGCATATGGAAAGATAAACCTTGTTATGAGTTGAAAGACTCGATAGTGTTAAAATGTTGGTTCTCCACACATACCAAGTGATTTAGCCACTTTATTCCTATGTGTTTACTCAAGAGAAAAGAAAGCATAATTTTTTTCAGAGACTTATTCATGAATGCTCATAGCAACCTTATTTGTAACAGCCCAAACTAGAAAGAACTCATATGTTCATCAAAAAGTGTATGCATAAACAAATTCTGATATGTACATATAATGAATTCATTATACATATAAAATGTAATATACTCAGCAACAAAAACATAATGAACTATTGATACACCCAGTGACACAGCTGAGTGAAAGAGGCCAGATCAAAGAATGCATACTCTGCATTTCTTAATGGTAGTTATTACATTTTCAGTTCTAGAAATATTCTCTTTTTCATAAATTCCGGTTCTCTAATGAGCATCTTTAATCTTATCACTTCTTTCCTTGAGTCTATACATCAGATTCATTTAATGGGCTGTTTCTATTTTCTGAATTTTTTCTTGGTCTTGTTTCCATGTGGGTCCCCTAATTTTGGTTTGTGTGTCAAGCACAAGAGGATCTGGGTGACGTATTTGGTCTCAAAAGAAGCTTTAACCTATTCTCTGTCATGTCTAAAGAGTAGGTAAAGATCATCTCAATCCAACAAGATGATGAATTAGAGCTGAATTTAAGACTTTGGAAGCCTCTGTCTTCCTCTGGTTTTCTCTTAGTACTAAGATGTGGCTTTTTAGGAGGCCCGCTAAAGGTCTAAGATATTTATAAGAGCACCTTCTTTTTGATCCATCTTTAATTCCAATTTTGTTGAATTAAATAAAGGTCTCCTGAACTTTTCAGCTTCCTTCTATGCAGCTTAACAATTATCAAATGCCTCAAAAAGAAAACCGATACATAGTATTAGAATCACTTCCTTACATTTCCCTTTTCTCTAGAATCTTGGTCTCTCAAGTCCTGATTGCTATGGGAGGTTCAAACTTCAATATTTATTTCCACCAACCCTATGAGATCTTCTCTGCTTCTCAGTGTTTGGGCTCTGTCCAGCTTCTAACTGTCTTGCCACACAGGCTGACGACTCAGCAAACACCTTAGATAAAAGCAGGAACTCAGAGTGTTAGGCTTACAGCTATGACCGCCTACTCAATTGTGTTACTGATATAGGGACACAGTCTATGTTCTGCAGAGGCTCTAAGCGAAACCAAGTAGCAGATGCTACACGTCAAATAAGTAACGAGTAATATAACTGAGTATAAGAGGAGTCACAGGGAATTAGGAATTTTCAGTGTCAGTTGGAATAGGGTTTTGTTCTTTGTAATCAAAATAATTTTTACTGGTATTGGATATTATTGAACTATACTATGTGATAGGTAATCCTGATAACTAAGTCCTTGTGGGAAAAAATAATTCTATCCTTATGAAATCACTTAACCTTTATTATCTCCTTATGGCCTCTGTCTCCAGATGCAGTCACATTGGGAAATAAACATTTCCCTTTATTCATATTGAATAGTATTTTCTCTTATAGCAATCAAAAAATAAAAAGGCACTTTGAAAAAAATGTTATTAGTCTAGAATTCTAGTATAATGCTCTACTTTAGCATGACTAAAATTTTCCCTTTTGATAACTTTTTAAAAATTTATCTTTTATTGATATATAACATTTGTTTACAGGGTAACCATATTTACAGGGTACATGTGATATAAACAAGTGGGGGTATTTAGGGAACTATCACCTTGAGTATTTATCATTTTCATACGCTAGGTCTATTTTAAGACCTCTCTTCTAGCTATTTTGAAATATGCAATACATTCTTGTTAACTATAGTCACACTGCTCAGCTCTAAAACATTAGAACTTATTCTCTCTATCTATCTGTCTATTTGGACCCTTCAGTCATCCTCTTTTCATCTTCCCTGACCACACACCCTTCCCAACCTGTGGTATCTGCCATTCTACTCTCTACCTCCACAGAACCAACTTCTCCGGTTCCCACAGATGAGTGAGCATACTTGAGTGAGCATACTTGTGCCTGGCTTGCTTCACTTAACATACAGGAGGTCTCCAGTTCTATTCATGTGGCTGCAAATGACCTGACTTCATTTTGTAGATGGCCAAATACTATCCCGTTATGTGTGTGTGTGTAGTATAACATTTTCTTTATTTGTTTGTCTCGTGATGGACCCTTAGGTGGATTCCATACCTTTGCTATTGTGAATAGTGCTGCAATACATGTACGGCCTCAGGTGTTCCCTTGATAAACTAATTTCCTTTATCTGGATAAATGCCCTGCAATGAGATTGCTGAATCATACGGTCGTTCTAGTTTAAATTTTTTGACAATCCTCCACACTGTTTTCCATAGGAGCTATACCAATTTACATTTTCACTGATAGCGAATAAAAGTTCCCTTTTCTGCACATCTCTGCCAGCATCTGTTATTTTTTCGTGTTTTTATTAAGAGCCATTGTACTTGGGGTAAGATGATATTTTATTTAGTTTTGATTTGCATTTCACTGATGATTAGTAATGTTGAAATTTTTTTATATATTATTGCCCACATGGATATCTTCTTTTGAGAAATATCTATTCATGTCTTTTGCCTACTTTTTAATGTTTTGTTGTTGTTGCTGTTGTTGTTACTTGACTTCCTTGTCTGTTCTGTAGATTAGTCGTCTGTAGGATGAATAGTTTGCAAACTATTCTCCCATTCAACACGTTGTTTTTTCTCTCTGTTGATTGTTTCCTTTGCTATGCAGAGGGTTTTAGTTTAGTATAGTCTCTTTTGTCTGTTTTCTTTGTCTGGGCTTCTATGGTCTTAGCCACACTTTCTTGGCCTAAACCAATATTATGATGTGTTTCCTCTATGCTTTCTCCTAGTAGGTTTTTTTTTTTTTTTTTTTTTTCCCAAGGAGCAGTTTTATGTAACGCATTTAGGTCAAAATTTTCAGCAGCCTAATAGAAGCAGCAAAATACTGATTTCAGCTGATTTCTTCATGCACAGAAAAGAACACAATAGAATATTTACCCCTAATACATAGTTTGCTATCACTGACTCACATACAAAGATCCTAAAACCACAATATTCAAATGTGCTAACTCCCGCCCTTACTTCTGAATTTCCCTTCTCTTTTTCAATCTCTCTAAAGATCTGCTACCAGCACTCTGCTGGCACTTATCTTCTAGTAGTTTTATAGTTTCTAGTCTTTAATCCATTTTCTGTTGGTTTTTTGTATATGATGATAGGGGTCCATTTCTTTCTTTTGCACATGTATATTGAATTTCCCTAGAACCATTTGTTGAAAAGAGTATCCTTTCCTCAAGGATGTCCTTGCCTACCCCCAACCCCCCAACCCTCCATCTGTGGAAAAATTATCTTCCCTGAAACTGGTCCCTGCTGCCAAAAAGGTTAAGGACTGCTGGTTTAGTGGTTTTCTTGAGTAGTAATATTCAAAATTTAAACTCCTTAGATTTTTCTTTCTTTCAGAAATTATCATTTTGCCAGAGCAGAAATGTTCTGTTAGAAATGTGGTTTGAGACATGAAACACTGAGTTTTATTAGATATGCCTGACTGTTACAAATTGTAAATATTAGTTAATTCTCTTCTTTGGAAAATCAGGACATTAGACATTTTCCTGGCCAGTAGAATATTGTTTGTCATGAGCCTTATAATAACAATTGGTTGAAGTAGAAAAATTGAGCCAGATATCTCAGGTTAATCCATGAAAATTCTCACAAGTCCACATTATAAAAAGATAGAAACACATTTCATAAGTGAATATCAATGATGCTTTCTATATTTAGAGATAGTAGCTATCTTTATATTTATAGTAAGTTTATTTTGATTTAGGATCTCAAGTTTACTATAAATATTTCAGAAACTGCCTTTCTTACATTTTGTCAAAATACCTGCAAGTGCTCTAGTGAAAATAAAATCTATTCCAAAAGTTTTGTTTTATTTTGTTTCTCGTGTCTTTCTGATCACAGCACTATTTTCTCTTGCCTCAGAATTCTATTTCATCTCATACTCAAGGTCCTTCGATTGTCTGAGAGCCTTTGAGTAACTTTTGTAATGATTTCATATATAATTGATGGATAGTTTTCAAGCCCTCTATGCACAATCTAAGATGATGTAAATTTACACAATTTGTGGGACCTTCTCGCGACCATCCGTCCTGCTAACATGCTACCTAACCTACCATGCTAACATGCACGCCTGATGCCTTTGAACAGAATTAGACTCTGTAGTCTCCTATCTTTCCACTGTCCTCGGCTTCTTTGAAAACAAACAAACAAACAACAATAACAAAACTCTTTCCACACACCATCTGCTTTTATTGCTATTGGAAAAGAGTTGGACACCAAAATCAAATCCAAATTAACTGGAATTTGGGACAAGAAACACTCTCACAGGGAAAGACATTAATGCATATATTCCTTGTACATACACAACATGTTTCTCCGTTTACCTTGCTTGAAGTAGTGAAGTGCATTGTCTTTCAAGGGCTTCAAGCAATTCAAGAGAACAGCATTACAATTCACAGACTTCTATGGACACTGTGCCTATATTTTAGCACAATTGAGAATCATAAATCATTTCCACTCAGTGTTATAAACTTCATTTTCAAAAATAGTATGAAATGAATGAATGAACTATTATAAAGATGCTTTTTGACGACACTTAATTACAGTGCAGGGTCATCTTACCAAACCAGAATATTCTGGAGTAGTTAGATTTATATATTTCTTTATGCTCATGACACCACAAAAGCCATCTACTCTATACATTCATTTAATTTTCCCCCAAACTTAAAAGTGGGCATTCTGGATGTTCCTCTACATTTTGGTAATGTTTCTTAATCATAAGGGGACTATCGCTTTGCCCTTCTATCTCCCTTGTGGAAGAATGCTTTGATCTCTCGAGAAGTTTAATTACATTTCATGGAATGGTTTCTTTTTGCAATTAGGTCTACCCTTGGATGCTGAGTGTGTTTTCTTTCATGTTTTCATTCAGTCGCTTCTATTGCAGAATTTCAGCCTCATCAAGGTTTCCTTTCATCTCAGTCTCTGGTAACAGTAACTTCTTAGTAGCCACATTCTTTCATCTGATGAAGATAGGTTCTCGGGTCACCCTTGAAGTGTTTTGGCAAGTTTGCCTTTGATTGTTTTCATTGTTTTCCACATTTACAGATACTAAGTGAATAGTTCAAGTTAAGGTACTGCCATATTACCTGTTGGGTTCACTATCCTAGGAAGGTGATCATCATTGATAGAGTACATGTAGTCTTAAGTACCCTTGCTCATTAAATAAAATGTGTTATTTAAGCTCTATTTGAATTTTATGTTTACTTCTCTAAAGACCAAAAACAAAGGAAAATAAATATTTTAGCATTAATCTGCCCAGACTTATGTCCAAAGACAGAATAGTAAAGTTCTACCCAAATGACAATCTGCTTCTTGGTTTTCTTTTCTTTTTTTTTTTTTTTCTCCTAAAAATTTCATTCTGCATCCCCTAAATTAGTTAATATCAGCACTACAGTTCTCTTTCTCTGATTCTAAGATAGTAAGGGGCCAGGTATCTTAAGGAAGAAAAAAAAAGAAATCAGTCCAAAAAATGGAATTTTGTGCTGTTTTGTTCCTTATATAAGCAAATTGATTATACTCAGGAAGTATGGCCTAATGCTGGGAGATGGGGCCAAGAGTATCATAGCAATTCTGAATAGAAATTCAATAATGGTCCTAGAAAGAGAATACTAGTGATGTTGGATAGTCCATCTGTATCTTAGTGTCTCCATCTGTAAAAATAAAAACAAAACCTACAAAGAAACCCATAAATATCCAATTACTTTAGAAATATATACTGGCCAAGCTCTCAAAGATATACATAAAAATGACTTTACAACAGTCTGAAATTATCTTGTTTATTAATGTTTTAAATCAAATAAATGCTCAACCTGTAAGGTATTCAGCTACAGCTAATTATTCTTTTATTTGTTTATCCACCCATTCATCCAAAAATGATTTGTGGAGCACCATCTAAGGGCCAAAAAATTGAACAAAACACTGTAGATACAGCACTGAACAAGAAGGACAAGTCTGGGCTCTTGGGTAGCTTGTATTCTAGTCAGGGCCTCCAGGACAGAACAAATTTAACAGGGCAATGGGATAGGGACTGGGTAGGGTGTGCTCTTTAGAGTAAATGGTCAGGGAAATCCTGTCTAAAAGGAAAATTTTGTGCTTGTACAGAATAACAAAGAGTGATCCAGACAGGGGGACATCAAGTATATATTCCCTGAAGGGGAAAGATTTTATTTCATTAGAAATAAACAGAAAGAAGATCAAGGTGGATGGAGCATAGTGAGTGAGAGAGTGGTATGAGATGTTGGTTAGAGGTAGAAGGGGGTGCATGGTGATCATTTTAGAGAACACAGTAAAGACTTTGAGATTATTCTAAATACAGGAGAACACATTTGGATAGTAAAGCAGAAATGTCATAATCTAATTTGGTGTCTGCTGTGTAGACAATGAATTATAGACACAAAATGGAAACCAAGGGAATAGGCAGGAGATTCCTGAAGTCCTGTGGGTGAGCAGTGGTGGCAGGGTGGAGTTGGTAACCAGCACGTGGATCTGCGGTATCTTATAGCAGAAAGCTTAAAGGTCTCATTATGGCTCAGAGATGAGGAAAGATGATAAAGAGAGGGGAATCAAGATGAAATCCAAGTTTTCTGGCCTGAACAAATGGGTAACGGTTGGTGACATTTACTCAGATGGGGAGAATGGAAGTAGACGGGGGCAAAGGGCAGTGCATTGAGTCCACGTAACCATTTACTTAAAGCTCCCTGTTAGATACCTAAATGCTGATGTTGAGTAGACAGTTCTACATATATATGTGAATGTTATACTCAAGTCAAGGCTGGAAATATGCATATAACAGGAACAACTGCATAGATGGAATTGCAAGTGCAGAATCAAAAGGGAAGAACAGATCGCCCAGAACGGAGTCCTGGGGCCTTCAGTGTTTACAGGATGTGTAGAGAGGTAGGAGCCGAGCAAGGAGACTGAAGATGGGAGACAAACACCACAGTACCGGGATAAAAACCCTCAGAGTGAAGTCTCAAGAGTGCAGAACCACACAACTATTTTTAATGCTGCTGAGAGATCAAGAAGATGAGAATTTTCCAAGATGGGTGTTTTTGTTGGTCTTGATGGAGCAGGTGCAGAGGTGTCACTTGGGCTGGAATCCTCAGGACATGCCGAGTGGAGAAACGGGTTGAAGGCCAAGGGAAAAGAGTCAGGGGTGTATTTTTTTTATGCAGCTGCATCTCCATACATCACCATTAAAACCACTAAGCATGTTCAGGGTTAATTCGTAGCCTCAGGATTTGCAGCTTATTTTGTTTGTTTTGGGAGTCTTATTTATTTGTCAAATATTTGTTCCCTGCCTTTCATGTGCAAAAGCTGGTCCTGAGCTTGGAATTTTCATCAGTGAACAAGAGAGGCAAAAATCCCTACCTTTGTTTATCTTACATTTTCACAGGAAAAACAAACACCACACAACACAAATGGTAAAATTCATGTTACCTGGCAGGTTAGGAGGTGACGATGCTTTAGAAAATAAAAAAGTGAAGTAGAGTATTTAAATTTAAATAGGGTGTTCAGGATGGGCCTTGTTATTAAGAGGATGACATTTGTGCAGATCCTTGAAGGAAATGGGAATTTGGTTAGGTGGTTATCTGGAGGAAGAGCACTGGTGACAGTGGAGACCAAAGGCCTTGAGGCAAAGGTGAAGCTTAGAGTGTAGACTGTCCCCAGAGTGAGTGAACTGAACAGGAAAATCAATGCAGGAAAGGAGATAAAAGTGTTAGCGTGGCGGGGGGGGGAGAGGGGGCATCTGAGCCTTCTTAAACATACTGAATGAGATGGAGAACAATGAATTACAGAGTCCTGAGAAGGGAGTCAGAATTTTTCTCCCTAACCATACATCAGCCAAGAGATGATGATGCCTTGGATCAGGATAGGACTAGAAGTGATAAGGAATAATAGAGTTCTGCAACTATTTGGAAAGCAGAACTGAATAGATACTTTCACACATTAGGTATCAGGTATGAAAGAAAGAGAAGAGTCAATGACGACTACAAGAATATTGAACAAAAGTTAAGGAGGAGACAGCTGCCAGCAGCTGTGATGGTGAGAGTGGCAGGTGAAGGAGCCTAGGGGTTCCTATCGTTTGAGATGAGACACTCATGGAGAGATGCTAAGTAGACAGTTTGATCTACAAGCTTAGACTTTGGTGTCTCGCACAGTGACTGTGAAGAGCTTCCAGAACTGTGATAAATCTATTCATACTACGTTCTCAGTTTCACTCACAGCCTATTTAGGTTAAGTCCCTCCAAACACCCAGATCAAATCCTATGAGAATTTCAGAACAAACAAAATAGTAAACACCAACAAATCTGTTTGCAGACCAAGAACGCAAGATGGGTGATGCTATTAGCCATGACAACTCACCAGGTATTTCAACAGTTTCATTTACTTGCTCTAAATGTTACAGTCTAGAACTTTAAACCTCACATTCTATGTATATTCATGGAGTCGGGGAAGCACAATAGAAAGTCTTTTCCCTAAAATTTCTGCTCTCCAGGTCAGGTAAAATGGCAGAAAGAGAGAGATAGCTATCAACCAATAATCATACAGAAATGTTACCAACCAATGGTTAAGGGTTGTTTGTTACCAAGAAATGGCTAAAATGGATGCTGTGGATCCTATCTGGGCAATCCAAAAGATGATGTCCTTGATCCGGTTTACCTTGGCAGATGTCTCTGTGTCTCTTATAAAATATGACAAGGGCAAAGAGATAACAACAGGCACAGTTAATCCCTCAGAAAACTACAAGTTTTAAAAAACAAAAAGGAAAATGAGCAATGACCATACTTCAGCTTTGAAATACCCAATGCAATTAATGATTGCCATTACATGTTCCCTATTAGCCTGACTTGCATAAGCGCAAGGAAAAGTTCAGGGTCTAAGAGCTAATCAGGAAAAATATCACTAAGCTTTGAGGTCAGTTAATTAACAGTAAAGTCATATTTTTCACGGATTAAGTCAGGCTTTTCCTTTTGACCTCGTTTAATTGCTGCTTTTACCACTGGAAGAGTACTCTCACATACAAAAATGCATTGAAATTCATCTGTTCTCCTGAGGTGTGATGAGACCAGAACTTTAAGACACTGGGGTATATGTGTAAATTGGTACGATCTTTGTGGAAATCAGTAGATATTATGTATTATGTGGTAACACATTTTATTGTGTAATAATATACAAGTGACAATACATATTAAGTGCCATAGAAATGTTGATTGTTCTTAACCATACTTATAAGGTTTGTCCTGTGGAAATAGGGGCATTAACCTATGAAAAATATTTCTCGTAGCTTTATTTGTAACAGTAAAAATATGGAACCCTAAATGCCAAAAACTAAAAATTCTTCAAATAAATTATAAATCATTGGCATATTACATAGTATTAAAAAGGAAAATACAGCAAATAAATGATATAAGACAATCTTCATAACTGTTTGAAGTTTATTAAAGCAGCATGTGGAAGTTTATATCTGAATTATGTAAAAAGACTTACACATACGCCTTAGACAAACAAAATATACTAATAGGAATTATTTGTACATTGCAGACAATGGGTTCTGGTTAATTAATTTATTTTCTTGGTTTTCTATGTTTTTAAAAAAAATAACAGCCTAGAATTCTTTTATAAATGGAAACCTAATTCAACCTGTTCTTTAGGGAACAAAGTTGCCGGCCTTTCAGATTAATTTTTCTTCATCTTTAATATTTGGCCACTTTAGGGAAACTTAAATGTGGTTGTAATTTCTGTCCTTTTATTAACCTAGTACTCATGAGAAAAAATAAGTTTAGTTCTTATGTATACATTTGATAATGATAGGCCAGCATACTGTTTTAACATATGGCTCCTTCCAGGGAAAAAAAACTCAGATGCTAAGAATTATGTAGGTTTTGTTTTAAATTTCTATGACTAGGAAGTTAGAGATTTTTTTTTCATCTTCATCCTTTGGGAGTATCCTATAAACACCTTTAACTAATCACATTAAATCTAAATATTCAATTTTATATATAATATTTTATGTATTTTGCAAACTGTACCCTAATTCTCATTTGCCTATAGGAGAACAAGAACAATACTGGTTGTAATTTTCAGAAATAGAAAAATAAAAAATATATATTTTCAGTGTCAATATTCAATAATCAAGATTTTTGCCTCTACTATGAAACATAAGATATAATTTCTCGGCAAGTACAATGACTATTAGACTAATAAAACTTTCATTTAAAATAAGTGAAAGTTCAGTTAGGCTCCACCAGGAGGCTCTGAAATACACCTGTAGCGTCCTAATTTTGACATAGTCTTTCAACTCATTAGAATCAAATCACATTGTCAGAGCCTGTCACCAATTCTACTGAGAAGCAAATACTTCAAACTACCTGTTGGCAGATGGAGCCGGGCTGATAAAATCTATCTCATACTGTATAATATTTCTGAAGAAAAAAAGATGTTGCCATTTTTAATAAGCAAAAAGGGTAATTTTTCATTTCAAACAATAATAGCATTTTTAATAATGTAAATTGAAAGATAGCAAACATAAAATGGCTTTATCTGAGAAAGCTAATTTGTATTTAGCAAAGTATATTTATTTCTACTTTTTATAGTTAGCACTTAAAAAGAGCCTGAATTTTTAATGACCAATTACTATGATGTTCTTATATTGAACATTTTCCTGGCTCTTTCTAAAATGCAAATTATTTATTGATTTCTAAGGTGCTAAATGCCTTTAAAAATCTGAACTTAGGCCGTGCGGTATTTTAAAGTATTGAAAGTACCATTTAATCAAAACCCGCCCACACAAAGAACTAACACTTATTTACTGATTTGACCTTAAGTTTATCAGCCTTGTTAGCAATAATTAATTCATCAGCAAAAGTAGCGATGCCTGCACCTGTATACATTATTTCGCCAGATATCAATCCAGACAGAGTCAAGTTTCTCTAAATGTGATCTTCAAAAATCACCTGGGAGGGTTTGAATCCTTTCACATTCCTGGGTCCCATGTCATGCCTACTGAATTAAAATCTCTAAGATGGAAGCTCTGGGAATCAGTATTTGTCATGGACCTCAGATGATACTAACACACATCAAATTGAGCAAAAAATCGTGAATCAATATTTGGATACATTTTTTAAAAGAACAGATTGTAATTTTCAAAGGAGGGTGAATTGTTTTAAGTCTACCTAGCTAGCTCTACTCTATACTGTCACTTAAAAAAATACTCCATTTTTTTTAGAGCAGTTTAAGGTTGACAGCAAACTTGAAAGAAAAGTACAGAGATTTCCCATCTGTCTCCTGCCCCAACACATCACTAGTCTCCCCAGGTATCAACATCCTCCACCTGGATGAATCGTTAGAACTGTTGAACCTACACTGACACGTCTTTATCACCCCAAGTCCACAGTCTGCATTAAGGTTCGTTCTTGGTGTTACATATTCTGCGTGGGTGTGGACAGGTGTGCAATGACATGAATCCAGCAGTATAGTATCAGACGGTATTAACTGCCCTTAACAATCCTCTCTGTTCTGCCTTTTCCTTCTTCCTCTCTCCAAACCTTGGCAACCACTGGTCTTTGTATCATTGCCATGGTTTTGTCCCGTGTATTTTGATCACACAGTAGGCAGCCCTTTCATTCTGACTTCCGGACCCAGTAATATATGCTTAGGACTCCTCCACGTCTTTTCATGGATGAATGGCTTAATAGCTTGTAATAATATTGAGTTGCTGAGTTGTTTAGATTTACCACAATTTACCCATTTACCTACTGAAGGACAACTTGGTTGCTTCCGACTTTTAGCAATTATAAATAAAGCCGCAATGAACATCTACGCGGAGGGTTTGTGTAGATATATACTCACTTTCCTTGTCACTATTTCGAAAATTGCTGGACAAAGTGTATTTTAAATAGTAACTATACTGATGCTACTCCTATCACTAATTGTAATTGTCTAATCATGAGTTCAAATGTCTTGAGACCTTGACATACAGGAACATGTATGTCTTTCCCTGGGCAGATGCATGCTACTCATTTTCCTGTTTCCTCAAGATTATACCAAGCTGAGTAAACAAAAGGAAAGAGAAAGAAAAGTTTTCCCAAACAATGTGAAATTGAGAAAGAAAATTATTTTGAAGGTAGTAAGCAAGGAACACATTTTAGGAAACCCATAACTCTCTCTCTCTTTGTTCTATATGGACTACTTTAACATAGAAGTTCCAATATGTCAGGGCCAATCCTGATTGGAATGGTTTTAAATCCTAACCCCCCAAGGCAAGCATTAAATAGACGTCTTTCAGACCAGTATACTACAAAGAACTATTTCATGCTATGGCTTAACATTTCTTATAGTTCAAAATCACTATTTTTCTATAGAAGCTTGGGAAATGGCACATCCCTACATTCATAAAGTATATAATTGGTTTCTTCTTGCACCTTACTCTTCAATTTTCCTTTGGAAAATCCGATGCCCCTATTTCCATGCAAGCATTATTTACTTTTTGATTGAAAACACAAAGTCATTTCTATTTATGAACACTTTCTTGTAATAAAACCTGGCATTTCTCATCACTACTATTTGCAGTCTACTTTTATAAAATTTAATGCATGTCAAAAATGTGCATGGTCTGGAAAATAAAGAGACAAAGAAGGAGCTGTCTGTATATCAGTAAATGTCATGAAATAGGCTTATCAAGGAAAAAATGCTCATGATCTAGAGCTGGCATGTCAAATCCGGTGGCTATTAACCACGTGTGGATATTGAGCCCTTGAAATGTTCAAATTACAATGAGTACAAAACACACACTGGATTCAGAAGACAAGCAGGAAGTATAAAATACCACATTAACGACGGTTTATATTGATTATATAATAAAAGGGTAATATTTTGGATTCGATGAGTTAAATAAAATGGTATGCTGCTAACATCTATTTCACCTGATTTTTGCTCTTTGTATTTTCTTTCTTCTAATGATGCGGCCACTAGAATATTTGAAATTACGTATGCGCCTCACAATCTATTTCTATTGGAAAGCACTGATCTAGATGAAGAAACGCACGGCCTTTGTTCCATGTAGCAATTAGGTTTGAGAATATTGGAGATTTTATATTGTTATAAATAGTGAGAAGGTTTGGATAGAAACTCTTCTATCCGCTGGTTTTGGCTGAATTAACCGGCCTAATTAGATCTAAGTTGTTAAAAGGGCCCCAGAGGAAGGAGGAGGGAGGAAATGTGGGCTTCTACAAGCTTTCCAAGTCCTCAAGTCACACACTCCTGGTTGACTGGCCTGCTTAGCCAAGCTGAAACTGGTCTTATTGTCATGTTAGGCACATTAATTGGAGAGCGGACTAATTTGCAAGAATGCCTTAGTGCCCTTTAAAAGGTGATTTAAAATTCAAAATGATGGAAGTGGAATAAGAGCATGCTTGTCTGAACACTCCTCAGAATCCATTTTGCATTTCCGACCAGTTTTTCTGTTTTTATTGTTAGAACTCAAGCACACAGTGAAATGTTTAAGGGATTCCCAAACATCACACTTTATATCTTAGCACCAATAATTATCCTCCTGTGAAAGACAGACAGGGAATTCTTGTCATCAGACACTTGGAGATTATAAGTGAAAGTGAAATCTGTAGGTTTAAGCGGGCTCCACATAGGGAAATGAAACATAAATATACAAAAATACTATCAACTATATTTTTAAATGAATGGATGAATTTTTGCCTTGAATGTATTAGAAGCTTATAAGAAATTTGAAAAAGTACCTCCACTTCTAGTATTGTCTAATATTAAGACTAATAAGAACTTCTATTTATGACCACTTTATAGTTACGAATAAATTTACATCCATTATAAACATTTAATCCTCACAAATGAGAATGACATTATCATTTCTATTTGGAAGACAAGAGAATAAATGCGGAGAAGAGTGAGCTTTGCAATTGAATTTTCTGACTTTGCTGTATCACAGCCAGGAAGCAAACACGGCATTGCCAACCCAAAGATCAAACCCAGGGCTTTTAGGCAAGCCTGGTAAAGAACAAGAATAGAAAGTAAGAAGTGGGTGTGGTTTCTGCTATGGGAAACTTGGTGAATTCTAACAAGGTGACCATAATTTTGGAATTTGTACAGGAGGAACTTGAAGAGTTTTTGTTTTGTTCGGCATCATGCATGTACTTCTCAATATGTTGTGTAACAAGAAGTGCATCTTACTATCGTTTGATAAAGGGATGTTTGTCTGTTTTAATTCTATAACCTCACCTCTTCCTCCCAAAGCAGGTAATATCATGAGGACAAGGGCTCCAAATGGTTCCCTTCTCAATGACTAATTTATCAGAAGTCCTCACACAAAATATATAAGTATAATCTTTGAAGAGCTCAGTCATATTGAATGAAAAGGAACTTTCAGAACTAAAACGTATAATTAATTACAGTGTTTGTGGAGAGATTTAGGTTTCTCAGAGACATATTGAATCCTACAAAGATAAGGAAAGTAAAAGCCTTTAGCAATAAGTTTAAGTTTTATAAGAAGGAGAAGAGCTACACCTTTGGCGACACATTTACCAAAGCTAACTGATACTTCTGTGTGAATTTGTTCTTATAATAGCTTTAAAAAATCAAAGTTAGCACCATTTAAATATTGTCTTTAATTAAAAAAATTAAAAATCAGCTGTATTACTTAGGTATCTACCCAGAAGAACAAAAATCATTTTACCACAAGGTATTTGCACCAGAATGTTTATTGAAGCTCAATTCATACTTGCCAAGTTGTAGAAGCATCCAAATACCCATCAACCCAGGAATGGATTAACAAATTGTGGTATATATATATTATGGAGTACTTTCAGCTATAAGAAAAGATGGAGACTTTACATCTTTTATGTTTACCTGGATGAAGCTGAACCACATTCTTCTTAGTAAAGCATCTCAAAAGTGGGAAAAAAATAAACTATCCAATGTACTCAATACTAATATGAAACTAATATATAAACACACACTCATATGAGTGATGAAACAAACATAGTCTAACAAGGGGTGGGGTTAGGAAGTAATGGGGAGGGGAGAGGGTGATTGGTGGAAAGGAGGGGGGGCATTTGGTGGGATCTCACCTAATGTGCACAGTGGGAGGGTATTCAGCATGCTCCCCTCCCCCCCAGGTGAGGAGCTCTCCTACAACTTGGACTTTGCCTTGGAAGTGAGCACAATGCACCCTAAAAATTGTTCTCTCTTATTAATTTGAAATTTAAAAAATAAATAAAAAGCAAAAAACAACTCTTAAAAATAGTCAAAGCCAATTATGAACCAACATAAGGTCCACACGCCCAAAATATGTTCTATTTTTAACATACATGGATTTAAATAGAAGAATGGCTGTGTCTTTGGTCACGCACATGTGAATATGTTCTACATCCTGTGAATATCTGGCTGTAGCTTATTGAATGAAAGCCTGAGTGACTGAAGGAAGGAATGAAGGGCGTGCTAGTGGACATGTGTGCATTTGGTTTTCCACACAGCAGGGCTCCAAGCACACGTTTGCATGGAGCCTCCTCTATGGTGGCACCTGGCACTCAGGGAGCCGTGCAGGACAGGGCTAAGCATGAGAGCTTTGCTTTGTGCCATACTGAGTTGTCCTTTTAAAGATTAAACTCCCAGTTTAGGCTTCATCAGTGCTTTCAGCGTAAACCAACAGAAAGACCCACCTCCCAAAGTAGAAAACCATCAGTATGGGTGAGGAAATGTACCCTTCAAAATCCAAAGAAGTGACACCAGGCCCAATAACAGTTCATCCCCACAGCCTGCGTTTAGCAAAGATGTCTTCTTGCCATTTTGTCAGATATCATGTCTCAATACAGTAGCCTCGGACTTGTCAATACCAGGCAATATAACTCAGAAGTTGAGCAGGCCAGCTGGTTTGATTTTACATATATTTAATGATGTTATTAAATGTTGACTATATACCAAAGAATATGTATAAAAAAAAGTTTAAAATTTTTCTCAAAATTGTACTTGGGCATGCGAGACGATGTAGATGGAGTAAAATTGTCCTTCCTCTTTTGGATGAACAAAGTACAGGGATTTGAGATTGAGCCAGAATGAAAGAACGCATCTGTCAAAGCCACAGTGGACCAAGATGCTCGGAAATATTTGGGTCAATTTCTGCCTTATTTCTACTTAACACATGAGAAGGGATGAATGGGAACAGAAAGTGAGCCCAATTTCTCTGAGTAAGCTACAGGGCACACAATTTAGAGTGCTGAATGCCACCATGTCCCTTACGCATTTCTTTCAAGATGTGGAGTTTAGGCTCAGCTAGAGGGAGTTTTCCACTGAACTTGGTGTCTGGAAGTCTCAGTCTCCTCCTGATTCACTCCTTTCTGATTTCTAGCATGAAAAGGGCCTGCAGTATGTAGGGAGTGTAACATAATTGCCCAATAAAACTTGAATATTCTTTTCTAAAGTATTCTAGATGGATAGTGCTTTTCTTTGATTTTTATTCATGGAGAAATTTTTATTTTTATGAAAAGAAACTTTCTAAAAAAGCAAAATTGATAGTTTCATGCCTTTATCATGTGTGGTAAATACACTCAATATTTACTAGCTTTTGGATACATTAACATGTATGCTAGACACAAAGACTCTAGCATTTCAGTTAACGTTCATTAGTCAATGAAACACACACACAAAACCATTGACCTCTTAGGAATTTTTCTTATTTCTCTCTGTTCATCATTATTTGAGTTTCTACAGTATTAATGACATAATATTAACAGCAAGTTGCTGTTCACTGAAAAAGGCCCTGTTGCTCCTCTAGGAAAATATGAAGAGATAGGGTCCTTAGGAATGTGAATCCCAAAAAGAAGTTGGTGGCTCCCAGACATATGATGCAGGTAGCTCAGCCCTGGATGATATATACCAGACATAAAGATACAAGTTTAGCTAGTTTCAGTACTGAGGGCAAGCTTTGCACAAAATGTACCCTCTCAGAAAAGACTCTCCCCAACTGTATTATAATTTTTGAATCAAAAAATGTCATTAATTCTAAAATCTTTTCAGTTATGTAAGACTTCTCCATACATCTCTCTATAGGACTTGTACTAGTTTGCTAACAGTCAACCTTCCATTTGCTCCCACAATTACATTACTAGGTATCTACCTAGAAGAACAAAAATCATTTTACCACAAAGACATTGGTACCAGGATGTTTATTGCAGCTCAATTCATAATGGCCAAGTCATGGAAGTAACCCAAATGCCCATCAACCCATGAATGGATTAACAAACTGTGGTATATGTATACCATGGAGAATTCAGTCTTAAAAAAAGATGGAGACTTTACATCTTTTATATTTACCTGGATGAGTTGAAACACATTCTTCTTAGTAAAGTATCTCAAGAATGTAAAAAAACTATCCAATGTACTCAATACTAATATGAAGCCAATATATAAACAACTACAACCCCACATGAATGATAAAACACAAATATAGTCTATCAAGGGGGATAGGGGAGGCCCAAGAGCAGAGGAGGGAAGAGGGAGAGTGATTGGCTAGAGGAGGAAGGGCAATTGGTGAGATCTCACCTAAATGTACAATGTGAGGATGTTAAGCACACCCTTTGGGTGAAGGGCTCAACTACAACTTGATCTTTACCTTAGAATTTAAAACAAATGTAACTGGTTGGGGGGGGGGCGTCTATATGCTGCATTGTGACTGCATTGTTTAAAAGGTTTGTTTCCTTAATACTACTAGGAAGTCAGTGAGCAAAGTGGTTAAGAGGTGACCTCTGGACCATCTGCATTCTACTACTGGCTCTAGCCCTTCTCAGTTTAAATAAGTCACATCATGGGGTCACACATGTGGCTCAAAAGGGTGGAGCACTGGCCCCATGCGCCGGAGGTGGCGGGTTCGAACCCAGCCCTGGCCAAAAATAAATAAATAAGTCACATTATCTTTACAAGCTTCATTTCCTTCATCAAAAATGATAATCATTATATGATTTCTGAAAAGCTTGAATAGATAAAGTATGTAAAGTGTTCAGTAGAGCCCTCATACAGAAAAATTAATCAGGTTTTGGTACTTCCCCCCC
This sequence comes from Otolemur garnettii, assembly GCF_000181295.1. Taxonomy (NCBI): domain Eukaryota; kingdom Metazoa; phylum Chordata; class Mammalia; order Primates; family Galagidae; genus Otolemur; species Otolemur garnettii. Next base: position 4,470,488 of record NW_003852445.1, read on the forward strand.
CTTTGGTCATTATTATTATTTTTGCTCTAATTACTTTGCATCTCCATAAGTGGAAAAACCATGCCTTCATATTTTTGTATCCGTAAGTGGTGTCTCAGTTCTGAGTATCTCCTCATTTCAGCACTCTGAGTCCACATGTCTAGATTACACCTTCTTGTCTTCCTGATTTTTCTGAGTGCATGCTCCCCAAACAATTCTGAGAATCTCATGAGGGTCATATGTGTAACATGATATCCACTTGTAGCTCCGATGAAAAAATGATTGTCCCCTTAGACATGCTGTCAATGAAGGGGATGGTTGTAGGTCTTTGTGTGTGGAAGAAGCAGGAGTTCAGGATATATTTTAGAGGCTCTGCCTACAGTCCCATGGCACCTGTGCTTCTCATCACCGTGTGGCACTCAAACTGACATCCTGTTTGATGACCACCTGTGGACAACCACATTCATCCAGACTGGCAAAGTCCCATAATTCTCTTCTGCTCACTACTTCCTCTTTGAATTATAGGGAATATCTGTCTTCTCCTATGCTTAGATACTTGAGAAGACTCAAAGCAGAATGGTTTACACTTGCCACAACTTTCCCTTCTCAAATAATCCAAGCACCCTGATGGGGGCTGTGCAAAGGGTGAGCAGTCTCAACACCAGTGAGCAGCCTCAATGCCAGACTCAGTCTGGCTAACCTTTCAGACTTTTTTCTTGTCTATGGTAAATTTGTCTCTGGGACCTACCATCTCCATTTGAGATCTTGGTTAGGGTTATTACCTATACACTCTCTTGCCTCTAGTCTATCAGACAATTGTCTTTGCATGAATGTCTGCAGAGAAATTGTATGAACCTCAATTCCTGGTAGGACTCAAGATCTTTCTCATGTACCTCCTGGGGTCTACTCAGTTAGGGAATGTAGCTGTTTTCCAACTGTTCTATGTCAGTAAAAGCATTAACCTTACCAAAGCAAAATAAGCTCCTAAACAAGTGGAAGCACTGCCCTCAGTGAATATGTTAGTGGAGAACACAGATAATAAAATAGTGTAAACGAATAAGATAATTACAGGCTGTGTAAGTATTGTGCATAAAAATAAATGTGATGTTAATAAAGCAAGTGACCACAAAGGCAGAGGAAGCAACATTTGAGCCAAACCTCAATGAACCATTCACATAAAGAGGAGTGGAAGAACATTCCAGTTGGAAGGGACAGTAAGTGCCCTAAGGAAGAAAAGGAATTAATGAATTTGAGCATATGAGGAAGTGTAAGGAGTAGGGGAGAGAGGATGGGACAAGATGACAATTGAGAAAGAGATCAGTTATCTTCAGCTGTTTCTTTTCTTAGGGTTTCATAGTTTTCTTTATAGAAATCCTTCACCTCCTTTGTTAGGTATATTCCTAGGCATTTCATTTTGAAGCTACCAAGAATGGAATTGTGTCCTTGATTAGCTTCTCATCTTGGCTTTTATTGGCATATACAGAGGCTACTGATTTGTGGACATTGATTTTATATCCTAAAGATATAACATGCTTATGGCTAGGAAGAATCAACATTGCTAAAATGTCTCTACTTCCCAAAGTAATGTACAGATTCAATGCAATCCCCATTAAAATACCAATATCATACTTTCAAGATTTGAAAAAAACAATGCTATGTTCAGAATGGAACTACAAAATTCCCATATAGCTAAGGCAATAAAAATAAGGCTGGAGGCATTAGCCTACCAGATTTTAGGCTGTACTATAAAGCTTTAGTATAAAGATTATAAAGTATAATCTTTATAAGTATACTTATAGAGTATAAGTATAAAGATTTAGATCAAAATAGCATGGTATGGGCACACAAATAGAGACATAGACATCTGGAATTGAATAGAAAACCATGAGATGAAACTAAAATCTTATAGCCACCTGATCTTTGATAAACCAAACAAGAACATTCACTGGGGGAAATAATCCCTATTCAATAAATGGTGCTGGGAGAACTGGATAACTATATGTAAAAGACTGAAATTGGACCTGCACCTCTCTCCACTCACTTAAATTAATTCAAGATAAATAAAAGACCTAAATTTAAGGCATGAAATGATAAAAATCCTCAAAGAAAGTGTGGGGAAGACACTTGAAAGATTTGGCCTGAGGAAAGATATTACAAAGAAGAATTCCGTGGCAACTGCAACAACAAAAATAAACAAATGGTACTTATTTAAACTGAAAAGCTTCTGTACAGCTAAGGAGACAACAACCAAAGCAAATAAACAACCATCAGAATGGGAAAAGATATTTACATTTTATGAATCAAACAAAAGCTTGATAACTATAATCTACAGAGAACTCAAATTAAACAAAAAAAAAAAAAAGCCAAGAATCCCCTATATCAATGGGCAAGTGAGATGAATAGAACCTTCTCTAAAGAAGACAGATGAATGGTTAACAAGCCTATGAAAAAATGTTCATCATCCCTAATTATCAGAGAAATGCAAATCAAAACCACCCTGAGATATCACCTAACCCCCATGAGAATGGCTCACATCACAGTCTCAAAGCTGCAGATGCTGGTGTGGATGTGTAGAGAAGGGAACACTTTTACACTGCTGGTGGGACTGCAAATTAATACAACCCTTTGGGAAGGAAGTATGGAGAATCCTCAAAGAACTCAAACTAGACCTCCCATTTTATCCTGCAATCCCATTACTGGGCATCTACCTAGAAGAAGAAAAAAAATACTTTTATCATAAGGACATTTGCACTAGACTGCTTACTTCAGCTCAATTTACAATTGCCAAATTGTGGAAACAACCTAAATGCCCACCAATCCAGGAATGAATTAACAATCTGTGGTATATATATACCATGGAATACTGTACAGCCACTGAAAAGGATGGCGACTTTACATCTTTTGTATGAATTTGGACGGAGTTGAAATATATTTTTCTTAGTAAAACATCATAAGAATGGAGAAGCAAGAATACAATGTACTCAATTCTGATATGAGGACAATTGATGCTAGTACATGGTGAGGGAGGGGGAATGGGGGAGCGGGGAGAGGGAAGGGGGGATGCCAGCATGTGTGACACAATTTTTGGGGGCAGGACACTATTAACAGAAGGACTTCACCCAGCAAACGCAAGCAGTAAAACCTGGCTTATTGTACCCTCAATGATTCTCCAACAATAAGAAAAAAAAAGAGAGAGAGAGAGATTACAGTCAGACAAACTCTATCTTTCTAGGCTGTTCTACAGAGGTGGCATTTTGTTTAAGGAGAAAAATAAAACCATTGAAGAATTTTGAGCAGAAACTAACATTTTGTAGTTCATGCTTTAAAATCATTCTGGCTGTGTGAGAGAAGGAATAGGAGATAAACAGGAGTGTGGGCCAATGAGGAGGCTGTTGCAGGAGCGTAGGAGAAAAGTGACGGTGGCTTGAAATTAAGTGGTGGCAATGCAGGTAGAGAAAAACAATTGATTTGAGATATCTTTGAAGATACATCCTGTAGGATACGATGATGAATTGAATGTGAGGGAAGGTAGAAAAGAGTAAAAGATGAATCAGAAGTGTCATGGTGGATAGTTGTGTCATAGCCTGAGATGGAGAAGATTGGGAGAATCTGGATCCGGGGAGGGGAAGGGAGAGCTCCATGTTGGAGGAGTCCATTTCCCAGAGATATTTCTCTTGCTTGACGGCATGTTGTTGTTATTCTGTCCGATGTCTGTAGCTGGTAAACTTTTAAAATCCTGGCATGCCTTCGTGTTCTAATTTCTATTAAAACATATTTTAATTCTACCCTCACATGTGAATGTCTGCCTTGCTGTAGAATCCTGGAATAAAGTTACTTTCCTTTACCACTTCCTTCAAGGTATTGTCCAACATCTTCTTGTATTCAGGGTTGTTTTTGAGAAAACTAATATCCATTTAAATCTTATGCCAGTATTCATTATCAGCTTTTATATCCCTCTAGAAATGTTTGTGATTTTTCGGTTTATCTTTATTTTCTGAAATTTTATACCAACATATTGTAAATAGATTTTTTTCTCCATTTATATTATGCTTGGCTTTGTGTGCACTTGCAGTTTAAAGACTTATCTTTTTTTTTTTTAATTTCAGAGAAAATTTTCATCTAATGGTTCTTTAAATATTGACTCCTTCCATTCTTCCTTTTCCACCATAAGATGAACACTGGATATTGTGGATATATCCTCTGTGTCTTGGCTTTTCTGAGGGTCTCTCTGGGAGAATTAATTGACTTTTCTTTCATTTAATTAATTGCATTTTTCATTTTTGAGATCTCTGATTGGTTCTTTATATAAAAATGTGTCCCTGGATATGGTGCACCTTTTAGGGACAGACCACAAATATAAGAGGGTCCTTATCTAACAAAAGCAATCAATGTAACTTGGTTCTGTGTGCCCTCAATTAATCCTCAATAATAAAAAAAAAAAGTGTGTTCATTTTTCATGGGTGTGCTATTTCCCTCCATCCTAAGTACAATTACCAGTTATATTAATATTTATCTTTACATTCTTTTCTCTTTGCTCTATTAACTTGTCCGGTCTAAGTAATTCATTTGTTGATACTGTTATCTTTTCTAAGGCTCTTGATTTTCCTTAGTGCTATGAGATTTGCGATTATATGTCTATTCTTGAAGTGGTGATTTCTTGCTGAACACTGTCTATAGGGGCCCAAGGCCTGCTAATTTGGGAAGGATGGGAGAACCTGCTGAGAAAATTTTCTGGCTAGTTCTCAGAGAGCTTTAAGGAAGAATGGGGCATATGTCCTAGTGCTGCACCTTAGTAGTTAATTTTCTGGATGTAGCTGCCATCTATATATCCCAGCTTTTACCAGGCACCAGGATGTGGCCAGATCTCTCTGACCCAAGCTCACGCACCCCTGTGGCTATCTGGAGACACAAATGTCTGTCTGTCACAGAAGCTTGGTCCAGGTTGTGACAGTGTTTATGTACTTGTTCACCCTTGCTAAGGTATCTCAACCAGCCTTCTTGTGATTTCCCCAGGCCATCCCATTTTCAGAATTCAACAACTCCAAGCCTGTCTGCTTGCCACCCTCTGGCACATCTAAGATTTTTCTCTTTGCTTATTCCCTTTTTCAACTTTTAATTTCAGCACTTGATTTCTTTATTTGTTTAGCTGTCAACACCTGTAATCTTTAGAGAGTCTATGTAGGAGACAACTTAGCTCATGCTCAGCCCACTATAGTGAAGAAGGGGGTATCTGACAGACACATAAGTAGAGATATTTATAGGCACATCTAAGTATAAATGTGGGAGGGGGCAGGAAGATCTGGGCTGGAGTTCTGATGTTTAGATGTGGTATCCAGCAGTATACAGAAGATAGTAAAAGCTGTGGGGGCAGAAGAGACACTGAAGAGAAGAAAGTAGGTAGAAAAAAAGAGGGTCTGGCGTGGAAGACTTCAATGGTGTAGTATATATTGATAACTATTGACTCATGTCTCCACTTTGTTAAATGACATCCAGTGAAATAGTACTATAAACACAGAAGTTTCTGAATTAGAGATAATCAGAAAAGTGACCGTGTCCTAATAAATAATTTCAATAACCTGATTTACTAGAATTATGGCAATTATCTGGAGATTAAGCATCTGAAATACTGTTTTATACTTGGCATAATGATAATGATATATGTTGAAGAGAAGAGAGAGTCGGTGAACAACTAATGGTAACCTGCTAGTACTAGTGCTATGATTCAGGTTTTTCCTCCATTCACCACTAGTGATTTCTATGCTAAACATTTTAGAAAGAAACTGCCTAAGAAAAATCAACATTTGCCTGAACCACACTGGGGAAAGGGTGCTGGGCTCTTCGTGATTTTAAATACTGAAGTTATTCTTGCTCCGGGCAACCTGAACTTCCCTTTCCCACGAGCTTCACACATGCTCTGTCTCACTTTTATTTGGTTTACCTATTCACAAAACTGCTTACCATGGCAACCCTTGTCTGCATGACAGGCAGTTATAATTTGCTGGGAAAAACTGCAACAAAGTGTCATTTTTCATAAACCCTTTCCACCAAAATGTTTTCTTTCTCAGGGATTTCCACTGACTTGGTAGTGGTCTCATAGCTCTTGCCAAAGGATCATTTATAGAGAAAAACATTATTAAGAAGACTCACATATTTGCTGAGTATATGGTGTTAGGGTTGTTACAGCCTCTCAAAATAGAAAGATAATTGACTTTCTGACTATCTCTTTGGTACCACAGAAGCAGCATTCAAATAATACCCGAAACAAGTAGCTCTACATTTTATAAAAATGTGCTTTGGATTGAAGTGCTGCGAGGTGTGAAGGGAGCAGACAGACAGAGAGCCAAAAATAAATGCAACCCAGTTTAAATCCCGCTCTGTGCCCCTGGGTATGTGTTCCATTCAGAAAAACTCCAAGATAGTTCCAAAAACCCTGCTATTGCATTGTGTGGTTGGTGCTAACAATAGCAGTCAAGAGATTTAGTGTGATCATGGACAATTATTCGCATGAATACATTCACAGATTCACTGAATTGCCTGCCAAAAGGCAGTGAATGTCGGACAATGCTGCCATATTTTAAATTCAAATATTGGTATTTCTGTGATATTTATTTCTATGGCACAAACATGTTTGGATCAATATGCTGCCTGTCACTAGATCTGTAATTCAAGCACCCCCAAAAGCAATAAAAGTTGCAACTTTCCCAATTGTTCACTATTCCTCAAATCAGATTATTAATCTACATTTGGCATCCAGTGAGTGCAAAATGTATTATGCAAATGAGTCTGGTGCTCCAGGCCCAAAGCATGAATGGAATTAGTTTTAAGCTCAAGAGGAATCTGGCCATGAGCGCATATGATGTGGGGGGATATATGACCCAGAGGATTAATCATTCTTACAGTTTATGATCGATGTGTCTTCCAGATGCCCACTCTCAACTCCACACCTGATCATAGAAAATTCTGGTTAAAAAAAAATAAAGAGATCTTAAAAAAGCAGGCTTTTAGACACTTACATTTTATCTTTTATATCTTGGTAAGATTTAAGATTTTCTTTGTTGGTAATTGTTTTCTAAGCTCAAGGCATTGGTGTAGTAATTTTACAAGATTAATATGTGTTTTAGACTACATTAATGTACACAGCTATGATTTAATAAAAAAAGATTAATATGTGTTTTGGATGACATTTATAATTGTATAGCAATACAAATTATTAGTGTATTACACATGGCATAATAATTTTGTTACTTATATAATAATATTTTGTCAAAACTTTAAAATGGATCAGTTGCAAATTATGGGTTACTCTTCTAAACATATTTCCTTGGCAAAATATTCTGTTAACTTCCTTTATGCAAACTTTGCATGGCCCTGTGTCCCAGAGGAAAAACTGACGGATGGTGGGTTTGAGAACCAGAAAATTACTGTCACTCTGCCATATACATGTATAAGGAGATATATCCTGAAAAGATCAAAATCGTAGCTTGGATCCAAATGCTTTTACGTTCAAAGAGGTCAGGGATAATATTTTCACTGTTTACAAAGAGTAAAAATAAATTTCAGTGGATTAAATAAAAAAAAAAGATAAACAGCACTGGCTACAAGAGAGAAGACTGCAGATAAAGAAGGCATAGAAATGTCCAGGCTAGGATGTCCTTATGTAAAAGGGATTGTGAAAAACAAAACAGAATAAAACTGGTGGCCATGTCTGAACACAACCCCCAACGTATGGGATGGTAAGAACACAGAGCAGATTTTGGCAGACTCAGATGAACTGAATCAATACAAGACCACATGGTTAAAGAATTGCTAGGGCAATTAAAACCTGTTTGAGGCAGGACAGGACCCAAGAATGTAGTTATAATTAATGAGGGAAATAAGGTGGTGAATGAAGTTACAATGGATGAGGTAGAGGAATTGCAGAACTGGATTCCACAGTGCCAGGCGAGATTCGTCAGGGTTGTTAATTGGGCTAAGTGTCTTCGGGTGCTAAGGTGACAGAGAAGGTAATATAAGCGAAAGCTGATACTTTGCCAAGTTGTCTCAGACTAGATTATTCTTGTGTGGGGTGTTGAAATATTGAGTCAAAATATAATAGCATTTTGAACACCTGTGGTGCCTTTTTCTAGGAGTCTCAAAGTCTGCTGTGCTACCAATGTCTTTATCCCAAAGTACACGTATCCATCCATTGATTTAGGCAGAACTTTAGGAAATATTCACTGAGCACCAACTATTCTTGGTTGTAACCAGATAATCGCAAGATACTGCCTTCTGTAGTAAAACAGTAACATATATTGGTTATTCCACGTACTTTGATCCGGGCATGGTGGACAGTCTGTTAGACCATCCTACAAAGATAAAACCAGCCCTTATATTTTGCAATTTTATAGTCCAGCAAAGAAAAAATATGTATTCAAAAATAAATATTTAAATAAATGTGACAATGTGCAACACATATTACGAAGGAAACTAAAGGACTTTGCCAGAGAGAGTAAATACGATTATAACAATGAACAGCGTGATGAGGAAACGTTTTTCTAGAAGGTGAGCTTCACAATCAGACTCGAATGAAGAGAAGGCTTGTCCCCAGACCATGTAAGAAGCCGAAGGAAGTGTTCCAGGCATAAAAACGCAGGCATGAGAGTATTAAAGTAGGAAAGATCTTGGGGTCTTTGGGCCCTGAGATGAGGTCCGGGCAGCTGGTGCGAAATGAGTGAGGGGAGGGAGGAATGCTAGACCGGCAAGGGAGCCTCGGCACCAACTTAAAGTCGCCAGCTCCGTTAGCATTTAGTAAGAGTCAGCTTGTCTTCTGAAGGTTTGGCACTGACTTCTCTCTATGCAAATCCTAGATGGCATCTTCTTCCAATAGGAAGATGTTTTATCTACAATGAAAGTCTGTTATTAGCATGCCCGCTCTTGTCAATTATCATAGCTCGATCTTCTGGTAATTCGCTGCAGCTTCTCCATCAGCCTTGCCGCTTCGCCTTGCATTTCGTGGTAGGGAGACAGCCTTTTTCCTTATGAATCAACTTCTGCTACTTTCAGACTTTTCTAATGTTGGGTTGAGTCATTCTTTTTATTCAGGTTCCAGCCTGAAGAGGTGGGTATGAATTTATTCAAGGACGGGGGCTCGCGGCATATCTGCGCATCTTGCTTTGGCTTCATCTACACTGGATTCACGTTCTGATTTTCCCACTTACTGGTTAGGAACGCTTGCAGGGGTCCTCAAACTTTTTGAACAGGGGGCCAGTTCACTGTCCCTCAGACCGTTGGAGGGCCGGACTGTGGGCCTGGGGACCAGTCGGCTGCTAAGCAGGACAGGCAGCGGCGGCAAAAACACCCGGCTGGCCAGATAGATTAATGTCCTCAGCGGCCGCATGTGGCCCGCAGGCTGTGGTTTGAGGATGCCCGCTAGAGTTACTTAATGCCTCAGGGTCTTAGTTTCCCCAACTTCAAAATGAGATTACATTAATATCTACCTTATCAGGTTATTAGATAATTTCTAACATAATTAAATCAAATTATTTAAGAATATAAGGTGTTGCATATAATAACAAATGCTCAATTAATGATACCTAAAAATTCCTATCACTATATCATATGCACAGACATCATAAGATATGGTGCTTTCTACCCATCAAAAGCAAAACAAGTGGGGTAGAAAACTATAACCTGTGATCATATGTAATAACTTTTTGGCTTAAAAAAGACATAGTTTTAGGAATCATTCTTTTTAAGAAAACCACTAGGAGTATAAAATTTCCTAGTTTATGAAAACTCAACTTTTCACAGATTTTCTAAAATCAGTCATAATTTGTAGAGATGAAAGCTAAGTGGTACATTCAGTCTGGAAATGAGAACTCATTTATAAACAGTTTCCCTCAAATTTTAGTCTGGAATATTTCAGTTCGATAATTTCATTCATTTGTATTTTCTACCAAGAATTTTCTTGGACCAATAATATCACTTAAGCATATAATGCTTTAAAATCATATGGAGTTAAAACAATCAACTGGTATTACTGATTATTTGCATAACTCTTCAAAATATCTGCACATTAAATTCGATTCAACAGGTAAACACTTGGTCTTTTCACTGTGCAAAACCCCCTGAGAAGTGCCAATTACACAGTGACGCTGATTTATCAGGTATTATATCTGACTCTAGATGTTTCCAGGAAATAGAAAGCAAGTACGCATTACTCATTTCATAAACAAGGAACAAAAATTTTAAAGCAGAAAATAGGTTTACGTGGGGAGCGGTTCATCAAAGAGTACTAAGTTTTATTTAGGCAAGATGAGTAAGTTCTGGAGATCTAATGGACAGCACGATGACTGTACTATACAGTAAAAACTTGATTGTATACTTGAAATTTGGTAAGAGACTAAATGTTAAATGTTCTCGATCCCCACAAAAGGGAAGTATGTGACATGATGGGTATGTGAACTAGGTTGATTGGGGCCATTATTTCACAATGTATACATGTATCAAAATACCATGTCGTAACTGTAAACATACATATGATTCTATTTATCAGTCAATTATACCTCAATGAAGCTAGAAGGACAAAAAATTACGCAGTTTGTGGCAGAGATCATGACTCTTGATTTATTACAATCAGATCATTCCAATCTACTGCTGGAGCTAGTATAAAATGTCAACTGCGAGGTCCGTCTGGGCTAAGAAAATTTTTTTAAAAAGTATTAAAGCATTATTACTATTATTATATTACTATCCTGCTGCTGTTATTATTACTACTAATTCAGAATGATCTCATTATGGCCCTCAAGTCCACCACACAAGACCAAGTGCACGCAACATACATGGAGAAATTCCAATTTATCTGTATTGATCTTAAATAAAATATTTGCAAGTGATATATGGAAATCAAAAGTCACATAGAAATCACATACTAGTGCATCATATATATGTAATATATATGTCTCTGGGTGTATATATGTAAATAAAATCATGACCATCTATGTACTAAGACGTTTTTAAATTTTTGCCTTTCTTTTTGTTTCTCGCCCTTCCTCCCCCTTTTAAAAATATTTTCCCTCCATGGCATAGTCCTCATTACAAAGTGTTGCCTGAGAAACAAACTGGTCTAAAGATTTGGGTCCTTTGAAGCCTTGGGGAAAGCTTTATATGAGAGAAAGCTTCAAGAACAGGCTCTATCAGATAGAAAACATGGTTGTCCTCTGGGTTTGTTAGGTTACGATGGGGAAAAGAAATTGATAAGTGTTCCTCAGCAAAGGAACTGTAAATCTCTGTCCTAGTTTAAAGGTAAGAGGTTTAAGTTAGAAATAATGAATTTAGCCTAACTGAGAACACCTAGGGAATTTAGTAGATGTATTTGCTGGGGGTAAAAGGTGATATAATGTCTTGCTTGGTTGGTCTAAGAAAACCAACTTCATTGTAAATGGTTTTGCTGACAGTAGAGGGGAGGGAGTTAAAATCACATTCTAGCACTCCATTTAAGAAAAGTAAAAGAGTTATAGCTAAATGCTACTGATCACTTCGTATGAGTATCACGTGAAGAGAAATATTATTAATGCTATAATTTTGTTTTTAGAGCTTATTAATCATTGCAGATATGTTTTACAGCTTTTATATTTTCTGAATTGTAAGAAGAACACATTTTCATTGATTTGTCTCTAATTTCAAAGATGCTATATGTATTTCGGCCCATTTCACCTGAGGAAGACTCCTTGCCACTGTTTTGCAAACTGATGTTAAAATCAATGATTAATTGAAATGAATGTCCCTGTTTTTAGTCATTCCATTCAGCACTGGTGCCTACAGTAAGTCATAAGCTAATGGTGAGATTTCAAAGCAATTAATGAGTTATGGAATCCCATCAGGACTTGAGAGAAGTATTTTGCTTCAATAAATATATTTGGTAATGTAAGCAACAGAGTTAAAATAAAATTAACTAAAACCTTAGTCATGTATATGGCATGAAAAAATCCAACCGCGAGTTACCTTTAAAATTCACAAAGAGTTGGGACAAGCTTTTAAGAAATGTTTGCTATTTTCCTGTTGAGATTCAGGAGCTACTATTTGGAAGGTGAACACTTCCTAGATGATAAAGGCAAAGTTGCTTACAACACAGTCAGGGGAACTGCTAACCACTGCTTTGCTATTTATGTCATCAGGACTGTCTCATTGGCACATGTTGCTTGACATCTGCCTAAAAGATGAAGAAAGAATTTAAATTAAAGCATATCCATAAATGCTTTATTAATATTTATTGAATTATTCCAAGATACAGTTGCATCTTCTAATAACGTTTTATAATGTACATTATAAAATGCCTTGGCAACATATTCATAATAAATGATGCCATCACAAGCTCCTATAATGTTGCTATAATGCAGCTGTTCTTAATTAAAACAATGTATGCACCTGCTTAATTCATTAATTTAGATTGGTACATAAAACACACTAAAGTGACCAACATAATTTTCAAAAATAATTATTTGGATGACCCTTTAACTACAATGACTTTCCTTCACTCTCATGGACCCCTGTAGACTTTACTTCTTGAAAACAAAATAAAAAAAAGAGAAAATTTAGGTCACCAGATGTTTGGAAGTCTTACTAAGTTAATAACGTGAGTGCTTTAGCTGGTTCTCCGTTCTGCATGTGCTAAATCTGCTTCCTGAAAATACCACAGAGGGACAAGGGAATTATTAGTGGTCGTGATTTTGGTCTTAATTTGCTTTTTTAAAAGTCCAAAGAGTACCCAAAAACTGCACAACCCAGCATTTTCCTGATCTCACAGAATCTGAATGCCAGCTGAAGACACATCTTCCAGAAGACAATCCCTCGGTGAAAACAATTCCAGCAGTGGTAATGTAACGACAAGCCATGTCCCTTGTCCATTTAATGTCATCTATTCCTAGATCATAGCACATACTAATGATGACATTTGTAGAGGGAAAATCTACACAGTGGCCATTTCAGCTTTGATCTTGCAGAACTGTTTTCACCCTGTTCTATGACACCCCATCACCATGGCCTTTCAAATAATGTTACCAATGGCATAAGTACAGCAAGACTAAACCATGGAGCATGAAAAATAGGAAATGTTCTAACACAGTCATTAAAAATAATTGTACCTTGATTAGTATTAGTTTATTAGTCCAGACTTTCATAACAAAATATCATAGATTGGGTAGCTTAAGCAGCAGAAATTTATATTTTCACAGTTCTGGAGACTGGGAGTCTAAGATTAGGTGCAGGGAAATTTAGTTTCTGGAAAGAGCTTCCTGAATTGAGAGGAAGAGCCACCTTGCTTGCGCTCACATGGCAAGGGCAGGAGGGGAAGCTCTCCTGTATCTCTTCCTATAAGAACAAAGAACAAATTTTAAAATGTTTAAGCCTTTTTAATTTTGTGAAGGCAAAAAGTAGAAACCAAATAAACACATGTGTATGTATAGAGAAAAGAAAAAAAAAAAGAACAAAAAACACTAATCCTGTCAGATTAGGCCCTTACCCCAGTGACCTCATTTAACCTTAATTACCCTCTGCTATGATTTGAATAACCCCTTCAAAATTCATGTTGAAACTTAATCCCTAATGGGGAGGTATTGGGGAGGGCATCTTTAAGCGGTGATTGAATCATGAAGACTTTGCCTCTCTGAATGGATTGATAATCCATTCATAATGGATTCATGAGTTACTGTGGGAGGGAAGTGGCTTTATAAGAAGAAAGGGAACCTGAGCTAGTATATTAGCAAGCTCAACAGCCTCCCTTGCCACATGATACGTCCTGCCACCTCAGGGCCCCACAGAGGGATCCCACAAGCAAGGTCTATCTCACCAGATACACCTCCTCAAACTTAGACTTCCCAGCTTCCAAGACCATAAGAAATAAATTCCTTTTCTTTATAAATTACCCAGTTTTAAATATTGCATTAAAGGTAACAGAAAACAGACAAAGATACTTCCTAGAGTTAGAACTTCAATATTTAAATTTTGAGGGGACATCATTTATTCCATAGCAGTCTGGTTACAATACGAATGCAAAGAAGACGCAGGAATATTTCCCTACTCTCCAAGTTTTAACATGTCTACCTCCAAGGGATTTAAAAAGGTAACATTCTGAGAGACATACATTGATAAAAGAAAATTTCTTTTTCTAAATCCCATTACCAATAAGTCCCAAATCCATCGAAATCATACCCCAGAGATAACTGAGTTCTCATCTTATTCCAGAAAGATTTAGGTATCGTAAATACAATAAGACAGAAACATTCCTACTTTCATGGAACTGATATTCTAGAGTGGAATGAGACCTATATATATATATATATATGTATGTATCTATACATACACAAACACACATACAGGGTGGAAATTTGTGTTCAAATGTCATGTGCAATTTAAAGTTACAACTATTTCATATATACGAGAAGCATCTGATAATGACAACTGCTATGAAGAAAAGATGATACTCCCAGAGTCAGCAATGTGGTTGTGTGGTTTAGGGCGCCTATTTGAGGAGGTCACAAGGTGATGACAAGGAGAAGATGACTGTCTGAAAGGTGCCCTAATCACTAATAATAACATGTAAGTGGGAAAATGTGGAGGCTTTAGCTTTTATTGCATTAGAATGATTATGCACAAATAAGAAAACCTACACTAACCATCAACACATAGTTAGGTGTGGAATCAGCACACCTGTGATCATACAAATAAATTATTCTTTAAAAAATTTTTTAATGAAGCTGTTCTTTTCTGCCAGCCACTGCTATCTTTTAGCCGGATGAAAGGAAGAATTAGTTCTATTTATTTGCAATGTCTTTGGGTTGAAATAGTTGTAATCAATGTACTTGCACAGGAGTCCATAGCTATAGAAATTTTGGCTTATTTGAAAGAGTATAATGCAAAGAAGAAAAGAGACTTTCCACGTAGAACTGCCTGTTGCTGAACAAACATGAAGTTGAGTTCTTGACTCCATCTAACAACGTCCTCACATTGGAAGTCTTCGTTCGTGTTTAGCCACTTTCATTTAAATATTTAGCTAGAAATGTCTACTAGATATTAACTTTCAGGCGGGATTTGTGACACTATGTAGGAAATAGAAACCTGGAATAATCAAATCTGGACTTGATTTGTAGAGTTAAAAATGGCCAAGTCTTGCCCTTTTGGTGAGTGCCGGAGGAGACCAGAAATCTTGAAGACTGCCAAGTTGCCCTGGGCTAAGAACAAGCAGGTGATTATGAGTTACACATGTTTCACATTTGCTGAGAAAAGGGTGAAAATCGCCCTGCCTGGCATTATTCTCACTTGATGCATTTAAAGCACCAATGAAGGATTAAAATTAATTAAGTCAAGAGTAAATAAAAAAGATAAGGACTGGAAACATACTCTATGAAAATGTGGGTACACTGCCACATAATAGAAAATTCGGTTTATTCACAGAGCAGGCGCACGAGGAAATATGTGTGAGTAAAATGGAGTCAGCACCCAGGTAAAGGAACAGATGGTTAAGTTGTTTATTTCTCAAAGACAATAATAATAGGAATTAATTCATTTTTTTCACCCTTTGCTGTTCATATTCGCAGCTATCTTCTTGCTAAAGATATCTGAGTCTTTAGAAGTTTGGAGTTTGTAGAGTAGGGGACACAGAGGCTACGGTGGCATCCTCCTTCAAGTAGCACAGACAACTCAGAAAGACATGGGTGTTTCTGCATTGCACTTGGATGCTGCTTTTAGAATTATACTTCCTAAAAGTAAATCCTTAGAATCATGTTAAAGGACTAGGATTTCAAAAGAGCATGGCTAAGGTGGCTTAGTCTACTATTATTAATGCCAAGGAAACTGTGCTATTCTCTGATAGCTAGAGAATCACACTATCATTCTCTCTAGCAAGTATTTCTGATAAAAATACCTTCTCACACATTTGCCGCATAACAGACATCTGTACTTCAACAAACTTCACTTGGGAGTATATCGCAAAAAGTGAATTACAGTATTGACGTCCAAGGTGGAAACTGACTGCCGTATGAATTGGTGTGAAATTTATTTAAACTCTTCTTAAGTATTTTTTGAGATAAATAGAATCACTTTTTACTTCTAAACTAATGCTTCACAGTCATCGCTCTCCTTGGAATTCCTGTATGTCCTAAACAATTTTTTTTTCCTGCTGCATTTACAAACTCATAAAGGCTTCCTATTTCCTATAAAATGAAGTTACAACTTCTTAGTAATGCGTGGCAATCTTGCTACACAAAATTTTCCAGATTCATCTGCCCCTTGAATTTCAACTATCTTTTTCCTATCCTGATATCTCAGTCTGAGGATGACGCGCTACTTGTGATTTCCTAAACATAAGTTTTCCTACTAGCAAACCTCTGCTCACGCTGTCTCCCCTGCCTGTGATGTTCTTTCTTTTCTCTTCTTTTCTGACCGTTGAAATATTCAGTGTCTTCCACACCCAGATCCAGTATTTTCTCTTCTTCTATACATTGTTGACTCTCCTAGTGAGACGTAACCACCTCTAGCATGCACATCTGTTAAAGCACAGTGAGATTTACACTAAGGTTTGTGCTTTCTCTGTTGTAATCTCCTTAGGCTCTTGGACCTTGCCCAGCATGCAGTAGTTAGCTGATGTTCATCTAATGAAATTGGCATTAAGAACGTTAATAATTTCTTTTGGCATCTATCCTGATCTAGAAAGCAATGGTTAGCACAGATCAGAGAATCAATAGCTCTGTTCACAAAAGCTATTCAAGACAAAAGCTATCTCATAAATGATCACATCTTAAAACGAACTTATGCTGGAGAATCACGACAGGGCTGGTTGAACTTGGAACTCTGGAAAGTAAGTCCTGAAGACTCTCAGAGCTTGACCACAATGAAAAGCTTCATCTACAAAATAAGCATGAATGCTTTGCTCAGTTATCAGTCAATCGTTACAGCCACTTGTTGGTTAAGGAAGCCAAGTTTCTTCCCAGATGCCGACACTTGGTTGTATCTGTGAAAGGGAGATTGGATTCTGATGGCCTCAGACCCCTGTTTGGTGTATCACAAACGTGTTGGGATGATGGATTGAGTGACTAGTCTCTCCCACCAATCTCTGGACCTTTCCCCTAAGCCACTTCATTAGTAAAGGGCCCACATGTAGAAGACAATCTTGCTCCGCGGTATAAATCTGTGGCCAGGTTGTGATGTGGCACAGCCCAGTGAGTGGAAGTCAGGACAGTGGGAACTTGGTTCTTCTCTTAGACCAGCCAGATTCACTTGGGACCTCCGAGAATACTTCATACTGAGCTTTGTCTTCAGACATGCTCCATCTTGGAGTCTGACTCAGCTCCATACTACCTCTCAGCCATCTTGCAGGGGGAGTAGATTCTCTGAGTCTGATTGTCCTCATTGGAAGACAGGGATAAGGGAAATTCTTTGGGAAACGAAGCAATGTTTAAGTAGCATAATTAAGATGATATCAGGAAAAAGCCTAGCATAGTACCTAAGACAAAGATGCTAAATAAGGATCTAAATAAATGTTTCATGTATTTTTTGTGTTTTTTTTGCCTGCCCCAATATTTTTGTTTTCTTATCCACTCATGCAGGAGTAACATGACACTTTCCTCAGAGTGGACAGGAATGAACAAGTAGGTCTAATACTAAATAGCTACATCTTCTTTAGAGGGCTTCCTTAAATATTAGTGCATAAAAGATTCATAGGTATTGGGGAAACAAGACCAGGCATTGGCCTGGTCACTTGGGCAGAGAAGCAAATAGTAGGAAGATAAAATGTTCTCGACAGACTGGTAAGATGGGAGGGAGATTAGGAATAGCTCATATAACACAGACTGATTTTTACAACCATTTTTCTTACCAGTCCACATCCTCAAGAATACACATCCAGTAAGACCAGAAAAGCACATTGAGCTAAGATATAATTTCTCATGCAAGGTGGTGAGTTTCCCTTCAGTATGAGGCTTTTAAATGATCTTTCAAGTTTCCACAGGTGGCTGGCATTTGATAAATATACTTCAATACAGATAAAAAGAAATTACTAGGTCAAATTCAAAACTGAAAGCGCACCTACAACTTTATTTTGCCAATTAATATTTACCTCATCTTTCCTGATTAGAAACTAATTAGTTTTAAATGAAAAGGTAACTTTGACTCACAAATCCATATTCCAAGGCTCTTTAAAGTCATCAACGAATTTCATTTTTGCAAAAACATGGGGTACAAAAAGAAGCCCCATAAAGGTCTATAGTTTTGGCAAAGACACTGAGCATTCATTCAGTCTGCTACTTTTTTTTTTTTTTTACTTATGAAACATGCAATTTACTTAGCATCTGCTAATCGTTCTTGGTGATGTATACATACTGTAGACAAATATCATTCTTTATCCAGTGTACCAAGACTCGTAATCTCCTGCTAGCTTCTGGATTTAAATACTTTGGGGAAAAAAAATCTTTTGGAAGGGAATTTAAACTAACAACCTCTAGCTCCATCATTAGGTGATGGCTTAATCACAAATGGCATAGTCATTTAAATTGGCTTCCTGTGGATGATTAAACAATGGACCTGTGAACCAGTGAGGGATACCTGTGTGAGATGGGGTGGGGGGCTATGCAGTGGCTCACTCCCAATTAACACACTAACCCACAAACCAAGGACAATCTCTTCAGTACTTTGAATGACTGACGTCTCCTCACTGTCCCTTTGGAACAGCTAGTCCTGTTTCTCATTGTAAAAAGTGATTAGAAAAGGAAGAACAATTAGGTTAAGCCATTCTCTCCATGTTCCTTGTGTTTTTTATTATTTTTTTTCAGACTAAATTCTGTTACACATTAGCGAACTGGGAAATCTGTTTAATGGGCCATGACAAGCATGTAACCTGTATTTCTTAATGTGGGTTGCATTATGAAATGTTTGAAAGATAGTGGTTGAGTTACTTACATATTGGATTAAAAATTAGCCTTAAAGTATTACTTAAAAGAGCTCTCAGAATCAATAGGTCAGCTGCTATCTCCTAATATTATATATAAGAGACAATATGTGACAATATATTAATACATCATGACAATATAATATATATGACAATTTCAGGAGCTGTGGCAGGTCTCTCTCTCTGAAATTGTCAGTTGCCTTCCACAGCAGTGTGATCCTGGCCCTACAACGAGCCCCTCCCACTGGCACCTAGCATTCAGCATGTTTCCAACTATAGAATAGATGCTGTAATTTTTCATTTGCTAAAATCCTAAAAGATAAGTAGGGGGAGGATCCAGGTCTTATGGGATCAAAACTTACACAAGTTTAAGTGCCCTCTTTATAGAAAAGACTGTCAAACTACAAATACAAAATTGGGAAAGAAAGGGAATACTTATGTAGAATGAAAAGAATTACAAATTCCTAGAGCTGTGCAGATTTAGGTCTCTGTCTTCCGAGATCTCTTCTGGTAACTTAATAGAAAGACTTACAAAGGTGCTCCCTAATTATAAGTAGCTTTTCTGTGCCCTCCTAGAACTCCCAGCAACTCTTACCAATCACAGGGACCATAAAGCTTAAAGCTTCATGTAAAAAATATTAAATTCTTCTCTGACCTAAGAAACTGAAAAATGAATGTATCGGAGCACACCAGGGACTAAGAGCAGTGCTGCAGGAAGCTTTGTGCTTCTAGTAAGGCACTAGATGGACTGAGCTGGGTCTTACTCCTCCACTTATGAACCTGAGACTTGGGACAAGTTATTACAAGTTACTTAACTTGTTTCCTCCTTCGAAAAATGAAGGTATTGCCTACCTTACAAGACCATAAAGAGAGTAGGCAAGAGAGATTTATAGAACAATGCTAGGCACATGGTATGTGGACAATGAAGGCTTGTCATTGCTTCATAGAAACCTATAGTTAGGATCAAATACAGATCATTTGGATTCTAGGCCCATTCTTAAGTCTTCTATCTTTTTTTGATATAAGATAATGTTTATTCCCCAAGGGAAAAAAATATAATATGAATGCAACACTTAGAACTCCTTGGAAGAAAGATGACATGCATGTATTTGTGTGTGTGTGTGTATATATATATATATATATATATATCACACGTATATATGGATATATATAGGAATACATATGATATAGTGGGTAAGTATATGTAAAATTAGACAATAAAGTGACAACCTCTAATCAGAGCATATTAATAAGACAAGCATCTCTTATACTATAACTAAAAGACCAATTACATAATTTTCACATATATGAAAACTCAATTCATTGGCTAACAAATGAACAGCAGAGGAGACAAGGAAATTCTAACAGTAAATAGTCTACAGTAAGTAGCCCTTGGAATAAAAAAAGATTTTAAAAAAATCAGTTTTATTACATGCAAGTGAATGAATGACAGCATTATGTATAATTACCATATTGATTATTTGTAAACAAATTAACACTGAGTGGTTTTTAAAGTACCTGTCAAATTTTCTAAATGGGATAAATGTCTTTCTGTTGAAATATATTTTCAGAAATGACTTTGCTTGGGAAATATTTTTCCATAGATAAAGCAAAAGGTAAATCTCTCAACCCATTTCAGGACCATGAGACATTGAAAATGGCAGAACTCCTAATATTTATTGCATTTAGGGAGAGAATACATGAACTTTTAACCCACCAAGTCCTGTCACTGCACTGGCACTCGTGATCAATGTCTATTTAGAGGGATAGTTATGTAAGGTCTTTATGCATTTATACATTTTCGAATGCTCTTGATAACAACATAAAGATTTTGATACTCTGGAACTCTGTGGAAATGACAGAAAGAGAGAGAGAGAGGAAGAAAGAGAAAGAAATTTAGATTCCAGATAGAAAAAAATGTACTTTCATTTACTCTAGTGTTTCCATCTTGTGTTTCTCTTATTCTAGTAACAAACAAACAATAATAAACTACTCTCTGGTCCTTCTTTTGAATTCAAAAAATGTCTAAATTAGAATGCAAAATATTTGTCCTTCATATAGGACATATTTATTAGGACATATTTGTCTTAACTTACAAGGAAAACACACACTTAGACAATTTTTTAAAGGATTTTTCTAAGATCTTCATTTCCTAAACTATGCAACAATTAAAACTGTTACTGAGTAAATATAATCACCTATATTCAAATATCTTCTATTAGAGACTCTTAGCTAGACAAAAAATGCATGAAGCAGGTGGTACCTGCATCTTTGCTAATCCTGACAAACTCATCTTGGACCCAGAAAGCTCCAGAGGCATCCTCTGCATTGATGAAGACCAAAACTCAGTAGGAAAAAGTGTGGGATGACTCGCACCAGGATGCAGTTCCTCTAACTGGACCTGATTCTCAAGTTTCTATTTGCAAGGCAGCAAATCTGTAATCTAATTGCAATTTCTGCAGTTGTAAATGATGCTTGAAATGAGTATTCTCATCAGAGAGTTTCTGAGCTAAAAGGCATCTTTTGTATTACAGATGAGAGACAGAGACTCAGCAAACCATGAACTCTGTCCAGTGTTGCGGCAATGTTGTGTTTATAGCCACGTCTACTGACTTGGACTTGGGCCGTATCTCATTTTACCTGTATATCTACCTTTTAGATTTGGGTTTACTCCTATGAAAAAGTCTTACCAATGGAATTTACCTTTGTTGGTTAATTGACCAATTGGAAGCAGAACTTATATTTAGGGCTTTTTTTTTTTCAAGCTGTCACCCTGGGTAGAGTGCTGTGGCATCATAACTCACAACAACCTCCAACTCTTGGGCTCAAGCAATCCTCTAGCCTCTGTTTTTCCAGTCAGGTCTGGAACCTGTGAGCTCAAGCAATCCACCTGCCTTGGCCTCCCAGAGTGCTAGGATTATAGGCATGAGCCACCACACCTGGCCTCATTTGGGGCTTTGGGAATGAAAGAGAACAGAGGTCAGTACAACATATGTGTGCAAATCATTATGGTCAAACATGTGATCTATGAGTATGAAATAGTTTAATGACAAAATCCCCTATTGCTGCTTCTAGTTAGGAGACACTAACTTGGAGTCAAACAGAAAATAAATAGAGTCTGTAAGAGTCTGCACTGAGACCAGAATTTATTTTTTCCCAGCCTATATATATAAAAAATATATGGCAAATTGAAAAAATCTACAGCAAATTGTCAATATCTACACTGTAAGTTTCTTGAGCACAGGCTTTGTGCCCTATTTAACCTAATTTCTTAAGCATCACAAAATTACTAGGACAGACTGGGATTTAATAGATGTTCACTTATTTGTGTGAATTTGGGACAGGGGAACAAGAGAAAGAAGTGATCTGTATCCCTCCCTTCCCCTCCCCTCCCTTTCCCTCCCTTTCTCTTCCCTCCCCTCCCTTCCCCTCCCCTCCTCTCCCCTTCCCTTTACCCTCCCCTCCCCTTCTCTTCCTTCTGAAAGAATTCCACTTTTCAACT
Organism: Otolemur garnettii; assembly: GCF_000181295.1. Classification (NCBI taxonomy): domain Eukaryota; kingdom Metazoa; phylum Chordata; class Mammalia; order Primates; family Galagidae; genus Otolemur; species Otolemur garnettii. The sequence goes on from NW_003852445.1 coordinate 4,492,885, forward strand.
ATGGCCCACAATATTGCTATAGAGACAGAAAATCACCACTGTGTAGATCATTTTTCAACTTAGAATTATGTAGTAATGTATATATACAAAATAATAGATAAACTATTATTACTATTACCCTGCAAGGAAGACTAAGGAGTCTTTTTTGACGTGTCAAAGCTGCTCCACACAAAGGTACCTTGGGAAGGATGGCATAGGCACATTTGCATAGGACCCAAAGAAACTTCTGGCAGGGTAGTTTAGCTGACCTATTCTTTTCCATGCTTTAAATTCTAGGATGAATTAAAATATCCCTAAATGTTTTCAAATGTTAGGAAATGTCACAAAGAAGATAATTTGAGAGACAGGAAGGTAATAATTGTAGTGGAAGCATTTAGGAACCACCCTCCCATTAAGAGGAGAGGCAGAAACACATCCTAGGAATGAAAGAAACTTAGAAAACCAATATGTGCTGTATTAGTGATTATTTAATTCACCTTTACTATTGCTATTATTATTTTTATTACGGTTATTTTAGATTGGAACCAGATGTGCCTGAGGGAAAGTATTAAAATGTTAAGGCAATTGAGATGTTCACAGTCGAGAAAAGGTATTCTTATTGTGACTCAAAGAAAATTTGAGAAAATTTGCTTTAACCAGATTAAAATGGGGCAATTTAATAGGCTTAAATTTTAAATGGTATGCATGCCCAATTTCCTTTACTACTGGTTTCTTTCTAATAAGTATGAAGTACAAATCAAATGGCGTGTAAACGTCAATATTCTTAAGAACTGATACGATTTGATAAACATTGTATGGGCCTTTTTGTTGTTAAATTAATCAACTAGCCAAAACACTAATGATTTCAAGAAGATTTTTCGCATAAACAACTTTTAGTTATTGCTTGCCTCGAATGAACTAGTATTCCTATAAAGAGATATAGTCATCAATTTGGCATTCACACCACCTCTCTTCTAGACCTAACAGAATCACATTAAGATATAAAAAGATTCCCTTTTGTATCTTCCAAACAAGAGGATTGTCTCAGCTTATTTTATACAAGTAACATCATTCCTTTTCTCCCCTCCTTCCTTAGCACCTCAAGTTTTGAATTCTTTACCAAGTGAGATGCTAGTTAAGAGAATTCTCAACATCCCTTTCCCAAGCCATAATGAGGACACCTGCTTTCAGTTAGGAATAGAGGAAGGTTGTTAGCCTTAGTCTATAACTCTTCTGTCCTTTTCTTGGAATATAAAATCTTTAGCAGCCACGGATATTATAAGGCTTCAAATTAAATATGGACTCTTAATATGAGAACATGAACATGCTATCTAGATTTTAATTACAAGTAGAGGATAAATAAAGTTAAAAAAAAAAAAACTTCCAGAAGTGTAAGAACACTGGGACATTTCTTTTAAAGTGATTTTATTCTTGGGGTGGCACCTGTGGCTCAAATGAGTAGGGCACTGACCCCCTATGCCAGAGGTGGTGGGTTCAAGCCTAGCCCCAGCCAAAAACTGCAAAAATAAATAAATAAATAAAGTAATTTTATTCTGTTTTTTAAAATTTTGATTTGTTTGTTAATACTTTTTGGAAGCTGACATAGAGTTATAAAAATAATTATGAAGTCATTTAAAAATAAATATAAATTATAAAAAGATAAAAAATATTCACATTAAGTGAATGGTGAATAGTTGAGGCCATTAGGGAACAGACAGAGAAACAAGGAAAATGATGCTATTCTAAATAGAAAGGCAAGCAGAAATTTCACTTTTGTTATTTTTTTTTATAAAATGAGTGAAAGACTTTCTTTACAAGGACAGGAAACTAGACTCTCACCTACCTGTATGAATCAAATAAGCAAATTATTAAGTTATATTCAAGTTGAAATTTCATATGTGGTTAGCAGCATTCTGTTTTCTGTGCTTAGAAATTGTGCCAATTTTCATGCTTAATAAATATCGATAAAAGGAAACTTAACAAGTACTTAAAATTTAATTTCATTACATTTTCTAATCTTGTGTGAACTTGGAGTCCTTTATTATCAGGGTTTGTGATAATGCAATAGCAGGATCAAACCTGGATCTGCCTACCCTAATCTCATTTGAACTACTCATCTCTCCTTAGATCTGTGGGGTGTCTAGATGATCATATAGACACTCATTTTAATAAAGCAGTTCAATTAAAATATTTATTAGCAAGGACCCCATGGGAGAAGCCACAATGTGGAAAGACTTGGCTGAGAGGGGTAAAGAAATTAAGCCAAACTCATTAGCCCTAAAAACTAACACAATATTCCACAAAACCATCAGAAATCAGCATGAACAGAGACTTAGTAGACAGTGCCACATGTTGGGTCCATTTTCTAAACAGTCAATGCATTTTTATTAGAAACTTTGCTTCACATACAATTAGATTATACATGTTATTGACACATCATGTCAATATATTTCAAGGGCCTAAAATAACAGTGGTATTAGTAGTTCAGTATTAAACTTGGTGATAATAGATTAAAAAATTGTCCTATGGGGGGGGGATCAAATGCAGACAAAAGAATTAGAAAATGATATAGAGTGATAATAACATCCTATACCCTAGAACTGGGGTCCCAATCCCCCACCATGGACTGGTACAGTTCTGTGGCCTCCAAGGAAGTGGGCTGCACAGCTGGAGGTGAGCAGCAGGTGAGGGAGTGAAGCTTCATCTGTATTTACAGCAGCTCCTCACTGCTCGCATCACCACCACATCCTGTCACATCAGCAATGGCATTGGATTATTATTATAAAACAGGGACCCTGCCGTAACCATGCACTCAAGGGATCTAGGCTGTGTGCTCTGTATAGGAACCTAATCTATTCCACAACTGCCATCCCCCTGGTTGGTGGAAAAATTGTCTTCCATTAAATTGGTCCTCAGTACCAAAAAGGCTGGAGGCCACTGCCCTAGAAGGATACTGTGAGGAGCAGTAGAATTTAGTAGTCTAAGCTAAAATCCCAACAATTGATTTTACCAAGGTCATAAATTGCTTGACCCTGGCATATTTAGCCTCAATTTTTCTTACCTATAAAGTGATCTTATTTTATTTTTATTTTTCTGACACAGAGTTTTACTTTGTCACCCTTGGTAGACTGCCGTGGTGTTGTAGCTCACAGCAACCTCAAAGTCTTAGCTTCAACTGATTCTCTTGTCTCAGCCTACCCAGCAGCTGGGACTACAGGTACCTGCCACAGTGCCGGGCTATTTTTAGAGATGTGGTCTCACTCTTGCTTAGGCTGGTCTCAAACCTGTCTATAAAGTGATTTTAATAGTGGTATTTTCTGCATAAATACCACTGTAAGAATTAGATGAAATAGACTGTATTAAGCATTTAAGTAAAGCATCTAGCTTAAACTTTTAAAAATGGTGATAACAATACAAATAATGGGAACTTCTCTCGTTTGAAACAAATACAAACAAATCGAATCAGTGACTTCTGATTACAAACAAGATGGAGTGTGTCAATAATCATAAGAATTAGAAAAGCTAGCACATGACAGTAAAAAAAATTAAGTATCAGAAAACAGTGGAAGCAGGGGGAACTAGGACTACATTTCTAGAGAGGAGTAGTGTCCAGAAGTAAGATGAGACTGTAGTTTTATTTTCCTTGTAACATCTGCCGATTTGGGGAACCAGCAAGAAGCTGAGAACCACAGGTTGGCATAACCACAGGTGCACTGCTGGCACAAAGAGAAACACACAAAATTGTTAGTAATCACAGAGATGAGGGCGACAACACTGGAAAGACTTTTGGAGGCTTAAACAAAAGGCCATTTTGCTTCACAGAAGACGTTTGTTGAATTTTGAGGCTGCCTGGGAGGAAAATAAGCAAAACTGAAATCTGTGGAAAGAGTAAAATACCCGATAGTTTCATGAATCTTAGAAAACAAAGACACATCAGGAGAAGGAGATGTAATTTTTTGAAAATTTAAGAAAGCAAACAAGAGGCAAAAATCCTTGCAAGGAAATGTGAAATACCACTAAGGATAGGCAGTTTCCCCCCTAGGGACACTTAGCGATGTTGAGCATAGCAGGAGGTGGAAAATTCAGTCTTAGATCTGGCAGGAGGCGGCTGCTGAGATATCAAGAAAACAGCTGATACTTTGTCATTGTGTTGGGCTAGAATGACAAAATTAGAGACTTGAGGGCATCAAATGCAATGTCAGACTCTCTCTAAAGTCAGATTTTGAAGTTTCATGAAATGTGAAATGAAATAGCTAAATTTTAGTCTCTGGTGGGTAGAAGTATAATAATTTCTGCAATTTTTCAAGATTGAGGAGACAAATATTCATTAGGCTTTCACTTGAGATCCCTGGTGGTCATGCCATAGGAATTGAGTGAACCAGGCATAGATTGACTCTTACTAAAATTACAACCCAGCCCTAACACAACTTAATTCCTGATTACATCAAGATGATAAGACTCCCAGCCCTATGCTGCTTTGCATTTTATGTTCTAAACAGAAAAACTGTTTATCCTGTCAGGTAGAAGAGCATGTCACCTGGAAGGTAACATGAGTTTTCAAATATACATCTGACATATAAAGTTATATGGAAGGAAATATGGAGAATCCTCAAAGAATGAAATTAGACCCCCCATTTGATCCTACAATCCCATCACTAGGCATCTACCCAGCAGAAAAAAAATCCATTTATCATAAGGACATTTTCACTAGACTTTTTATCACAGCTCAATGAATGATTCCCAAAGTTTGGAAACAATCTAAATGTCCACCAACTCAGGAATGGATTATCAAACCATGGTATATGTACACCATGGAATACTATTCAGCCATTAAAAAAGATGGAGACTTTACCTCTTTTGTATTAACCTGGATAAAGTTGGAACACATTCTTCTTAGTAAAGTATCACAAGAATGAAGAAGGAAGAATCCAATGTACTCACTTCTAATATGAAGTCAGTAGACAATTGAATACATACTCACTTAAGAGAAAACTCAAATCCACTCAAGGAGGGGAACAAGGGAATGAGAGAGTAGGGAGAGGAGAGGAGTGTGGGGGGACAGGGAGAAGGGAGGGGACAGGAGCTCACGATGGGGCAGGACACAATTATAAGAAGAACTTTAGCTAACAACTTCAATCAGTGTAACCTAATTCTTTGCACCCTCAATGAGGCTGAAACAATAAAAAAAGTGATAGATAACAGAAGCAAACCTGTCTATAATCCATATATTCAGTATTTTAAAGCAGCAGAGACATACTTACAAATAAGTATGTTTAAGAAAGTAGATGAAAAGCTGAGCAAAAGTAAATGCAAACATGAGCACTAAAATAATTTAATAATTGAAATCAGTATAAGATAAAGAAGATAGATACTCTAGAACTAAAAATGTAGGTATCTGAATTAATACAGTCAAGACAATCGAGGATTTAGCAATAGATGAGACACAGGGACAACAATTCACTAGACAACAAAGCAATAAAAAGTACTGAAGCTGAGGCATGAAGTGAGAATGAGACTGATAAAAAGAAAGAACGAAAGAAAAGAACAAGAGGACAACACTGGACATGCTTAAAATGTCTAATATATGTAAAAGTGGAATTCCAGAAAGACGGGATGGCAAACATGGAGCAGAAGTAGAGATACAGCAGAAGCATTTTCCAAGATTTTTGGAATTTACAGAGACGAAAAGTTTAACTAAACCGGATAAATAAAAAAAGTCACACAGTAGCACATCATAATATATTTGCCAAACATCTAAGTTAATAATTCAAAGGCAATCAGAGGAAAAGAAGACATTCTTCCCTTCAGAGGCACAACAATCAGACTAACAGCTGACTTCCCAACAGAAGGCAATGGAAAAAATCCTAAAACGCTTAAAGCAAATAAATGGCCACCTAAATCACTATATCAAATAAAGACATCTTTTAACAGAGAAGGTGAAATATTATATTTGATAAAGGAAAACTAATGTAACTGGTTTTCAATAGGTCTGTAATAACATACTCTCTAAAGAGTTCTTCAGGTTAAAGGAAAATGATTCCAAATGGACACTCAGGAGAAGATGAGGAACGCTGGAAAGTGTTAAATATGTGGGTAAATATAAAAGGTACGTTCACTGTACAACACACTACTAATAGTGTCTTTCTATTAGTGAGTTTAAAATACAAGGAGAATTAAAATGCATGACAACATAACACCAAAGGTCAGATGGTGGAAAATGAAGATAATAAAGTTTCTGCATTACTAAGAAAATAGTAAAAGTCATAATTTATATTAGATTTCTATAAGTCAAAGATACTTTTTTGCAATCTCTAAGTTATCCACTAAGAGTAAAAGTTGTATAACTAACAAGTTAATTCAAAGAAAATATGGAATGTAGTGAAAAAATACAAAGTACATACCAGAATATGAAAGAAAAGAAAGTCACTGGGGGTGGAAAGGCAGAAGAAACGAAGCTGGAGTGGTACACTCAGGACTGCATAGATGCCTCGAGAGCCCCAGAGCACCATCAGACTACTCTGAACCCGATGGTGAGGCTTTTCAGTTTTTAACCTACATGCAGATTGAGGAACATGATTTTGGGCCCAGGTGATGATTCAAGTTGGAACAGAGATTTTTGCATAGTTCTATGGTTCTATGTGTGCTAGGCTTTCATGGAAAGAAGCTTTATAAATACTCTACTCTCCTGTTCAGGGTAGTAATACCAAAATCTGCCTTTGCCTGAGTTTAAAGTAAGGCAAGGCAAGATAAAAACTTTCTTTAAGAAATTAAACTCTAGGCCCACAGCAGGTGGAAATTAGAAATTACATTTACACAAAATTTAAAACCCTGTCTTGAACTGCTAAAATCTGAAATTAATCTAGGAAAAGTAATTGTGATCAACTTTTAACAACTCTGGGGACATCAGACTCCCAGAGTAAATAATTAGTCATCTTTTAAAATAGGCTAAAGTTTCAACATTTTAAAAGCACAGGAGAAATAATCCATCATGAAATTTGATCAACAGTCACAATAAACTAGAAGATTTGCATCCCAAGAACTTGAGATAATATTTGAGAGACTACAAAATAATTCTGCTCCAAATCATTGAAGATATATGAAACGAAAAAGAAAGCACAGCAAATAAATAAATAAATAAATAAAACTTAAGACAAATGAAATTTGAAAAGAAGCAAATAGAACCATATAAAAATGGTAGGGAAAATAATTGTCAACATAATTGAATATTCACCTATGCTATCATTTTAATGCAAAACTCCTATGTAAGATACTTTTATATAAAGACAGAGATAATTAGTGACTCCAAGACCCTACATTCAAAGAAAATTAGTGATTTAAAAAAGCTGAACCCAAAGGAAGGAACAAGATGCAAGAAACAATGGGTAGTAGAGAAATTGAAAAATGCCTGCATGAATACATATAAATGTTGACTTTACGTTTAAATAAACAAATCAACAATATTAATAATGAAATTTACCTTTAGCCATAACTTATCAGCTTTTTCTCTGAAAATATTGTAAGGAATTATTTAGATGAACTTATACTTTAAAAATCTCTTAAAGTTCTTTAAAATTTATCTTTTGATACAAAAAGGTGTTTTTATATCAAAACACCTTTTCTTATCTCCCTAAGAAGTAAGCTTAAGAGAGTCTTTCTCTTATATGAACACAATGTGACTTTTAGATATATAACATTAAATTTGAAAATTTCTATTTTCAATAGAACCAAACTATAGTTAGATACAAGTATCGATACATACTCATATATATGTACACCAGAAATACATCCCAGGTATAATTTTCATCTTAAAAGAATTATTTTTCTACATATTTATACATTTAAGCTTGCTTAGTAATGCAAAGATTTCAACAGAAGGCCAGTCCTCTGTTGTATACAGTATAGACTCCGTATTTCTAAAAGAAATTATTTTGCTAGGTCCTATTTTTCAGAATGAAATCCTACATTTTAGTTATGCCATTCTTAGCCCTTCATTGTACTGACACTGCTGAGTGTATGGAAGGGCAGTATTATAATAGCTCATGCCCGATAAACCAACGTGTGCACAATGGTTTAGTTCAGTTATGCTGATCCTTAGGCCACCTAAACCATGATATAGAATCTACATGTGTTAGAAACTGGTAATTGGGTTCATGAGCTCTACTGTCTCCTTTCCCAAATTGACCATCGATATTAGAACATAAAATAATGGATTAATTTAAATTTCCTTTTTTTTTTTTGCTACTTTTCAGTTGGATGTGCTAATAAGCAGGGTCATGAACAAAAGGTTAGCAGTAATAAAAAAAATAGTAACAGCAAGAAATATGACTAATCTTCAAATCCTCAGACTCAATAGTTGGCATTAATTAAAATGGAATATTCCTTAAGTTGTAAGATGTTTTGAGAAAAATATATCTTACAAGTTGGCTCTTGGGTGTCATATTTCTTAGAATTACATGTTAAAGAAAACATCACAACTTGTCAAATTCTCAACACCCAGGTGACTCACCAGTATGCAATAATTTATATCAGAAAGCTGGCTTAACCTTTCACTCAATTCTTATGTGAAATCCACCATCTTCAAAAAAGTCAAGTCATCTAAATTTCATTTGTACATAGTTATTGTATGATATGTACATAGTTATTGCAAATATTCCAAGAACCAATAAAGCTAAGGTTGGCAAAACTTCCTTTAATTTTTGTAGTTATACCAACATAAAGCCTAACCATGTCTAGACTTTCTTGACATGGAGCAATATTGGAAGTAAAAAGCATATGTCCAGAAATAACAAGAGATATTCACATCTTTTAAGAATCTAAATGTTGATAATTCATAAATGGTTGAATAATATCAATGCTTTCTATAATAAAATTCAAAAGTGAGGAAGATAATGTACATCAGCACACAATGCGTCAATTTTAATGGAAGTGTCTTTGGAAAGGTATATTCTTAAGGATTCCAGGGCCGATGTCTTAGCAAAAGGTGATACAATGTTTCAATCAATTCCAGAACTAAAAAGGAAAAAGAGAGGTCATTATTATGACTTAATATCTCCTTGGTTATGGTAAGGACTGTGCTTAAGATACAACAAATATTGAACTCAAATCATCATCTTTTTATTACTAGTGGTTGAGGTCCACTCTAAATAAATGCTTGGTAGTAAAGACACATTATCTTTATGCCTGTGTATCAATTTACATCCATGGAATAAGATTACCCTAGCCAGATTTTCTCATGCACTAAGCAAGGTTTTTTCTTTTTCTTTCATCAGATCCCAATTTCAAGTGTTTTCCTTATAAACAGTTCACATTTATTCCTATTTCAGAAAAGAAGAGAATATTTTGTAATCACGTTAGTTAATATAAGTCCCTACCTTTTTTAGAGGTACTTTGTTTATATCCTGGATTTTGTTTTGTATAAACAATCCTACATCAGCAATATTGACCAGGGAGGAATTCAGATAGGGAATCTACTTAGGAAAGAAAAGAAAAAAATATCAAAGTTAATAGGAAAAAAATGAGTTAAGATATTTTCAGGAGAAACTGATCAGCAAGAAATTATGAAGAGACCCAAAAAGTAATGAAAAAGAGTCGATGGAACTCTACTCTTGGTTAAGTGTTTCTTGAAGCTAAGAACACAGTGGGATCTTTACCAAGTGAGTTAACATTTTAGTAAAGGCTGAAATACAAACCAGACCTTTCCCATGCCACCCTAACTAAAGGGCTTTCACCTTTTGATAATGATGTTTTAATGAGAAAAAAACGCAAATAACAAAAAAATCATCATTTGAAGAGCCACCTGTGGTCTACAAAACAGCATGAAGGAAAACTTGGGGAAGAGATGAGTGGGGGATGAGCCTCAGTGCAGCTGGGGAAGTGAAAGTGTTGTGCCACAGGGAGGAAGTTATGTTAGATGATAAAATTGAGTTATTTTTAAAAGAATCAAACTCAGACCATATACTTGAAAGATCCTGTGTTTAACACATTTTTTTCTCCCTCTGATACTGGTTAAAGTGAGTATAGATCATTGGTTTTCAACTGAGGGGGATTTTGCCACACAGGGAACATTTGGCAATGTCTTGCAACAGTTTGGGTCACCATTACTGGGTATTCAGGGGTGAAGACTGTGGATGATGTTTAGTATCCTACAATACATGCAACGATTCTCCACAACAAAGAATTATCTGTCCCCTCAAACCAATGGTATCGATGGTGGCAAAGTTAAGAAACCCTGGTATGGATTGCAAATGAAAGGTTTCCAATGAATTTGGCTCATTTCTCTCTTTCCTAATATTGTTGACAGAACTTGGCTTAATAACCATGAAAATTCATTCTTCTAGTTCAGAAAGTTAAATTGGAATTGGATAGAAAATGGGCAAAAGGCATAAAAAGACTTCTAACCAAAAAGCATATTTAGATGCAAATACGCACATTAAAAACTGTTCAACATCACTAGCCATCAAGAGAATGCAAATTAAGGCCATGATGAGACATTACTACACATTTATTAAAAGAGAAGGAATAAACACTAGTGACACCATCAAATACTGGAGAGGGTGTAGAGAAACGAGACCTCTCCCACATTGCTGATAGGAGTGCAAATAGTATAGCCAGAAACTCTGGAAAATATTTTGGTAGTTCAGAAAACAATGAAGGCAGCTACAAAAAACAAAACAGGGGGACTTCTGATTCTTGGAAAATAGAGTAGACATTCTTGGCCTTATTCCTCTAATTTTAAGTTCAAGTAAAAATGCTAGGCATGATTTATAAAACAAATACTCAACATTTCTAAAAGGTGAAGAGCAGAAACAGACATGTTAGAGACTTCAGGACACAAACAATAACATAATGGTGAGTTCCTTTTTTTTCCACTTCATATATACTAGAGTATATATGAGAAGCAAGCAATACCAGAAAGCAAAACCAGCACACTCAGAAAGAGAATCAATGAAAACTCTCTCTCTAGCAAAAGGATGAGGAAAGAGGTAGACTCGAAAGAATGAAAACTTTTACAAAATACTCTACTACTGTAGCTAAACACTACAGAAAACAGAGAGCCCACTGCCACTCATGTTAGCAAAGGCTCAGAGGAAAGGCTAGACTTCCAATCTAATCAGGGTAAAATGAGGTATTCAAATCTCTCACTGAACTAGTGTAAGAGAAATCCAAGTAAAGAGTCAGAACTTCTAACATGACTGGGTAGTATTCAGGTTCACCTTTCTCCCTAATGTCCATCAATTCCCAGGTGGTGAAGAACCTGAATTTCTACATTTCACCACAGTAATGAGATACCCTCCCCTGTCTGCTGGCATAGTGTCAGGACTTTCACCACCGTTATCAGTGAAGGCTAATTATGAGCAAGAAGGAGGCCCTCCTCCCATTCAGGGAAGACAATAGAGACCTTGTGAGCAACCAGACTTTCCACCTGCACCCAGCAACAATGAAAAGGCTCTAACTTGGGTGTCAACACAGGTCAAGTGGAGAACCTGAACATCTGCCTCCACCTGATAGTGCCGAGGTAGCAGCCTTTTACTTGTGAGAACACTATCAGAAGAAACTACCTAAAACGGAGGTTTAAATGAGATTTGAGAGTCTCATAACATAATATCCCAATCTTAAAGGACAGAAAAACCTAATAATTTTAAAATTATTAGGTTTTAATACTTTTTTTAGGTAAAAAAAAAAGTTATTCATCTTATCAAGATGCAGGAATATTTCAAAATGAATTTTATAAAGACAGTTAGTAGATGATAACACAATGAAAATGAAAAACTAGCATTATCTGAAAAATATTTTCTTATCACAAAGGTGTTTCAGTGACAATTATGAGCACATTTCAGACATTAAAAAAAAGAGTCTTTCTTCCAAACACAAAGAGGAAAACAAAAAGAAGAATAAAATACTAGAACTAAAAAATATATTAACTGAAATAAAAAATTTAGTAGTTATATTTGACAGAAGAATGCGGGGAACAACAGGAAAAATGAATCAGTGAATTTGAAGTACAGCAAATAAAATTATCCCATCTGAACAGCAAAGAGAAAATATCCTTAAAAAAAGAGAGAAATTAATCCTCAGGGACTTGTGGGACTATAAAAAAGTTCTACTTTTTATGTATTCCATGTCTCAGAGGGAGTAGAGAAAAAAGGCAGAAATGAAAAAGTACTTAAAAAATAATTAAAAACTTCATAAATCTGACAAAAGATCTAAACCTATGTACTCAAGAAGCTTAATAAATACCAAATAGTATATATCCAGAGAAGTCTACAAGACACATGATAATCAAACTTGTGAAAACTGAAGAGAAAGAAAAGGTTTTGAGGCAGTGAGAGAGAACAGCACCTTGGTTACATGGCAGAATAATCTGAATAAGAGTGGATTTCTCTTCAGAAACTGTGAAGGCCAAAATGAAGTGGCACAAAATGTTTTTAATGCTAAAGAACAAGAACTTTCAACTCAGAATCCTTAACAAGCAAGAATATCCTTCAGAAATGGAGAAATGAAGACACTCAGCAGAATGAGAACTAAGAGGATCTGTAGCCAGCAGCTCCAACCTAAAAGGGTGGCTAAGGAAGGATTTTTATTAGAAAGGGAACAAGGAAAAATAAAAGAAATCTTAGACTATCAGGAAAGAAGGATAAATAGAGTAAGTAAAAATATGGATAAGGCAACAGACTTTGATTTTCTTTTTGAGTCTTCTAAGTTATGTTTTACACTTGAAACTATATCTGATTTCTTTCTAAATGCAAGTAGAGTAATACTTTAAGACTAAAACATTATAAATGAGTGAGGATAAAAGGATATAAATGGAGGTAAGTTTTCTCCCCTTCACTCAAACTGGTAATATGATACCTGTAAACAGAGATAAGTGTGTGTGAAAGAGAAAAAGTATGTGTGTGGCATTTATATGGAATACCCCAAACAACCACCCAAATAGTCAGAAAGAGATGCATTTAAAGGCACTTTAAATAGATGAAAATGTAATTAGAAAATATGTTCAACTAACTCAGAGAAAGGCAGTTAAAATAAATCAGGGCAATGAAGAGCAGAGAGAAAAAACATATGAGATGGCAGACTTAATTCTTAACGTATCACTAAAAATAGTCAATGAAAATTATCTGAATGCAACTATGACACACTGTAGAGGACTCTGAGACCCAGATTGCCTCTGAGTGAGATGATTTGCAGCTTGGGGTGGACCCTCGGGCAACTCATCCACGGGTATTAAAGCTTAATCATCCTCTGGAGTCTTGGAGAGAGAGCCTGAGCCTGTGGCAGTGCTTAAGCATGCAGTCATTGTCTAATACTCCCCTCACCTGTCTTGTACCATCAATAGCCACAACAGAGGTTGCTCTGGGCTACCCTGCACCTAAGGTTAGCCTGCCTCTCACAAGCTTGTACTTCTACCCATGTCACACCTGTTTCCTTCCTGCAGGGAGGGGAACAGGGCTTTAGGGGACACGACAACAAACTAATTGGACAAATCTCTTAGAGGCAGGACTTAATTATAAGAGGGACTTCACCTAACAAATGCAATCAGTGTAACCTAGTTCTCTGTACCCTCAATGAATCTCAACAATAAAGAAAAAGAAAGAAAGAAAAATCCAACTATATGTAATCTATAGGAAACTCTCTCTTCAAATATAACAATGGGTCCAGTTGAAAATAAAAAAATGAGAAACATACAAATATTAAGAATAAAACAGGACTGGTTATAGGAATGTCACTTAAAACATCAAAACAAGATAAAATAAAAAAGATACAAGGGGACATCATATAATAATAAAAGGATCAATCCACAAAGAAGGCATAGGACTTTTAAACATGTATGTGCTAAGCAACAGAGCTGCAAAATATGTATGAAACAAAAACTGATAAAATTGAAAAACAAAATGAAACATTTTCTTGTTATTAGCGATGGGGTCTTGCTCTATTGCACAGGCTGGATTCAAACTCCTTGAGCTCTTCTCACTTCAGCCTCTGAGTAATACCACTGCACTGGACATAATAAACAAATTTAGAATTATAGTTAGGGAAATTGAAATGTCATTTTCAATATTTGATAGAACTACTGGGAACAAAATCTACACAGATGTGAGTCCTCGAGAGTATCAACCAACAAAATCTAATTGATGTTTATACAACACTCCACCCCAAAACAGCAGAATACACTTGCCTTTCAATATCCACAGAATATATAACAAGACAGACTATATCCTGATCTGTAAAACAAACCTCAAAGTTTTTAAAGAATAAAAAGCATACAGAGTGTGTTTTATGACCACAATGGAATTAAACTGAAATTAACAGAAAGATAACAGGAAAAATCTTGAAATTAAACAATATATTTCTAAATAATCAAGTCAAAGGGCAAGTCTCAGGGAAATATAAACTACATGGGATTGAATGGAATTAAATATATCAAAATTTGTCAGAGTCAGATAAAGCAGTATGGAGAGCGAAACTTATAGCACAAAGTACATGTATTAGAAAAGAGGCAAAGTCTCAATAATCTAGACCCACACCCCAGGATATGACTGGAAAGCAGTAAAATTGGATGTAGAAAAACAATACAGAAAAATCAGTGAGACAATAAGCTGGCTGGTTCTCTGACAAGATCAAAAAAAATTATCAAACCTCTGGCAAGACTGAAGAAGTAAAATGGGGTAGATACCAATTATCAATATCATGAATGAAACAGGGACTATCACTATAGATTATGCAGACATCAAAAAGAAAATAGAGGAATATAACAAACAGTTCTGTATGCAAAAACTCCTAAACTGTCTAAGATGGTAGGGTCTGAATGCTTGTGCTCCCATTCATATGTTAAAACCTAACCTCAAGGTGATGGTTTTAAGACCTTTGGGGACAGTGATTACATCATAAGGCAAAGGCCCTCATGAATGGGATCAGTGCACTTAAGAAAAGGCTGGGGTGTTGATTGCCTCTTCCACTATGTGAAGATGTGGAGAAGGCATCATCTGTTGGAACAAGCCCTTAGCAAGCAGTGAATCTACTGGCCCCTCAGTTTTGTACTTTGCAGCCTCTAGAGCTATGAGAAATAAATTCCTGTTGTTCATGGTATTTTGTTATAGTATCCAAAATGCACTGGAACAGAAATTGGCATTGAGAAGTGGAGTGCTGCTGTAACAAATTTGTAAAAAAATATAGAAGCAGCTTCAGCACTGGGGAATGGGCAGAAGCTGGAAAGGTTTGGAGGAGCAGTCTAAACTCTACACAGCCATGAATGGAGTATTAAGGGTGATTCTAGTGAGGGTGCAGAAGAGAGCTGTACAGAAAGCCTCCATCTTTTTAGAGATTACTAAAGTGATCATAAACAGAATGTTGATAGTACCATGAACAGCAACAGCCTTTCTTGTTCAATCTCAGATAAAAATGAGGAAACATATTACCACAAACTTAGAATAATAGCAACTTTTCTTATAAAGTGGCAAAAAACTTGGTGAACTATGTTTGTGCCCTAGTGCTTTATGGAAGGTAGAACTTGTGAGTAATAAAATAGTATATTTGGTAGAAGAAATATTAAAGCCAAGTGTTGAGAACACGGCACAGGTTTTCTTGATTGCTTATAATAAAATGTGAAAGAAATGACGTAAAGATGGAATCTATGATCAAAAAAGGAAAACAAATGTACATTTAAGTGTTGATGGATCGGCTCCAAACTGGTATTGTGTATATGTGTTTGTTTCTCCATTTCTGTGATGTTTCACTTAAAAGAACCATCTCTACTTCTATCCAGGTTATCACAAAAAAAAAATACCAGAGAGCCTTTTTTCTTCATGGGTGGATAGTACTTCATAGTGTGCATGCACCTCATTGTATTAATCCATTCATGTATTGGTAGACGCTTGGGTTGTTTCTATGTCTGTATGATTCAATTTGTGCAAAATCAAAGTATGTAAACAAAACATGTGTACCCCCTACTATCCTGAAAATTGTTTTCCATTAGCAAACAAAAATAAATAAACAAAATTTTCCACCAAAAACAAGCTAACAACAAAAGCAAAGGAAAACATAATTTAAAGATTTGGAAAATTCTCAGCATGGCCATGTTTCAAAGACAGAAACAATGCATGTTTAGGAGAGAACGCCAAGGATATGACATTCAAGTGACCATTTGATAAGGAAATTCTTTGAGTTAGAAAGAGGCCAGATGTATCAAGACAATGGAAAAGCAAGTCCAATGGTATATCAGAATATAAGAGACAATAAAACCCAAAACACCTAGAATAAGGGAATTCAGCAAGGACATAGGGATACAAGATAAATACACATATGTCAGTTAAATTTCAGCACACCAGTAATGAACACGCAGACACTGACATTAAAAATCCAACATACCACAGAAAGGAACAGCAGCCTCACGGGGCACTGTAGCACTGGAGTGTCAGTGGTTGGTCACGTCCAGGACACTCCAGTTCTGCATTGCAAGGATATGTAATAGCTGATTGGTGTGTCCATTTAATATAAGAAAGTGCAAACAGCCAGAGGAAACCTGCTCCAACAATGAAACCTACAGTGAATTTGGTAAATGCTCTGAATATATGGAACTACCTTCATGTAGTTATCATAAACATCCAAGAACCAATGATCTAAGAGCACTGATAAGGTGGTTGAATTATGAATCTGCCTTCAGAGCAAGAATGCTACAACAGTGATTGGAAAAGGAGGCAAGAATCCTCTTCATACAGACTCCAGTGGCCAGTGCTTCAGGCCCAGACAGCAGTGCCCCTCAATGCATAATGAGGATCAGGGCTGAGATTGAGAAATTCTGAGGAAAACCATTGCTATTACAGAAGTGAGCCTGCAATTGCCATCCCCCACTGCATTCAGCCAGATCTGACCAGAATTTGATGCTATGGAATGCTTAAGTGACCAGCACTGTAAAGGACAGGAATTTGACTACAAGTTCCGACTGTAGATTCACCAGACTCTGGAAGGAGGAAGCATTAGTGTCTTAAAAACCCTAACATCAAAGAACTTCAAGAAAACACTTAAACAATCAAGCTTTTCCAGGAATGCCATCCTCCATTCATCAACAGAGTCGTTACTGGAGAAAATCCTGATAGGGTTGTAGAGCGCAGAAAAATTCTTCTTGAATTTATACACGTATCTGTGTCTCCCAGTATAGGATGTGCACAGTCTTATGAGCAATTTCTGCAATGAATCTATGATTATGGTGGTTTTGCAATGATGTTTGATGACCACCATGGATGTTACCTTCAAATTTCTGATGCAGGAAAGAGATGGTTTGACAGAATGCCTCCTGGTTGGGATGGCCATCCCATGACTCCATCTCCTATCGGTGGCTGGATTGAAGCCCACCTCCCCCTGCTCCTCCTCCCTGATGAGGTAGTGGAGCCTAGAATCTTCCTCTTCCTCCACCACCACCACTTAGAGGAGGAGATGTAATGGCTTATGACAGAAGAGGGAGACCTAAAGACCATTAGGATAGCATGGTTGCTTTCAAAACCTGGGATTTTCCCACAGATACATGGAGCCCATCAGAATGGCAGGTGGTGTGTGAACCACAGGGGGGCTCTACTTAAGATTATTCCTGCTCAGGGCCACAGCCCACATGGTGACTTCCGTGGGCTTGTTACACTACACAAGTAACCATTTCCAACGATTGGCTAGAACTTTACTGGCAAAAGTGGTCAGCAGATTAAACAAATCCATCATGAGTCAGGAGCTTTGACTGAGATTGAGGAGACTGGGCGGCACCTATGGCACAAAGGAGTAGGGCGCTGGCCCCATGTACCGGAGGTGGAGGGTTCAAACCTGGCTCCAGCCAAAAAAAAAAAAAAAAAAATTGATGAGACTTTAGAATGATCTAAAGATTGAATCCTTGTCACTGAAAGAACACAGGAGCAGGTAGAAACTGCACAGTATTTGTTGCCTAACAGTGTGAAGCAGTAAACAGATATTGAAGACTCCTAATGCAAGATATTTTTTCTTTTTTATAGTATGAAGCAGTATTCCAGAAAGTTTTTCAAAGACAAGTAAAGAACTGAAGGAGTCCTGAATCTATTTTTTTTTTAATCTGCGTCTGTTTATGAAGTCAAGATTCCTGGGCTACATGGGTATTCTGCATTAAGGTGCAGTGAAACATTTGCTGTTTACCAGACATAAGGTGTTTGTTCCTTGCAAACAGGGTGGGGGGAAGGGCATGCAAAAAGTAACACTGAACTTGTGAAACAGTAGCAGAAGAAGGGGATCTTACGTTTTGTTCATTTTTGATGGTTAACCCTGCCCCTATGTAATTACCGTGAACACCTGCTTTGTGGTCACTGTAACATTTAGGAAATGAGACAAGGAAATGTCCTTTGCCCCTGACACCTACTCAGAGCGGTGTGCAGAATACAATGCTGTTTGGCATTGCTAGGCAAAGAGTTTGGGGGCTGACACCAATATGGACTCTATCAAAATTAAAAGCTTTTGCTCAATAAGAGACTATTAAGATAAAAGACAAGCTATATTCTTGGAATCAATATTTGCAATTCACACATTATACAAAGAACTAGGATCTAAACTAAATGATCAACTCTCCCAACTCTACAACAAAACAACAAATAATCCAATCAGGAAACAGGGAGAGACCAGAGGCATTTCACCAAAGAAGATACACAGATGGCAGGCAAAAAAATGTTGTTTGACATCACTGGCCATTAGGGAAATGCAAACAGTTGCCTTTTTTTCAATTTAGACATTTTTCCTTTTTCCATATGTATGCACTTGCACCATTTCAGGAATATAAGTTATCTAAAATCAGTCTGCAAATACCTTAATAATAGGAGAGAAAATTCTTCCAGTTGCTGTACATTTAATCCCATGGGTCTGGATTAAACAATACTCTAAAAATAC